>NC_053041.3:92424293-92729293 GCF_002575655.3 Aegilops tauschii subsp. strangulata | reverse complement strand
CCCATTTCAACCTTCATCAGAGAACTTTTCAGTTAGTGTCTCCAATTTCAACCATTAATATGCATGCCAGTGTGCAAATTAATAAAGCACGTAGCGCTGAAGACATCCTGAGTGTATCTTCCAGTTTTCCTTAGGAGTGCGAGTGACCAGAGGCTCAAGCTTGCGCTCATACTATATCGCAGCACGATGACCCCTATCAATGTCCCCATTCAGCAACCACAATCCCGACATTCCTGCACATACAAAATTCAGAACATAGTGTCACACTTAATAAAAATTCAGAACAAAGTGCCACACTTAATAAAAATTCATAACATAGTGCCACACTTAATAAAAATTCAGAACATACTGTCACACTTATTACAAATTCAGAACATAGTGCCACACTTAATAAAAATTCAGAACAAAGTGCCACACTTAATAAAAATTCATAACATAGTGCCACACTTAATAAAAATTCAGAACATACTGTCACACTTATTACAAATTCAGAACATAGTGCCACACTTAATAAAAATTCAGAACAAAGTGCCACACTTAATAAAAATTCATAACATAGTGCCACACTTAATAAAAATTCAGAACATACTGTCACACTTATTACAAATTCAAAACATAGTGCCACACTTAATAAAAATTCAGAACATAGTGCCACACTTCATAAAAATTCATAACATAGTGCCACACTTAATACAAATTCAGAACATAGTGCCACAGCACACTTAATACAAATTCAGAACAAACTAGTGCTAGCTTAGCTTCTTCCTCTCGCCCTTACTCCTCTACTACCTCTACCTCCTCTTCTTCCCCGGTTGCCTCGTCCACGCCTAGTGACGAAAGTGGGACAATTAGTGTTCCTATGGCCAAATTCATTGCATAGAATGCATTGCCTAGTCGGACCTCCTGCTTCAGATTCATCCATATCATTTCGGATGCGCTGACACTGCCGTCTGCCTCTACTTGTACGCATATGCTCTGGGTTTGGAATGTAACGCCTTTCGGCGGGGTTGACGCTGTTGAAATTACCCATTGATCGAAAACCCATCAGCTCACCTGTCCAGGTATTGAGGACAGCCTCTTTCAGAAAATATGGAGACACAAACAATATTGCATCCATTCCAAGCTGCCCGCAAGCAGCAAGTACATGTGAGCAAGGTAGGTGAAGCAATTTCGATTTATTGCATGTGCACTCACACGTTGGCCAGGCTTCATTGCCAATTTTCACCTCATGCGTCCTCAACTCATTTGCACATCCGAATTTGTTGTTGGCTAAGCGGACCTCAAACCTTCTTTCTTGATTACCGATGGCGACTACAGTGTGTGACCTAGCTTTTTGCATCTTGTTGTCCATGTACTTCGTGACTCTTTCACAGTACCTTGTATTTGGGTTGTTCAACATATGCTGCTCTGCTATTTGATGTCTGTCTCTGAAATACTTGACGGTGCCATAGAAAATACCCTCAACGATGGCTGTAAGTGGCAATGCCCGGTTTCCTCTGAGGACAAAGTTGTATGTTTCCGCGAGGTTCGTTGTCATGACACCGTACCTTGCTCCATGTGTGTCATGTAGCAAAGACCACCTCTCCAGAGGCTCATGCTCTATCCACTGCTCGAAGGTTTTAATCGACCTCCCGAGCCTTCTCCTAGTACCAGGTGGGTCAAAGCCTGGCAGGTCACATAGCCCAACAGCCTCCTCCTCCACGGCCGCTGTTCCTGTTGCCAACTGTGCAGCTACTGCTTCAACATGTGCCCTCACCGCTGCATCTCTTGCAGCTTTCCTGTCCCTCACGTGTCTCTGCGTGCACACATTAAGTCTGTCGCGTATCAAATTGTACTTCCATAACTGGTTCTGCTTGCAGATTTTTTGAACAGATTCATCAGGTTCTTATTTCTAAACTGCGAGAAGAAATTAGCCCCGAGATGGCGCATGCACCAACCGCTCTGCAAGTCCTGCCATGGAACTTGTTCCTCAGGGCCTGGGTTTGTCAGTGTCCTTATCGCACTGAGTATACCTGCATGCCTTCATGAAGGATGCACACATTGGGCTTCTCCTTCACAACTGATATTTTCAACTGCTTGAAGAACCATGTCCAACTTTCAATGTTCTCACTCTCCACAAAAGCAAATGCCAGTGGGACGACTTGATTTTGGCCGTCTTGACCTATGGCTATCAGGATCTGACCCTTGTACTTGCCTATGAGAAAAGTACCGTCAACACATATCACCGGTCGGCAATGCGTGAAAGCTTCGATGCATACACCGAAAGAGAAGAAGAGACGATGCAACACCCTCACAGTTGGGAACTCTGGCATGAACATGTCTTGGATATCGATATAGGTGCCTGGATTCCGCTGCTGCAGGGTGTGGAGGAGGTGGACAACAGAGTCATATGCATCAAAATAAGAACCAAATCTCCTCTCAAGCGCTGCATGCTTAGCCCTCCAAGCCTTGCCATAAGAAATTCTGTACTTCAACCTGGCGAACACTTTTGTCTGCACTGCCTTCACTTCCATAGCTTTTCCTTGCACTATCTCATCGTAAAACAGTCGAGCAATAAGCGTGGATGAAAGGTTGGCATGATCTTGAGGGATGCAGGGAATAAGAGAAGTGTGCTTAACTAAGTCACTTATCACCCAACTTGTGCCATACTTAGGGAGAAAGCCGTGCACCCTTGCGGGACAATCTGCGTTCTTGCATACCATTGTGAGGAATTTCTGACTGGACACCTCAGCTTTGAAAACCCTTTGCGTGGACATTGCCCAATTAATTATTGCATCCTTCAGGGCTTGCTTGTTCGGATACATAGCACCCGTCGCAATATTGTTCTGGTGATATTGCCAGGCTGATTCATGTCCATCATTCACGGTCATTGCAGATGATAAGTCATGATTCCACCATGCAGGATTCGGGACCTCCTCTGCATTTTCTTCTTCATCTGACTCGTCAGAATCATCGGCATGACCCCTTTCAACATCGGTGTCTTCTTCTTCCATCTGGTTCTGCATGTGCCCATCTACCTCGTCAGCGTCCACCTCGCCATTGTAATCACCATCGGCATTTCCTCCTTCTACCTGACTACTCTGCCCTGGTTCATAACCATAAGCATTTCCTCCTTCTACCTGGCTGCTCTGTCCTTGTTCGTAACCATAAGCATTTCCTCCTTCTACATGACTGCTCTGTCCTTCGTAGCCACCCTCCCCTTCATGTGCAGTGACCTCCTTCACGACGGGAAGCACTAAAGCAACAGGATTGCATCCCCTTCGTTCACAACCTTGTAACCACCGCACCCAATCGGAGTCTCCCTCTATTGGCCTCAAATAAAAGTAAATTTTTGAACTTGACCGTGTCCACAATGCATGAACACCGACGGTGTGTGTTTCAGTATCAAGACCTAAACTTGCCGCAATCCATTCTTTCAACTGACTAACAAACCATGTTTGTGGTGCGCTGATTGCCACCTCTATGTGAGTAAATTCACTCAGATCTGCTCCCAACTCATTTGTTTGGACAGTACCAGGACCATAGTAAAATCTCAACTTCACTATATCGGACATCTCGACTCACCTATTTTTTTTCAACAACGAAATACAAGTACTAGACATGTCTATATATATATTACCAGGACCATAGTAAATTTCACGATCAATATAATTTAATCAATATAATAATATAATAAATAGGCCCATGTTTACTAATAATAAATAGGCCTCAAATAATAATAATAATATAACCGAGCAATATGATAATTCAGTTTATTTGAATTATATGCCCCATGTTGATGTATTTTTTATTTTAATCTATGTTAAGAAAAATTTAGAAAAAGGCATGCGTCTTATTTCTACGATCATGTAAAATTCTTCCTTGCAAAGAAGTTTTTATCCGAAGTTTTTTTGTTAAACTATAGCGTGGCCGTTTAAAAAAAACAGTGTGGCATTGCTTGTTATGGGTTAAACTTTAGAAAATATGCATAATAAAGGTTAGCGGGTAATCCGCTTCATATTGGCATCGGGTACGGACTGAAACGTTTTTTAACATGTAGTTCTACTTTTCCCATTTTTTGTTTGCTTGTTAAATTTCCATCACACTGACATGCTATGCACATGCCGACCCCAACTCTTTAAAAAAAACTTGTCTCTTCTTTTCAACTTTTTATTCATGTTTCCAACTTCTTATCACGCACCTGTGTACGTGTCAAGTATTAAGCAACAACTTATTAACCCCACTAACAACTAATACAATTCACACACCTACAACTATATTACGAATATTTGCCGTAGCAACTACAAATATTTACGTATACTACCGGGGCAAATAACAATAATTGCACACAAATTTAATTTCACATCGAACGAAGCGTGCGTGCGAACGAATAATATTTACGTATACTACCGGGGCAAATAACAATATTTCCGTATACTACCGGGCCAAATAACAATAATCGCACACAAATATTTACGTATACTACCGGGGCAAATAACAATATTTACGTATACTACCGGAGCACCTACGAAAAATAAAATGTGGGCTGAAATATACCCTTGAAGCGTGCGTGCGAACGAAGAACGACGAACGATGAACGACGAACGACGAACAAGGACGAACGAAAAACTGCCGCTGCTCCGGCTCCAACGAAGAACGACAAACAACAGCTTCACCTCCACCACACTGCCCCAACTTCACCACCACCACACTGCCCCAACTTCACCACCACCACCTCCACGAAAATGCTCACCACGACCACCACGAGCTACCCCGTCAGTAGATCGACACCTCTTTTGGCTGCCCTAAATGAGTTGAACCCATTCACGGTGCCAAAATCGCGAAAATGTAGCTCATTTAGGTGTACAAATGTGTGCCTTTTTCTCTAGAGAGAAGAGGAGGAAGAACACAGAAGAAATGAGCCACGGGAGAAGAAGAATGGAGGAAGGAGAGGATAAGGGCGGGCCGGCCAGCGCGCATCAGGTGGGCAGCACCCTGTCGGCCACCAGGTGGCCGATCGGCGGGCCGCAGGCCGACAGGGGCGCACCACGCTGACAGGCCACTGCCTCCCCCTCACGACGTGGCCCGACCAACCACAGGCCGCCGCGTGCCAGCCCGGCCTGCAGTCGGCCTCCTGCTAGCCGATCGGCCTGCTGTGGGCCGACTGGGCTCAGTCGGCCTGCAGTGGGCCGACGGTGTATTATATTTGTAAATTCTTTTTTCTGCGTATTATTTCTGTAATTTAAAAAAATGTATTATTTAAAAAAAATTAGCCACATGTATGTACGTCACAGACTTCACACGTGCAACCCAATATATATTTTGATGTAACGTTGTATCTTTAAATCTCTACCGTCTATATCTAAGAATAAACGGCCGAGAAAATTTAATCTGTGTGGATCAACATAATAGCTTGTTGTGTCCCTGTCCTTTTGATGTACGTTACTATGATTGGATTTTTTTTCTTGCAAGGGATTGGATTCTTTTCTAAGAAAGCATGATTGCACTGTGTGGATCAACATAATAGCTTGTTTGCCTCTTGTTTTAAGTATATAATAGATAGATAGATAGATAGATAGATAACCGTCTCGCATTAAACAAGATCCAGATATAATGTTCATGCTCAACGCTGGCAGCAAATAACAATTATTCAGGCCTAAAACTAATCCCGAAGGTAGATGTAGAGGTAGGATGCCCACGGTGATCACATCGACCTTGGAACCATTCCCGACGCGCATTGTCACCTTGTCCTTAGCCAATTTTCGTTTAATCCATAGCCCGTGTTTCGAGTTATAAATATGAGAAACCGAACCAGTATCAAATACCCAGGCGCTACTACGAGCATTAGTAAGGTACACATCAATAACATGTACTCCCTCCGTCCCAAAATAAGTGACTCAACTTTGTACTAGCTTTAGTAGAAATGGAGGGAGTATATCACATATACCTTTGTTCACTTTGCCATCCTTCTTATCCGCCAAATAGTTGGGGGAGTTCCGCTTCCAGTGACCAGTCCCTTTGCAGTAGAAGCACTCAGTTTCAGGCTTATGTCCAGATTTGGGCTTCTTCCTGGGAGTGGCAACTTGCTTGCCATTCTTCTTGAAGTTCCCCTTCTTTCCTTTAGCCTTTTTCTTGTAACTAGTGGTCTTGTTAACCATCAACACTTGATGCTCCTTCTTGAGTTCTACCTCCGCAGCTTGGAGCATAGCGAAGAGCTCGGAAATTGCCTTATCCATCCCTTGCATATTATAGTTCATCACGAAGCCTTGATGTCTACTACGCAACCTTCTTCTTGTAGGCGTTGTTGGGCCTCCAAGTGCAGAGGTTTGTAGGACGGTAGCAAATTTCCCTCAAGTGGATGACCTAAGGTTTTATCAATCTGTGGGAGGCGTAGGTTGAAGATAGTCTCTCTCAAACAACCATGCAACCAAATAACAAAGAGTCTCTTGTGTCCCCATGTCGGTGTACAGAAAGAGGGGTGCGTTTTTGTACCCCTCTACCTGTGCATGGGCAGTCGGAGCCGCGCCTACGGTCACGCTAAGCAGAACAGGGGAGGTGAGCCAAGGTAAGACCAAAGCCCAAGATGATCAGAGCAACGCCAAGACCAAGACCACAAAGAGCAGAGGGACGAAGCAGGTTCCCCCGGCAAGACCCTTGCCGGGGGTAGCCTCAGCAGCCCCGGCAAGACCCTTGCCGGGGCAGCTCGCCCCACACCAACAGAGCGAGCCACCCTTGAGCCCACGGTCCCCAACGCCATCATCCACGTGGGGCCAGGGCTCGGGAAGGCGCCTCTGTGGTGGCATGCAGATCTTTGTGAAGACATATTCAAGATCAGATGAGGATTAGAAGACGATGATCCTCGGCAAGATCCTTGCCGAGGAAGGCCACCAGACCCCCGGCAAGGCCCTTGCCGGGGACGACAGCGCGCCACGGCAAGACTCTTGCCGGGCCACAAGGCAAGACCCTTGCTGGGCCACCCGGCAAGGCCCTCGCCAAGAACGCCAGCAGGGCCACCGCCAGGCCCACGTCAACCAAGCTTCCACCGCCGTTCAGCAGCTGCCAGCCCAACCAGCTGGGCGGGCACCTGCGTGGCAACATGCAGCTCCCAGGCCAACTCATCAAGCGCCTGCGTGGCGGCATGCAGATCTTCGTGAAGGCTCCACCATCGCGCCACCTTAGCTGCCTGCCTGCCTACATGGCACCGCACGCATCGCTGGCCATGGCGCGTGTCAAAGCGATGGGGAGCGGCGACGGACGGGACGGGCCTCGCCCCCATCCCCGATAAAGCGAGAGGACACCTAAGCTACGCATTAAATGCGTCTTGTCCTGTAATACGAGCAATAAGCTCAGGGCACTCTACGCCTTTCCACCTGGTATGTGCCACTGTGGCAGCCCCTTCCGACTATAAAAGGAGGCCCATGGGATACTGGAGAAGGATTCGGCTCTTTCGAACCACGCACTCACTACAGCTAGTTCGAGAGCTCAAGAACTCTCTGAAATACACCCACCAAAGCAGGACTAGGGTTTTACGCATCCTCGCGGCCCGAACCTGGGTAAACGATCCTTGTGCTGGCTACTGATCCTGCTCTTCTTGCAACCCTGCGCCCCGGCAACCGTACTAGGGATTCTTGTGATCCCATAGGTGTCATCCCACGCCGACATCTTTGGCGCGCCAGGTAGGGGGGCACGATTGCGAGAATCTGGTCTGGTAGTTAGCCTAACAGTTCTTCATCGCCCATGTCTCCTTAGAAGAAGGCGGCCGGGGGAACGACGCTGGCTCGGCAATAGAAAAGGGGCTTTCAGTTATTCAGAGCTTTCAGTTATTCAGAGCTTTCAGTTATTTCCTTCTATACATAAGGTTATCGTCCTCGGAGATCTCGCCTATGTATGAGAGACCTGCACGCAAAGGGGCCCTCCCGCAATTGGCAACGCCCTTGTTCTGTTTCGAGTCCGCTCAACAGCTCAAAGCGGCCGCGTCCAGAGTGGCGGGGTAGCCTTCCGCTCTTGGCAACGCTCCCGACTCTGACTCGAGTCAAGCTCGACAGTTCGGGCGGCCGCGCTAAGAGCGGCAAGGTGGTTCGCCCGGCAGCAAGCACACCCGGCAGGCCAATGGGGATCCGTCGCCAAGAGGCCGCCTTGGTTTTACGCGTCGACGAGCCTACCCAGTAACGTAGGGAGGAGATACAAAGGAAAATCGAACAGGAAAATAACATGCATAATACTGAAAATGCTGTAGAGTTATATTACATCAAATTGTTGCCGCGGTTCTAACTCCAGAGCGCCGACGACCTTTTCAAAGAACATGGTCAGGCTACAATTGGCGCTCACGCTCCGCTCCAGGACATACCTCACGTCCGGCATCCCCATGATGGCCAGCTGCGCGGCGGCCTAGTTAGCGACGGTGGCGAGGCGATCGAGCCAACGGTTCTCGCCCGCCACGTAGGGCTGCAAACGAGTCGAGCTCGAGCGAGTTGGAGTTGGCTCAGCTCAACTCATATGAAAATTCGAGCGAGCTCAAACTGAGTGAAGCTCATGATCGAGCTGTAGAACATGACTTGTGCTCAGCTTGTAACGATCTTGAGTCGATCTCGAGCTAGTTCGAGATAAATGAGATGGTAAAAATTATAAATCTATGGATGAAAAACAAAAAAAAATTAAGGTGAATATGCTGGGAACCTTTGCCAAAAATATAGGATATTGAAGCCATAGTCGACCACGTGGCATAATTAGGCCTAAATCTTCTATGCACTTAATTAAGTTTCCATGTTCGTTGATAAATAAAATGGAGACAAATTATGGACAAAATATATGGAAATAATTATCTTATTTCCATTTAATATATGGCATGATCATTTAACATAATAATATTCTATCGAGCTATCGAGCTAAAATCGAGTGAGCCAACATTGACTCAAGATCGGCTCATTTCTCGGTCGAGCTACATAAAGTGTTCAAACTCAGATTGTTTCTTTTCGAGTCGATCTCGAGCGGTCACAAGCCTCGAGCTTTTCTTGCAGCCCTACCGCCACGTGATCCGCGAAGTTGAGGCCCTCGTTCTCCCGCAGCTGCTTCTCGGCCTCCAGCTCCTTGGCCAGGGTCCCCTCTTGGGTTTTGGCCTCCGACAGAACCTTCTCGAGACCCTCCAACTTCAGCTTGAGGTCTTTGATGGTGTTGTTGGCCTCGGAGAGCTCCCCAGCCTTGCTGACGACCGTGCCCTGCGCCTCTGTCAGGGCACTGTTAAGCGTGTCCCTCTCCTGGGACAGCTTCAGGGCCTGCTCCTTCAGCCCTTCGCGCTCTGCCTCCAGCTCCTCCACCTTGCTGGCGTGAACCTGGACCTGGGCATTGAGTCCCTCTTCGTGCCTCTGCTCCAGCTCACTGGTCCGCTGCAAGACAAGCTTCTCCACCTCTGCATCCTTGCCGCGAAGCGTGGCGGCAAGCTTCGCCTCGTGTGCAGCGAGGTCCTCCTCCTGGGTGTTCAGCGCGGCCTCGTGCTGGGTCCGGGCGGCTTCGGCGGCCGCGGCCAAGTTCCTCGCCGTCTCTTGAGCTTTCTCGACGTCGGCGAGCTTCATGGTGAGCTCCATGTCGCGCTTGGCCAGCTCGCGCTGGGCAGCCTTGAGCTCCTTGTGGGCCTCGCGGAACCAGTCCTGCGTCTCGTCAACGCGCTTCTGGAGGTCCGCCTCTGCCTTCTCCACCACCGCCATCCTGGACTTAACCTTGTCCAGGCGGGGGTGGTGGAGCGCCTGGAGCTTCCGGAAGCTGGCGCCCATGGCATGAAGGAGCCGCTCCTCCTGCGGGCCGTCGCCACCAACGATCGACTCGTCGACGACTTCAAGCCCGGCAGCGGCAAGCACTTCGTCGTTGAACACCTCTCCCTCAACAGGTGTCCTGGTCCTCGACGCGCCTGGAAGGTGGACGAACAAGTCGTCCCTCACCCTCAGGTACTTGCCGGAGCCAGAAGCAATAGAGGAGGAAGGCTGGCTGCCAGCCTCCTCCTCCTGCTCGACAGCGGCCCCGCCGGCTTCCCCGGCAGGCCCCTTGCCGGCCTCCTCAGCGGCAGCCTTGCCGGCCTCCCCGGTAGGCCCCTCGGCGGCGTCCTCGGCAGCGTCCTTGACGGCCTCCTCGGCGGCGATCTTCTCGGCGTCCGCCTCGGCGGCCTTGGCGACGCCCTCGATGACGGCGTCCACGTCCTCTGGGTTCACCGAGGAGGAATCTGGGCGCCGAAGAAGGGGGTGAGGCAAGGCCAGGACCAAGAGCCAGAAAGAAAAAGAACAGGGACGAGCGGCGAACGGCTTACCAGTGCCGGTACTAGGCTGGGAAACGGAAGTCCCCTCCCCGCCAACATTTGGCGTCAAGGCAAAGCCGCCGGCGCCCAAGTTCTCCTCCTCCTCCTCCATGTGCGTAGGCTCGGTACTTGGCGCCCTTGCCGGGGACGCCCCTCGGGGCGGCGTGGTCGATGGGGGCGGCGTGTTCGGAGTAGCCCTCTGTGGCTCCTCCTGCTACTGCTCTCCACCTGCATAGCTGGCAAGGTCAGCACCAAAGTGTCGTGCCCCTGACCCGTGTCGATGGGGGAAGAGTGAAGAACTTACACTGGGGGCTAGGTCGGGGGCTGCTGTCTGGGCTGCTCGATACCACCAACGGCGCCCTCGAAGTACCAGCCGGGGGCTGGCCACCCGCCGAGACCTTGGCCCTCTTTACTCTCTGGGCAAGCGTCTCCACGTCCCTGCGAAGATGAAGACAAGTCAAGACGAGCAACACAGATAGAGAAGGCAGAGATAACGAAAAGGAACCGGATACTTACTCGTCGTCCGCCTCCTCCTCTGCTATTTTACTCTTCCTCCTCGGGCTGAGTGGTCCATAATCGAAAGTAACCTCCGTATCAACATCCACCGGTGGAGGAGAAGGAGGTGGTGTCTGGGCACGCGCGGACGAAGAAGGGGCGGCTGTCTTCTTCTTCACCGTGAGCTTCGCCGGCTTCTTTGCCGCCGCGGCCCTCGTGTGGCGCCCGGACCCCTCCAAAGTCAGTTGTGGCCGCGCAGCCCTGCAGGGCTGGACTGGCTCGCCTAGGACTCGCACTTTCCCCGTAGGCGGCGTCGAGCCTGCGGTCTCGACGTCCTCCGATGACGACTCGCCCGTCACATCTTCAACCAGAGGAGCCTCGATACCGGTGCTGCTGGCTCCCCCGGCGGCGGCTGCCCACCGGGCGAGCCCCTCCTCCTCCGCGGCCATCGCGGCCTTGTCTTCCACACCGCTGGCGCTGCCGGCCTCCTTGGCAAGCTGAGCCTCCCTCGCCCTCGTGGCGATGTAGTCCAGCTCCGCCTGGGTGGTGTCCTGGACAAGCAGCCGCTCGGCATCAGCGTTGACGTACCCCTTGTGCAGAGTGTCAAAGAACTGCTGCACCTCGGCATCCTCCGGCTCCTTCTAGCTCGGGTCAAGGCCATGCGCGTTGCAGTCTGGCATCATGGCAATGATCTTGGACCGGCGCGAGTTATTGCACAACGGGACCACCCCCATCGGCAGCTTGAACAGAGGCCCCTTGAGGACCTTGCCAGCCTTCGCGGCGGCCCTCGCGACCTTTCCGGTCCGCTCGACCTCGCTGTCGCGGCCCACGTCAAGTTGGAAGAGGCGCTGGCAGAAATGGGCGTGCCCCCATCACCGTGAAATTGTGATCGAGGCCGGGACGAAGCCGCATGATGTCGGCGGGGTTCGTGAAGAGCCAGGCTGGCCTCCCCTTGTTATGCAGCGGAGCGATCCGGCGGTGGATGAAGTCCGCCCCGATCATCTCAAGGGTGAGGCCGGCCTCAGTGAGCGGGAGGATCCTAGTGGTGGCGACCGTGAGCTTCTCGTCATCAGCATCGACGTCGCTCCAATCGCTTCTGCGGACCGGTGGTGCCCCGCGAACTTCGCAGAACGCCGGCGGGTCCTCCTCGTCGATCCAGCACCACCGGCCCCGCCATTCTTCCCACCTCTCCTTCATGGCGCCCTCCGGATACGCTCCCTTGGATCTTGAGACCCAGGCGATGCAACCGGAGATGGCGCCCCCTGGTTGGATCTGAGGGGAGAAGTAATGGCGGAAGAGCGCCGTGTTGGGGTGCACCCCGGCGAAGCCCTCGCAGAGATGCGCGAAAAGGGCCATGCACGCCACCGCATTCGGAGTAAAATCCAGGAGGCGGAAGCCAAAGGTATGCATGACATCGCTGAAGAAATCGGAGAAGGGAGGACAGAGCCCACAGGAAAAATAATCAACAAAGAAGGGCTACCGATTTAGGGCAGCCTCGGCGCAGTCGGCGGGGATGACACGCGTGGCTGGATGCCCTGAATCCCCCCCCATCTTCACTCCCCACAGGAGCCTGAAGGAGTCTCGAAGCTCGAACACGTCGACTGTCGAGGGGAAGAAGGCAGACTGCGTCCGCTGCACCGCCAGCGCACTCTCCGGCGGCTCCGCGGCTCCGGCGTCCTTGGCCACTCCCTTGCCCTTGGTGGATTTTGGCGCCATGGCGGCTGGGGGAGGAAGGCAGGACAGAGGGCGGCGGAAGCACAACAGCGGCGAGCAGGAACGAAGCTTGGAGAAGAAGAGGAAGGAAGGCAGAGGTTTCCGAGATTGGGGTTGCGCGAAGGGTAAAAGGAACAGTGCGCCCGCGGTTATCCCTTTTTATGGAGAACCTGCGGGTCGCGCTGCCCATTTACTGCGATGTGACGCATACGTGCAGGAACCGCCCCACGCATGCCGCCCACGTCACGCACACCCCTTCACGCAGCGCCGCGCGCGCGGGTCATGGGAAGCGAAGCGCGAGAAAAGTCTTATCGCGGTAAAAACCGCCCCGCCTGCCCGTGCACCGTTTTGGGCCTGACCCAACAACGTGTCGCGCTTATGTGTGGCCCAGGCCCGGGGGCTCCTGTCGGTGTACAAAAAGACGGGTGAGTTTTTGTACCCCTCTACCTGTGCACAGGTAGTCGGAGCCGCGCCTACGGTCACGCTAAGTAGAACAGGGGAGGTGAGCCAAGGTAAGACCGAAGCCCAAGATGATCAGAGCAACGCAAAGGCCAAGACCACAAAGAGCTGAGGGACGAAGCAGGTTCCCCCGGCAAG
This sequence comes from Aegilops tauschii subsp. strangulata, assembly GCF_002575655.3. Lineage (NCBI taxonomy): Eukaryota > Viridiplantae > Streptophyta > Magnoliopsida > Poales > Poaceae > Aegilops > Aegilops tauschii. The sequence continues at coordinate 92,716,227 of NC_053041.3, read as the reverse complement.
AACCTTGCCCGGGTCAGCCTCAGCAGCCCCGACAAGACCCTTGCCGGGGCAGCTCGCCCCACGCCAACAGAGGGAGCCACCCTTGAGACCACGGTCCGTGTAACACCCCGGATGTAACTTTCCATCTTTGTAACTCCAACTCTTGCCATTTCCGGTTATGTTATATGATATTTTCCTTCGTGGTTGTGTTTTTGTCTATTGTGTTGCATTTGTGCTTGGTGTCATCTTGCATTCTCATCCTCATCATGTGCATGGTGTGATTTTCATACATATTATGTTGTTGTATGTTCCATGCATGAATCTTCCATCATCACCACCTCTCCTTCCCTTTCTTTCTTCTTTTTGCAAGTGCCACTCTTCCCTTCTCTTTTAATGTTCATCTTTTCCCCTGTAGTCTAGCTCAGTGCCTTAAACCTCTTTGCCCTTTTTCATCTTTTTTGGAGTGTGTTTGGTTGGGGTCAAAAATGCTTCAAGTTTGAACCAAATTCAAACTTGGAATATTTTTCATCCTCTAAAAATGTACAAGCCATTTTTACAATTATGTGCATAATCCCAGGAGCTTGGGAATATTTTTCATATTTACCAAATGCCTCTCCTAGTCCACTGGCCTATTTCGTTTCTTCAGCTGGTTATTCAAATAATCAGAAACTGGAAAGAAATGAGAAGCGGGACTTACCTCTCCTTACTCGGGCGTTCCCCTCACCTGCAGCCCAGCAGAGCACAGCAGCCGCTCCTACCGCAGCCCAGTCGGCCCACGCATACAGGAGGATATTCAAGCTCCTGTACGGCAGAGCATCCAGACGCGCCACGTCAACGTCCGGTGATTTGACGGCCGGAGAAGCGTCGTTAGCCCTATATAACATGTCCCCCGCGCCCTAGGGTTCCTCCTCGAGTGATCCCCCTCCTCTACCAGCCTCGCCACCGCATAGGTTAGCTCCACACGCTTCGCCGTCGACCTGCCCGCCATGAACCGACCGAGCTTCAGCTCAAGCTCGGGATAGCCGTCGCCGTCGCTCCCCCGGTCACCTCCAACCGCCTTCTTCAAGTCGGTCCGCCTCCCCGTCGTCCCCGTCGTCTGCTGCTTCCACTACATCGCTGAGGGAGATGCCAAGTTCCGCGCCCGGCTCTTCCTCTGCTTCCTCTGCTTCGCGGACAGCAGCCTCTCCAAGTTCAGAGCTCCCCGTCGCCTCCAGCACGTCTTCGTCGACCCCGTCGTGTCCTAGGGTGAGCTGGGTAATGCTCCTCCCTCTCCCATCCATCCCATGGCATGTAGGCACCTGTAGGACTCGCCCGATCCATGTCTTCGCTGCGCTCGCAGTGCTCCAGCGATCTCTGAATTTTTTTGTGTGAAGTTGCAGTAGACGCCGTAGTTGCTCGCGCTTCGCCCTCGCTCCGGTTCCCGCCTAGCTGCAGTCGTCGCGCCCCATCCTGCGTGCACGCGCGCGCTCGCGCTCGAAAGCACGGAGCAGCCGCCTCGCCCAGCCTTGCCGCTACCGTACCCGAGACGAGCATGAGCTCGTACTCAAGCTGCTGCATGCACGCGCCCCCAGCTCGCATCATCCACTTGCTCCTGGCTCCGCGTTCGTTTTCCGCATCCCCGCAGGTGGCCTTCTGCTCCGATGGTCACCGTCACGCTCGCCGGAAGCATGGCCTTCTTCTCTGTCGCCTGCTGGAGGAGCTAGCCTCGCCTGGTGTTAGACCAGAAGGTGTGGCACCTCCCTTCAACAGCAGCAGTAGCGCAGTGGCTACGCCCTTGCTACCACACCCAGGCGACCCGGGTTCGATCCCCCGCGGGTGCTTAAACCTCCCACTTTTTCTGTTTTTACTTGGGCCACTGACAGGCCAGCCCCACCAGTCATGCACACACCCAGCCACGTGGCCAATGGTCCTACCAGTCAGCCTAACACTGCGTACTGCCTGGGGTACACATAGCATTTTCCACGTTTCTATTCTTATTCCAGGTTAGGTATATGCCAGATTTGGCATATGCACATGTTATCCTTCTTAGGCAGTTTTAGTGTTTTGCTTATTTGTGGGGATTTTTCTACAGCAACCTAGACATATTATATATGTTATCCTCCCCCTTTTTCTGTTTTTAATTGGGCCACTGACAGGCCAGCCCCAGCGGTCATTCACACACCCAGCCACGTGGCCAATGGTCCTACCAGTCAGCCAAACACTGCGTACCGCCTGGGGTACACATAGCATTTTCCATGTTTCTATTCTTATTCCAGGTTAGGTATATGCCATATTTGGCATATGCTTATGTTATCCTTCTTAGGCAGTTTTAGTGTTTTGCTTATTTGTGGGGATTTTTCTACGGCAACCTAGACATATTATATATGTTATCCTCCCTCTTTTTCTGTTTTTACTTGGGCCACTGACAGGCCAGCCCCAGCGGTCATTCACACACCCAGCCACGTGGCCAATGGTCCTACCAGTCAGCCTAACACTGGGTACCGCATGGGGTACACATAGCATTTTCCACGTTTCTATTCTTATTCCAGGTTAGGTATACGCCAGATTTGGCATATGCTTAGGTTATCCTTCTTGGGCAGTTTTAGTGTTTTGCATATTTGTGGGGATTTTTCTACAGCAACCTAGACATATTATATATGTTTTTGGGGTAGAAAAATCCCACCAATCCAGTGGTTGCATTATTTTCTGCATTTAAGCAAGTTTGCATACATGTCATTTTACATCATGGTGCTGTTTTGGCATTTTTGTGTGATTTATTGCAAACATGCTATGAGGTTGTTTGGTACATGATTAGTTTCATATTCATGCCTACTCCATGCTAAAGTTATTTCATGCCATGATATGCTTTGTAGGGAGTTAATCAAGCTTGTTAACAGGCCAACATGAATCTGTTGTTGTCATGTCCTGAATTTCACCTTCTGAATCTGTTTATAAATCTTGCTATGTTGGCATGGGTGTAATCATATTTTATGTGCCCTTTTGGCTCATGTTCAGTAAGTGAGTTTTGTTAAGTGCTTTTAGTAGAAGCATGCCATGCTTTTTTTTTCTATGTTAAGTTCCGGTAGCATGTTGTTTGCTAGCTCCAAACATTGCTACCTGATGCTGTTTATGCCATGTTAGTATTTTCACCGTCTATGATGCTGATATCTTTTGCACTTTTGCCATGCTTGTTTGCACTTGTTCTGTTGAGTTATAGCAGTAGCTCAGTGTTAATGTTTTGTAGAGCTTCACATGCACTTCACTACCATGTATTTAGTTTTCATGTTTGTGTGCTGTAGCATATTTAAACCTTGCTTCTAAGTGGCCATGTTGCTGTTTTAAGCAGTTTGCATCATATCTTGTTTTGCTTGTCATTTGCAAACCGTGCATCCGTTTTCGGTGATCCTTATATCGATTTCGACCGAAATCACCTCATCTTTCCAGTGGCATACTTGGTTTGCCAAGTTTATGCCTTGTTCATCATTTTTTCATTCCGGAGCACGCATATGCATTGCCTATCACATCACGCATATCATGTCATGTATTGCATCATGTTGCTTGTGCATTGCACCATGATTGATTGTGGTTCCATTGCTTGTGTTCTTGATTTGGGTATAGCCGGGAGACGAGTCCGTGAACGAGGAACCTGTTGAGTACGCTTACGAGGATCAAGCTTTCGACAACTCTGAGAACTTTGCAGGCAAGATGACCATACCCTCGAAATCACTTCTATCTTTGCTTGCTAGTTGTTCGCTCTATTGCTATGCGGCGCTACCTACCACTTGCTATATCATGCCTCCCATATTGCCATGTCAAGCCTCTAACCCACCTTTCCTAGCAAACCGTTGTTTGGCTATGTTACCGCTTTGCTCAGCCCCTCTTATAGCGTTGCTAGTTGCAGGTGAAGATGAAGTTTGTTCCTTGTTGGAAGATGGATATTTTTTGGGATATCACAGTATCTCTTATTTAATTAATGCATCTATATACTTGGTAAAGGGCGGAAGGCTCGGCCTTATGCCTGGTGTTTTGTTCCACTCTTGCCGTCCTAGTTTCCATCATACCAGTGTTATGTTCCTTGATTTTGCGTTCCTTACGTGGTTGGGGTTATGGGACCCCCTTGACAGTTCGCTTTGAATAAAACTCCTCCAGCAAGGCCCAACGTTGGTTTTACCATTTGACTACCTACCACGTATACCTCTCCCTTGGGTTTTCGCGACCCCGAGGGTCATCTTTATTTTAGCCCCCCCCTCCCGGGCCAGTGCTCCTCTGAGTGTTGGTCCGAACCGAGCCGCCTGCGGGGCCACCTCGGGGAAACTCGAAGTCTGGTTTTACTCGTAGCCTGTCTCATCCGGTGTGCCCTGAGAACGAGATATGTGCAGCTCCTATCGGGATTTGTCGGCACAGTCGGGCGGTCTTGCTGGTCTTGTTTTACCATCGTCGAAATGTCTTGTAACCGGGATTCCGAGTCTGATTGGGTCTTCCCGGGAGAAGGAATATCCTTCGTTGATCGTGAGAGCTTGTGATGGGCTAAGTTGGGACACCCCTGCTGGGTATTAACTTTCGAAAGCTGTGCCCGCGGTTATGTGGCAGATGGGAATTTGTTAATGTCCGGTTGTAGAGAACTTGACACTTGACTTAATTAAAATACATCAACCGCGTGTGTAGCCGTGATGGTCTCTTTTCGGCGGAGCCCGGGAAGTGAACACGGTCTAGTGTGATGCTTGAACGGAAGTAGCTTCAGGATCACTTCTTGATCATTTCTAGCTTCTCGGCCGTGCGTTGCTTCTCTTCTCGCTCTCATTTGCGTATGTTAGCCACCATATTTTTCTTAGTGCTTGTTGCAGCTCCACCTCATTACCCCCCTCCTTCCTATAAGCTTAAATAGTCTTGATCTCGCGGGTGTGAGATTGTTGAGTCCTCGTGACTCACAGATTCTACCAGAACAGTTGCAGGTGCCGATGATACCAGCGCATGTGACGCAATCGAGTTCAAGTGGGAGTTCGACGAGGAACTTGGTCGTTACTATGTTTCATTCCCTGATGATCAGTAGTGGAGCCCAGTTGGGACGATCGGGGATCTAGCATTTGGGGTTGTCTTCTTTTATTTCGGTTCCGTACTCGGACCTTGATTGTACTCTGAATGATGTATGTTTAATTTATTTATTGTGTGAAGTGGCGATTGTAAGCCAACTCTTTATCCCATTCTTGTTCATTACATGGGATTTTGTGAAGATGACCCTTCTTGCGACAAAACCACCATGCGGTGATGCCTCCAAGTCGTGCCTCGACACGTGGGAGATATAGCCGCATCATGGGCGTTACAAGTTGGTAATCAGAGCCATCCCCGACTTAGGAGCCCCCTGCTTGATCGAATCGCTGGCGTTGTTGAGTCTAGAAAAAAATGTTTTGAGTCTTAGGATTATATATATCGGAGAGTAGGATTCTTTTTACTCCTCAGTCCCTTCGTCGCTCTGGTGAGGCCCCCTGATGTAGAAGTTTTGACTCTCCTCTCCTCAAAGTTTACTAAAAACAATTTAGGATCACGCGGGTATCTTGGAATTGTTCCGATGGTTTTGTGACGAGAACATTGTTCTTGGTGCCTCCTGACATTTAGGGGTTGTGGCAGTGTCCCGGGGAATTGAGCTCCGAGGTGTTGTCGTCACAATTTTATCGTTGCAGTTCTGGAATACCTGAGTTTCGTCGACATCGAAAATCTCTTTTATGCAGTTGTTGGTGAGATCACCTCGACGCCACCCAGTACTGGGGTGGGAGTTCGGGAGTATTGCCATAACTCGTATAACGGATGCTTTTCGAAGGTTGAGGTAAATGATTTCCGAAGGTTTGATGGTTATGTGTTGAAGGATGGATACAGCTGGTTCAAGGTATTGTTAGTTTGGGTGAGATATATTGTGTCCCCTGTATCCCCAACACCTGATTGCATAACCAGAAAGTTTCGGGAGTTTATAAGTGGGAATTCAAGTAGCTCGTAGGATATCTTTCCGCCAGATGCATGATATGAGATTGGGTTCGACGTCTAGTGGTCCGCCTATCCACGGTTGGTTTTACAGTGGTCTCGTAGTGTCTTAAAGAGTCCTTGGCTATGCTGACTCGGGGACGCTTCGTACAAAGCTCTCCTATGAATATGCTACTACTCTTACTTTCTACCGGTATGCCATGTGCACTTCCTTGTACATGATGGTGTTGTACGATCGAGCCCGTGTGGGCCCCACCACGAAAACTTCGATTCCATACCTTTTTCTAAGTGGCTTCTCAACTTATGGAAGTGTGATGATTTACTATGGAATTCATTCGTTCATCCCCGTTCGAATGTTTATTGTGAAGACTATATGTTGCAATTTCTATCCGTTGATTCAACTTGCCTATCTGTTTATCAAGATGCTAACGGCTGTCACCCTCTTCAGGATCGCTCCGCTAATGCGTCAGAATCCAGAACGCAATGATGGGAGTCAGGCGAACCCTCCGCCACCTCCTCCGCCTCCGGAGGCATGGCAAGGTATCATGGCAGCCACCAACGCCAATGCCCAGATGATTTTGCAAATCTTGCAAGAGCACACCCAAGGGCAAGGCAACCAAGGACATCAAGGCCAATGCAACAATCAGCCTCACTTCGCTACCCTCAACCAGTTCCTTGCAAATCAGCCGAAGTCTTTCAGCTACTGTGCTGAGGCCACAGACGCCGATGATTGGCTCGTGGAAATCAACAAGCATTTTGAATGTAGCAATGTCAGGCCTGAGGACTTTGTCAAGTTTGCTTCTTTTCAACTCAAGGATCAAGCCGCCGAGTGGTATCAACAATACAAAGACTCCAGAGGAGGTCGTGTGATTACCTGGGATGATTTCCGCCGAGACTTCAAAGCTCACCACATTCCACAAAGTGTTGTTGAGAGCAAGCGTGAGGAGTTCCGCAATCTCAAGCAAGGCAGCATGTCCGTGTATCAATACAACACCCAGTTTCATAAACTCGCCCGCTTTGCTAAGCAAGACGTCCCTGATGAAAAGAGCATGATTTATCAATTCAGAGGTGGCCTCAGAGAAGATCTGCAATTAGCTCTCATGCTTTTTGAGCCGACAAAGTATGATGAATTCTACAACATGGCACTGAAGCAAGAAGCTGCTCAGCTCAAGTGTGAGGCTTCTAAGAAGAGAGTCGGGGACGCAGTTTAGTCTTCTTCTTCCTCACTAGTGGCAGCTAAGCAACAGAAGTTCTGGTTGCCTCCTCCTCCTCCATTTCATCAGCCTTTCCAGCAGAAGAACAAAGGTGGCCATGGATCTTCCCACCCACCCAACCCTGGCTATCAGAACAAGTCTCAGAATCAAGCTCCAAGGTCGAATGCTCCTTATCATCGTCCGCTCTCAGAGGTGACTTGCAACAAATGTCAGCAGAAAGGTCACTATGCTAACAAGTGCTTCAACCAAAGGCGCCTTCCGCCTCCTCCTCCCGTGAGATCTTCCAGCAATGTAGTGGTCAAGCATAATCCCAAGTCTGCAAAGGTGAACATGTTGAATGTAGCTCAAGCGGAGGAATCTACTGATGTGATAATGGGTAATCTCTCAGTTAATGATATTCCTGCAAAAGTTTTATTTGATACCGGTGCATCGCATTCTTTCATGTCATATCCTTTTGCACACAATTTTGACACCAGGGTTTTACCTAGAGCATTGCAAGTTGTTTCTCCGGCTAAGCATTTGAGATCTAGCATGTTGGTTCCGAATGTCGGTATCAAGACGGGCAACTATAAATTTCTGTCTTCTCCAATTGTCCTTGGTGACTCGGATATTGATCTAATTCTCGGGATGGACTGGCTTTCTAAGCACAAGGCTCAACTTGATTGTGCTGCCAGGGAGATTCAATTGACTCACTCTTCTGATGATGTGATCATCTATGCCGCTCGTGACGAAACCATTCGGTTATTCTCTCTCAACGAGAAGGGCGAGTAGGATGCTATTTCTCAAATTCCAGTCGTTTGTGAGTACCAAGATGACTTTCCAGAAGAGCTTCCGGGTATGCCTCCTCACCGGCCAGTTGAGTTTGTTATCGATCTTGAGCCTGGTACTGAACCAGTTTGCAAGCGTCCATACAAGCTTGGACCAAAGGAGCTGAAGGAATTGAAGAAACAACTCGATGAACAAGAGCGTCTGGGTCTGATCAGACCGAGTTCATCTCCGTGGGGTTGTGGTGTTCTTTTTGTCCAGAAGAAGGATGGCACGGACCGACTTTGTGTCGACTACCGCCCATTGAACAAGAAGACAATAAAGAACAAGTATGCACTTCCCAACATCAATGAGCTATTCGAGCAACTTAAAGGTGCTAAAGTATTCTCCAAGCTTGACCTTCGTATGGGTTATCATCAGATTTGCATTCGCGAACAAGATATTCCCAAGACAGCATTCAGAACAAGTTTTGGTTCTTATGAATATATTGTCATGTCTTTCGGCCTTGTCAATGCTCCTCCAACATTCTCTCGAATGATGAAATTCATCTTCAACCCCTACACCAATGAATTCGTGCTGGTGTATCTCGATGATATCTTGGTCTTCTCCAAGAATAAGAAGGACCATGCCAAACATTTGCGATTGGTGCTCGACAAGCTCAGAGAGTAGCAATTCTATGCGAAGTTTTGCAAATGTGAGTTTTGGCTTGACGAAGTTCTTTACCTTGGTCATATCATCTCTGCCAAGGGCATCGCTGTTAATCCCGAGAAGGTGTCTGCAGTTGTGAATTGGGAACCTCCTCAGAATGTCAAGCAGCTCCGCAGTTTTCTTGGGCTTGCAAGCTATTGCCGAAGATTCGTTGAGAATTTCTCTAAGATTGCAAAGCCTCTTTCCAACCTCCTCCAGAAGCATGTGAAGTATGTCTGGACTCCTGAGTGTGATGTTGCTTTCAACACTCTCAAAGAGAAACTCGTCACACCTCCTGTCTTGACTCCTCCTGACGAATCCAAGCCATTCGAAGTTTTCCGTGATGCTTCTCTTCGAGGTCTCGCTGCTGTGTTAATGCAAGAGAAGAAAGTTGTGGCCTATACCTCTCGTCAGTTGAAGCCCAACGAAAAGAACTACCCCAGTCACGATCTTGAGTTGGCGGCCGTTGTCCATGCATTAATAACATGGAGACATCTCTTGTTGGGAAGGAAAGTGGACATATTCACCGATCAAAAGAGTCTCAAGTACATCTTCACTCAGCCCAACCTCAACCTCAGGCAAACTCGATGGGTCGAAATGATTCAAGAGTACAATCCGAGTATTGAATATATCCAGGCAAGGCCAACGTCATTGCAGATGCTTTGAGAAGGAAGGCTTACTGCAACAGCTTAATTCTTAAGCCCTTCCAGCCGGGCCTTTGTGAAGTTTTCCGCAAACTGAACCTCCAAGTTGTTCCTCAAGGCTTTCTTGCCAATCTCCAAGTCTCTCCTACTTTGGAAGATCAAATTCGTGAGGCACAACTTCTTGATGCCATGGTGAAGAAGGTGAAACATGGGATTGCCAAGGGTCTTTCCAAATACAAGTGCTTTCGCATTGATGAGAAAGACACTTTATTCTTCGAGGACCGGATTGTGGTTCCTAAAGGTGATCTAAGGAAGGTCATAATGAACGAAGCACACAACTCTCTTCTTTCCATTCATCCTGGAAGTACGAAGATGTACCATGACCTCAAGCAGTCGTATTGGTGGACTCGGATGAAGCGAGAAATCGCTCAATTCATGAACGAATGTGATGTCTGTCGAAGGGTGAAAGCAGAACACCAATGACCAGCTGGTCTCCCCCAACCTCTTGCTATTCTAGAATGGAAGTTTGATCATATCGAAATGGACTTCGTGACTGGATTTCCTAAGTCCAGGCGTGGAAATGATGTTATCTTCGTTGTCATCGACAAGCTTACTAAAGTGGCTCATTTTCTTCCTATCGAAGAATCCATCACAGCAGCTCAGTTGGCAGAGCTATACACCTCGAGCATTGTCTCCTTGGATGGCATTCCACAATTGATATCTTCAGATCGTGGAAGCATCTTCACTTCTAAATTCTGGGACTCCTTCCAGAAGGCCATGGGCACCAACATTCGCTTCAGCACAACTTTCCATCCTCAAACTAGTGGCCAAGTCGAGCGAGTCAATCAAATCCTTGAAGATATGCTCAGGGCTTGTGTCATCTCTTTCGGTATGAAGTGGGAAGATTGCCTCCCATATGTCGAGTTCTCCTACAACAACAGCTTCCAAGCGAGTTTGGGCAAGGCCCCATTCGAGATTCTATATGGCAGAAAGTGCCGTACTCCTCTCAATTGGTCAGAGACTGGTGAACGCCAACTGCTTGGCAACGACTTAATCACAGAGGCTGAAGAAATGTGTAAAGTCATCCGTGAAAATCTCAAAGCCGCGCAATCGCGTCAAAAGAGTTACTATGATAGCAAGCACCGTGACTTGGCTCTCGAGATCGGAGACCATGTCTACCTCCGCATCTCTCCAATGAAAGGCACAAGAGGCGATCTCGCCTACCAACTTGAGCTTCCGTGCAACTTCGCAAACGTGCACGATGTGTTTCACGTGTCACAGCTTCGCAAGTGCTTCAAGACTCCTGAGTGCACCATCAACTTCGAAGAGATAGATCTCCAAGAAGATCTGACTTATCATGAGCATCCCGTTGCTATTCTTGAAGAAACTGAGCGCAAGACTCGCAACAAGTCTATCAAATTCCTGAAAGTGAAGTGGTCACACCATTCCGACCGAGAAGCCACCTGGGAGCATGAGGATCACCTCCGTTCCGAATATCCGGAGTTCTTTCAGTCCTAGATCTCGGGACAAGATCCTCTTGTAGTGGTGGAGTGTTGTAACACCCCGGATGTAACTTTCCATCTTTGTAACTCCAACTCTTGCCATTTCCGGTTATGTGATATGATATTTTCCTTCGTGGTTGGGTTTTTGTTTGTCGTGTTGCATTTGTGCTTGGTGTCATCTTGCATTCTCATCCTCATCATGTGCATGGTGTGATTTTCATACATATTATGTTGTTGTATGTTCCATGCATGAATCTTCCATCATCACCACCTCTCCTTCCCTTTCTTTCTTCTTTTTGCAAGTGCCACTCTTCCCTTCTCTTTTAATGTTCATCTTTTCCCCTATAGTCTAGCTCAGTGCCTTAAACCTCTCTGCCCTTTTTCATCTTTTTTGGAGTGTGTTTGGTTGGGGTCAAAAATGCTTCAAGTTTGAACCTAATTCAAACTTGGAAATATTTTTCTTCCTCTAAAAATGTCCAAGCCATTTTTACAATTATGTGCATAATCCCAGGAGCTTGGGAATATTTTTCATATTTACCAAATGCCTCTCCTAGTCCACTGGCCTATTTCGTTTCTTCAGCTGGTTATTCAAATAATCAGAAACTGGAAAGAAATGAGAAGGGGGACTTACCACTCCTTACCCGGGCCTTCCCCTCACCTGCAACCCAGCAGAGCATAGCAGCCGCTCCTACTGCAGCCCAGTCAGCCCACGCGTACAGGAGGATCTTCAAGCTCCTATACGGCAGAGCATCCAGACGCGCCACGTCGACGTCCGGTTGATTTGACGGCCGGAGAAGCGTCGCTAGCCCTATATAACATGTCCCCCGTGCCCTAGGGTTCCTCCTCGAGCGATCCCCCTCCTCTACCTGCCTCGCCGTCGCCTAGGTTAGCTCCACACGCTTCGCCGTTGACCTGCCCGCCATGAACCGACCGAGCTTCAGCTCGAGCTCAGGATAGCCGTCGCCGTCGCTCCCCCGGTCAACTCCAGCCGCCTTCTTCAAGTCGGTCTGCCTCCCCGTCGTCCCCGTCTTCCGTTGCTTCCACTAGATCGCCGAGGGAGACGCCAAGTTCCGCGCCTGGCTCTTCCTCTGCTTCCTCTGCTTCGTGGACAGCAGCCTCTCCAAGTTCAGAGCTCCCTCTCGTCGCCTCCAGCACGTCTCCGTCGACCCCGTCATGTCCTAGGGTGAGCTGGGTAACGCTCCTCCCTCTCCCATCCATGCCATGGCATGTAGGCACCTATAGGACTCGCCCGATCCATGTCTTTGCCGCGCTCGCAGTGCTCCGGCGATCTCTGAATTTTTTTGTGTGAAGTTGCCGTAGACGCCGTAGTTGCTCGCACTTCGCCCTCGGTCCGGTTCCCGCCTAGATGCAGTCGCCTCGCGCCCCATCCTGCATGCCCGCGCGCGCCCGCGCTCGAAAGCAAGGAGCAGCGGCCTCGCCCAGCCTTGCCGCTGCCGTACCCGAGGCGAGCATGAGCTCGTACTCGAGCTGCCGCATGCACGCGCCCCCAGCTCGCATCAGCCACTTGCTCCTGGCTCCGCGTCCGTTTTCCGCACCCCCGCAGGTGGCCTTCTGCTCCGATGGTAACCGTCACGCTCGCCGGAAGCATGGCCTTCTTCTCTGTCGCCGGCTGGAGCAGCTAGCCTCGCCTGGTGTTAGACCAGAAGGTGTGGCACCTTCCTTCTAGCAGCAACAGCAGCAGTAGCGCAGTGGCTACGCCCCTGCTACCAGCGGTCATTCACACACCCAGCCACGTGGCCAATGGTCCTACCAGTCAGCCTAACACTGGGTACCGCCTGGGGTACACATAGCATTTTCCACGTTTCTATTCTTATTCCAGGTTAGGTATATGCCAGATTTGGCATATGCTTATGTTATCCTTCTTAGGCAGTTTTAGTGTTTTGCATATTTGTGGGGATTTTTCTACAGCAACCTAGACATATTATATATGTTTTTGGGGTAGAAAAATCCCACCAATCCAGTGGTGGCATTATTTTCTGCATTTAAGCAAGTTTGCATACATGTCATTTTACATCATGGTGTTGTTTTGGTACATGCTATGAGGTTGTTTGGTACATGATTAGTTTCATATTCATGCCTACTCCATGCTAGAGTTATTTCATGCCATGATATTCTTTGTAGGGAGTTAATTAAGCTTGTTAACATGCCAACATGCATCTGTTGTTGTCATGTCCTGAATTTCAAGTCTGAATCTGTTTATAAATCTTGCTATGTTGGCATGGGTGTAATCATATTTTATGTGCCCTTTTGGCTCATGTTCAGTAAGTGAGTTTTGTTAAGTGCTTTTAGTAGAAGCATGCCATGCTTTTTTTTCTATGTTAAGTTCCGATAGCATGTTGTTTGCTAGCTCTAAACATTGCTACCTGATGCTGTTTATGCCATGTTAGTATTTTCACCAAGTCTGTGATGCTGATATCTTTTGCACTTTTGCCATGCTTGTTTGGACTTGTTCTGGTGAGTTATAGCATATTTAGTTTTCATGATTGTGTGTTGTAGCATATTTAAACCTTGCTTCTAAGTGGCCATGTTGCTGTTTTAAGCAGTTTGCATCATATGTTGTTTTGCTTGTCATTTGCAAACCGTGCATTCGTTTCCGGTGATCCTTATATCGATTTCGACCGAAATCACCTCATCTTTCCAGCGGCATACTTGGTTTGCCAAGTTTATGCCTTGTTCATCATTTTTTCCTTCCGGAGCACGCATATGCATTGCATATCACATCTCGCATATCATGTCATGTATTGCATCATGTTGCTTGTGCATTGCACCATGATTGATTGTGGTTCCATTGCTTGTGTTCTTGCTTTGGGTAGAGCCGGGAGACGAGTCCGTGAACGAGGAACCTGTTGAGTACGCTTACGAGGATCAAGCTTTCGACAACTCTGAGAACTTTGCAGGCAAGATGACCATACCCTCGAAATCACTTCTATCTTTGCTTGCTAGTTGTTCGCTCTATTGCTATGCCGCGCTACCTACCACTTGCTATATCATGCCTCCCATATTGCCATGTCAAGCCTCTAACCCACCTTTCCTAGCAAACCGTTGTTTGCCTAGGTTACCGCTTTGCTCAGCCCCTCTTATAGCGTTCCTAGTTGCAGGTGAAGATGAAGTTTGTTCCTTGTTGGAACATGGATATTTTTTGGGATATCACAATATCTCTTATTTAATTAATGCATCTATATACTTGGTAAAGGGTGGAAGGCTTGGCCTTAGGCCTGGTGTTTTGTTCAACTCTTGTCGTCCTAGTTTCCGTCATACCGGTGTCATGTTCCTTGATTTTGCGTTCCTTACGCGGTTGGGGTTATGGGACCCCCTTGATAGTTCGCTTTGAATAAAACTCCTCCAGCAAGGCCCAACCTTGGTTTTACCATTTGACTACCTACCACCTATACCTCTCCCTTGGGTTTTCGCGAGCCCGAGGGTCAACTTTATTTTAGCCCCCCCCCCCCCCCCCCCAGGCCAGTGCTCCTCTGAGTGTTTGTCCGAACCGAGCCGCCTGCGGGGCCACCTCGGGGAAACTCGAAGTCTGGTTTTACTTATAGCCTGTCTCATCCGGTGTGCCCTGAGAACGAGATATGTGCAGCTCCTATCGGGATTTTGTCGGCACAGTCGGGCGGTCTTGCTGGTCTTGTTTTACCATCGTCAAAATGTCTTGTAACCGGGATTCCGAGTCTGATCGGGTCTTCCTGGGAGAAGGAATATCCTTCGTTGATCGTGAGAGCTTGTGATGGGCTAAGTTGGGACACCCCTGCTGGGTATTATCTTTCGAAAGCCGTGCCCACGGTTATGTGGCAGATGGGAATTTGCTAATGTCCGGTTGTGGAGAACTTGACACTTGACTTAATTAAAATACATCAACCGCGTGTGTAGCCGTGATGGTCTCTTTTCGGCGGAGCCCGGGAAGAGAACACGGTCTAGTGTGATGCTTGAACGTAAGTAACTTCAGGATCACTTCTTGATCATTTCTAGCTTCTCGGCCGTGCGTTGCTTCTCTTCTCACTCTCATTTGCGTATGTTAGCCACCATATTTTGCTTAGTGCTTGCTGCAGCTCCACCTCATTACCCCCCTCCTTCCTATAAGCTTAAATAGTCTTGATCTCACGGGTGTGAGATTGCTGAGTCCTCGTGACTCACAGATTCTACCAAAACAGTTGCAGGTGCCAACGATACCAGCGCAGGTGACGCAATCGAGCTTAAGTGGGAGTTCGACGAGGAACTTGGTCGTTACTCTGTTTCATTCCCTGATGATTAGTAGTGGAGCCCAGTTGGGACGATCGGGGATCTAGCATTTGGGGTTGTCTTCTTTTATTTCGGTTCCGTACTCGGACCTTGATTGTACTCTGAATGATGTAGGTTTAATTTATGTATTGTGTGAAGTGGCGATTGTAAGCCAACTCTTTATCCCATTCTTGGTCATTACATGGGATTGTGTGAAGATGACCCTTCTTGTGACAAAACCACCATGCCGTGATGCCTCCAAGTCGTGCCTCGACACGTGGGAGATATAGCCGCATCATGGGCGTTACAGTCCCCAACGCCATCATCCACGTGGGGCCAGGGCTCGGGAAGGCGCCTCTGTGGTGGCATGCAGATCTTTGTGAAGACATATTCAAGATTAGATGAGGATTAGAAGACGACGATCCTCGGCAAGATCCTCGCCAAGGAAGGCCACCAGACCCCCGGCAAGGCCCTTGCTGGGGACGACAGTGCGCAACGGCAAGACCCTTGCCGGGCCACACGGCAAGACCCTCACCAAGAATGCCAGCAGGCCCACCGCCAGGCCCACGTCAACCAAGCTTCCACCGCCGTTCACATGCAGCCGCCAGCCCAACCAGCTGGGCGGGCACCTGCGTGGCAACATGCAGCTCCCAGGCCAACTCATCAAGCGCCTGCGTGGCGGCATGCAGATCTTCATGAAGGCTCCACCACCGCGCCACCTCAGCTGCCTGCCTGCCTACAGGGCACCGCACGCATCGCTGGCCATGGCGCGTGTCGAAGCGATGGGGAGCGGCGACGGACGGGACGGGCCTCGCCCTTGTCCCCGATAAAGCGAGAGGACACCTAAGCTACGCATTAAATGCGTCTTGTCCTGTAATACGAGCGATAAGCTCAGGGCACTGTACGCCTTTCCGCCTCCTATGTGCCACTATGGCAGCCCCTTCCGACTATAAAAGGAGGCCCATGGCATACTGGAGAAGGATTCAGCTCTTTCGAACCACGCACTCACTACAGCTAGTTCAAGAGCTCAAGAACTCTCTGAAATACACCCACCAAAGCAGGACTAGGGTTTTACACATCCTCGTGACCCGAACCTGGGTAAACGATCGTTGTGCTGGCTACTGATCCTGCTCTTCTTGCAACCCTGCGCCCCGACAACCGTAGTAGGGATCCTTGTGATCCCATAGGTGTCATCCCAGGCCGACATCTTTGGCGCGCCAGGTAGGGGGGCACAATTGCGAGAATCTGGTCTGGTAGTTAGCCTAACAGTTCTTCATCGCCATTGGCTCCTGAGAAGAAGGCGGCCGGGGGAACGACGCCGGCTCGGCAACAGAAAAGCTAAGTCATTCAGAGCTTTGAGTTATTTCCTTCTATACATAAGGTTATCGTCCTCGGAGATCTCGCCTACGTATGAGAGACCTGCACGCAAAGGGGCCCTCCCGCAATTGGCAACGCCCTTGTTCTGTTTCGAGTCCGCTCAACAGCTCAAAGCGGCCGTATCGAGAGTGGCGGGGTAGCCTTCCGCACTTGGAAACGCCCCCGACTCTGAGTCGAGTCAAGATCGACAGTTCGGGCGGCCGCGCTAAGAGCGGCAAGGTGGTTCGCCCGGCAGCAAGCACACCCGGCAGGCCAATGGGGATCCGTCCCCAAGAGGCCGCCTTGGGTTTACGCGCCGACGAGCCTACCTAGTAACGTAGGGAGGACATACAAAGCAAAATCGAACAGGAAAATAACATGCATAATACTGAAAGTGCTGCAGAGTTATATTACATCAAATTGTTGCTGCGGTTCTAACTAAAGATAGCGATTGTCTTGGTTGTGAACCTGCAGCGGCGATAAGGAACGGGATGCCTAATCCTGGCGCTGGCCCTCCACCCTCAGAATTCCGCCGACACAACTGATGATGGGCTTGATGCGCTCCCTGAGCGGCGCGAGGTCAGTACCCTCTGGCAAGCTCTCCAGCGCGGCGTTGAAGTCGAGGTCGGGGTACTAGTGTGCCACCTTGGTGAGAACCTTGGTCATGGCACCCTGGCAAAGCCTCCGGGACTCCTCGGCCAGTGAGTCCGCCCGACTGGCGTGGAGCCGCTCCAGAGCGCCAACGACCTTCTCAAAGAACATGGTCAGGCTGCAATTGGCGCTCACGCTCCGCTCCGGGACATACCTCACGTCCGGCATCCCCATGATGGCCAGCTGTGCGGCGGCCTGGTTAGCGACGGTGGCAAGGCGATCGAGCCAACGGTTCTCGCCGGCACGTGATCCGCGCAGTTGAGGCCCTCGTTCTCCCGCAGCTGCTTCTCGGCCTCCAGCTCCTTGGCCAGGGTCCCCTCTCGGGTTTTGGCCTCCGACAGCACCTTCTCGAGACCCTCCAGCTTCAGCTTGAGGTCTTTGATCGAGTTGTTGGCCTCGGAGAGCTCCCCAGCCTTGCTGACGACCGCGCCCTGCGCCTCTGTCAGGGCACTGTTAAGCGTGTCCCTCTCCTGGGATAGCTTCAGGGCCTGCTCCTTCAGCCCATTGCGCTCCGCCTCCAGCTCCTCCACCTTGTCGGCGTGAACTTGGGCCTGGGCATTGAGTGCCTCTTCGTGCCTCTGCTCTAGCTCACTGGTCCGCTGCAAGACAAGCTTCTCCACCTCTGCATCCTTGCCGCGAAGCGTGGCGGCAATCTTCGCCTCGCGTGCGGCGAGGTCCTCCTCCTGGGAGTTCAGCGCGGCCTCGTGCTGGGTCCGGGCGGCTTCGGCGGCCGCGGCCAAGTTCCTCGCCGTCTCTTGAGCTTTCTCGACGTCGGCGAGCTTCATGGTGAGCTCCACGTCGCGCTTGGCCAGCTCGCCCTAGGCAGCCTTGAGCTCCTTGTGGGCCTCGCGGAACCAGTCCTGCGTCTCGTCGACGCGCTTCAGGAGGTCCGCCTCCGCCTTCTCCACCACCGCCATCCTGGACATTACCTTGTCCAGGCGGGCGAGGTGGAGCGCCTGGAGCTTCCGGAAGCTGGCGCCCATGGCATGGAGGAGCCGCTCCTCCTGCGAGCCGTCGCCACCAATGATCGACTCGTCGAGGACTTCAAGCCCGGCAGCGGCAAGCACTTCGTCGTCGAACACCTCTCCCTCAACGGGTGTCCTGGTGCTCAACGCGCCTGGAAGGTGGATGAACAAGTCGTCACTCACCCTCAGGTACTTGCCGGAGCCGGAAGCAGCAGAGGAGGAAGGCTGGTCGCCAGCCTCCTCCTCCTCCTCCTCGGCAGCGGCCCCGCCGGCTTCCCCGACAGGCCCCTTGCCGGCCTCCTCAGCGGCAGCCATGCCGGCCTCCCCGGTAGGCCCCTCGGCGGCATCATCAGCAGCGTCCTTGGCGGCCTCCTCGGCGGCGATCTTCTCGGCGTCCGCCTCGGCGGCCTTGGCGACGCCCTCGATGACGGCGTCCACGTCCTCTGGGTTCACCGAGGAGGAATCTGGGCGCCGAAGAAGGGGATGAGGCAAGGCCAGGACCAAGAGCCGGAAAGAAAAAGAACAGGGACGAGCGGCGAACGGCTTACCAGTGCCGGTACCCGGCTGGGAAACGGAAGTCCCCTCCCCGCCAACATTTGGCGTCGAGGCAAAGAACTGTTGCACCTCGGCATCCTTCGGCTCCTTCCAGCTCGAGTCAGGGCCATGCCCGTTGCAGTCCGGCATCATGGCAACGATCTTGGACCGGCGTGAGTTATTGCACAACGGGACCACCCCCGTCGGCAGCTTGAACAGAGGCCCCTTAAGCACCTTGCCAGCCTTCGCCGCGGCCCTCGCGACCTTGCCAGTCCGCTCGACCTCGCCGTCGCGGCCCACGTCAAGCTGGAAGAGCAGCTGGCAGAAATGGGCATGCCCCCATCACCGTGAAATTGTGGTCGAGGCCGGGACGAAGCCGCATGATGTCGGCGGGGTTCGTGAAGAGCCAGGCTCGCCTCCCCTTGTTATGCAGCGGAGCGATGCGGCGGCGGATGAAGTCCGCCCCGATAATCTCAAGGGTGAGGCCGGCCTCGATGAGCCGGAGGATCCTGGTGGTGGCGACCGTGAGCTTCTCGTCATCAGCATCGACGTCGCTCCAATCGCTTCTGCGGACCGGCGGTGCCCCGCGAACTTCGCAGAACGCCGGCGGGTCCTCCTCGTCGATCCAGCACCACCGGCCCCGCCATTCTTCCCACCTCTCCTTCATGGTGCCCTCCGGATACACTCCCTTGGATCTTGAGACCCAGGCGATGCAACTGGAGATGGCGCCCCCTGGTTGGATCTGAGGGGAGAAGTAATGGCGGAAGAGCGCCGTGTTGGGGTGCACCCCAGCGAAGCCCTCGCAGAGATGCGCGAAAAGGGCCATGCACGCCACCGCATTCGGATTAAAATCAAGGAGGCGGAAGCCAAAGGTATGCATGACATCGCTGAAGAAATCGGAGAAGGGAGGACAGAGCCCGCAGGAAAAATAATCAACAAAGAAGGGCTACCGATTTGGGGCAGCCTCGGCGCAGTCGGCGGGGATGACACGCGTGGCTGGATGCCCTGAATACCCCCCCCCCCCGCCCCGTCTTCACTCCCCACAGGGGCCTGAAGGAGTCCCGAAGCTCGAACACGTCGACTGTCGAGGGGAAGAAGGCGGACTGCGTCCGCTGCACCGCCAGCGCACTCTCCGGCGGCTCCGCGGCTCCGGCGTCCTTAGCCACTCCCTTGCCCTTGGTGGATTTTGGCGCCATGGCGGCTGGGGGAGGAAGGCAGGATAGAGGGCGGCGGAAGCACAACGGCAAGCAGGAACGAAGCTTGGAGAAGAAGAGGAAGGAAGGCGGAGGTTTCTGAGATTGGGGTTGCGCGAAGGGTAAAAGGAACAGTGCGCCCGTGGTTATCCCTTTTTATGGGGAAGCCGTGGGTCGCGCTGCCCATTTACTGCGACGTGACGCATACGTGCAGGAACCGCCCCACGCATGCCGCCCACGTCATGCACACCCCTCCACGTCATGCGAAAAGTCTTACCGCGGTAAAAACTGCCCCGCCTGCCCGCGCACCGTTTTGGGCCTGACCCAACAACGTGTCACGCTTATGTGTGGCCCAGGCCCGGGGGATCCTATCGGTGTACAAAAAGAGGGGTGCATTTTTGTACCCCTCTACCTGTGCACGGGCAGTCGGAGCCGCGCCTACGGTCACGCTAAGCAGAACAGGGGAGGTGAGCCAAGGTAAGACCGAAGCCCAAGATGATCAGAGCAACGCTAAGGCCAAGACCACAAAGAGCTGAGGGACGAAGCAGGTTCCTCCGGCAAGACCCTTGCCAGGGGCAGCCCCGGCAAGACCCTTGCCGGGGCAGCTCGCCCCACACCAACAGAGCGAGCCACCCTTGAGCCCACGGTCCCCAACGCCATCATCCACGGGGGGCCAGGGCTCGGGAAGGCGCCTCTTTGGTGGCATGCAGATCTTTGTGAAGACATATTCAAGATCAGATGAGGATTAGAAGACAACGATCCTCGGCAAGATCCTTCCCGAGGAAGGCCACGAGACCCCCGGAAAGGCCCTTGCCGGGGACGACAGCGCGCCACAGCAAGATCCTTGCTGGGCCACACGGCAAGACCCTTGGCGGGCCACCCGGCAAGGCCCTCGCCAAGAATGCCAGCAGGGCCATCACCAGGCCAATGTCAACCAAGCTTCCACCACCGTTCACATGCAGCTGCCAGCCCAACCAGCTGGTCGGGCACCTGCGTGGCAACATGCAGTTCCCAGGCCAACTCATCAAGCGCCTGCATGGCGGCATGCAGATCTTCGTGAAGGCTCCACCACTGCACCACCTCAGCTGCCTGCCTGCCTACATGGCACCGCACGCATCGCTGGCCAGGGCGCGTGTCAAAGCGATGGGGAGCGGCGACGGACGGGACGGGCCTCACTCCCGTCCCCGATAAAGCGAGAGGACACCTAAGCTACGCATTAAATGCGTCTTGTCCTGTAATACGAGCGATAAGCTCAGGGCAATGTACGCTATTCCACCTCCTATGTGCCACTGTGGCAGCCCCTTCCGACTATAAAAGGAGGCCCATGGCATACTGGAGAAGGATTCGGCTCTTTCGAACCACACACTCACTACAGCTAGTTCGAGAGCTCAAGAACTCTCTGAAATACGCCCACAAAAGCAGGACTAGGGTTTTACGCATCCTCGCGGCCCGAACCTGGGTAAACGATCCTGTGCTGGCTACTGATCCTGCTCTTCTTGCAACCCTGCGCCCCGGCAACCGTAGTAGGGATTCTTGTGATCCCATAGGTGTCGTCCCACGCCGACACCCCACAACACCCAATTCAATGGTAAATTGTATAGGTGCACTAGTTCGGCGAAGAGATGGTGATACAAGTGCAATATGGATGGTAGATATAGGTTTTTGTAATCTGAAAATATAAAAACAGCAAGGTACCAAGAGATAAAAGTGAGCACAAACGATATTGCAATGCGTTGAAACAAGGCCTAGGGCTCATACTTTCACTAGTGCAAGTTCTCTCAACAATAATAATATAACTGAATCATATAACTATCCCTCAACATGCAACAAAGAGTCACTCCAAAGTCACTAATAGCGGAGAACAAACGAAGAGATTATTGTAGGGTACGAAACCACCTCAAAGTTGTCCTTTCTGATCGATCTATTCAAGAGTCCGTAGTAAAATAACACGAAGCTATTATTTCCGTTCGATCTATCATAGAGTTCGTACAAGAATAACACCTTAAGACACAAATCAACCAAAACCCTAATGTCACCTAGATACTCCAATGTCACCTCAAGTATCCGTGGGTATGATTATACGATATGCATCACACAATCTCAGATTAATCTATTCAACCAACACAAAGAACTTCAAAGAGTGCCCCAAAGTTTCTACCGGAGAGTCAAGACGAAAACGTGTGCAAACCACTATGCATAAGTTCACAAGGTCACTGAACCCGAAAGTTGATCACCAAAACATACATCAAGTAGATCACGTGAATATCCCATTGTCACCACAGATAAGCACATGCAAGACATACATCAAGTGTTCTCAAATCCTTAAAGACTCAATCCGATAAGGTAACTTCAAAGGGAAAACTCAATCCATTACAAGAGAGTAGAGGGGGAGAAACATCATAAGATCCAAATATAATAGCAAAGCTCGCTATACATCAAGATCGTGCCAAATCAAGAACACGAGAGAGAGAGAGAGAGATCAAACACATAGCTACTGGTACATGCCCTCAGCCTCGAGGGTGAACTACTCCTTCCTCGTCATGGAGAGCGCCGGGATGATGAAGATGGCCA
The DNA here is from genome assembly GCF_002575655.3 of Aegilops tauschii subsp. strangulata. Taxonomy (NCBI): domain Eukaryota; kingdom Viridiplantae; phylum Streptophyta; class Magnoliopsida; order Poales; family Poaceae; genus Aegilops; species Aegilops tauschii. Next base: position 92,693,975 of record NC_053041.3, on the reverse strand, counting down.
CCGGTGAGGGATCCCCCCCTCCGGCAGGGTGCCGGAACAGGGTCCCGATTGGTTTTTGGTGGCTACAGAGGCTTGCGGCGGCGGAACTCCCGATCTATTCTGCTCCCCGATGTTTTTAGGGTATATGGACATATATAGGCGAAAGAAGTCGGTCAAGGGAGACACAAGGGGCCCACGAGGCTGGGGGGCGCGCCCAGGGGGGTACAGCGCGCCTCCCTGCCTCATGGTTTCCTCGAAGCTTCCTTGACGTCTACTCCAAGTCTCCTGGATTGCTTCCGTTCCAAAAATAAATCTCCCGAAGGTTTCATTCCATTTGGACTCCATTTGATATTCCTTTTCTTCGAAACACTGAAATAGGCAAGAAAACAGAAATTTGGGCTGGGCCTCCGGTTAATAGGTTAGTCCCAAAAATAATATAAAAGTGTTTAGTAAAGCCCATAAACATCCAAAACAGATAATATAATAGCATGAATACTTCATAAATTATAGATACGTTGGAGACGTATCAAGCCTTTGTAGCCTTGTTGCAGTGATTGGAGAACTCTGACAATAAGACTATCATCTGGAAGATTAACTCCCAGCTAAGTCAAGTGGTTATGATACCCAGACATTCTGAGTATGTGTTCACTTTTATCCTCCATCTTGCAGCTATAGAACTTGTTGGAGACTTCATATCTCTCAACTCGGGCATTTGCTTGAAATATTAACTTCAATTCCTGGAACATCTCATATGGTCCATGACGTTCAAAACGTCTTTGAAGTCCCGATTCTAAGCCGTAAAGCATGGCACACTGAACTATCGAGTAGTTATCAACACGCGATTGCCAGGCATTCACAACGTGTGCAGTTGCTGGGGGGTGGCACACCTAGCGGTGCATCAAGGACATAATTCTTTTGTGCAGCAATGAGGATAATCCTCAAGTTACGGACCCAGCCCATGTAGTTGCTACCATCATTTTTCAACTTAGCTTTCTCTAGGAACGCATTATAATTCTAGGGAACGGTAGCACGGGCCATTGACCTACAACATAGATATGCAAAAACTATCAGGACTAAGTTCATGATAAATTAAGTTCAATTAATCATATTACTTAAGAACACCCACTTAGATAGACATCCCTCAAGTCAACTAAATGATTACGTGACCCAAATCAACTAAACCATGTCTGATCATCACGTGAGATGGAGTAATTTTCAATGGTGAACATCTCTATGTTGATCATATCTACTATATGATTCACGTTCGACATTTCGGTCTCCAGTATTCCGAGGCCATGTCTGTACATGCTAGGCTCGTATAGTTTAACCCGAGTATTCCGCATGTGCAAAACGGTCTTGCACCCGTTGTATGTGAACGTAGAGCTTATCACACCCGATCATCACGTGGTGTCTCAACACGACGAACTGTCGCAACGGTGCATACTCAGGGAGAACACTTATACCTTGAAATTTTAGTAAGGGATCATCTTATAATGCTACCGCCGTACTAAGAAAAATAAGATGCATAAAAGATAAACATCACATGCAATCAAAATATGTGACATGATATGGCCATCATCACCTTGTGCCTTTGATCTCAATCTCCAAAGCACCGTCATGATCTCCATCTTCACCGGCTTGACTCCTTGATCTCCATCATAGTGTCGTGGTCGTCTCGCCAACTATTGCTTCTACAACTATCGCTAAAGCATAGTGATAAAGTAAAGCAATTACATGGTGTTTGCATTTCATACAATAAAGCGACAACCATAAGGCTCCTGCCAGTTGCCGATAACTTTTAAAAAACATGATCATCTCATACAATAACATAGATCACATCATGTCTTGACCATATCACATCACAACATGCCCTGCAAAAACAAGTTAGACGTCCTCTACTTTGTTGTTGCAAGTTTTACGTGGCTGCTACGGGCTTCTAGTAAGAACCGTTCTTACCTACGCATCAAAACCACAATGGTGATTTATCAAGTTTGCTATTTTAACCTTCAACAAGAACCGGCCTCAATCTCTTACTTCACTTAAATTAATTTGAGAGAAAGAAATATTATGCTCATGTTCTTCACTTATATTTGTTTGAGCTTATCAAAATCAACACATGAAAATTAGTTCCAAAGTGATAGATATCCAAGAAGGATATCATAAAAACTTTCATGAAGATCATTGGAGAAAATAAACTTGATTCCTTGTAATAGTTTCGAGATATGATGATGTGATATGTGAGTCATGTTGATGAGTAATTATGCTTTAGTAAGAATATTGGTGTTAAGGTTTGTGATTCCCTATGCAAGCACAAAAGTCAATAGTTATGCAATGAAATTACATCCTACTTGTGGTGCATTATTCGGTGTTAATTATGCTCAACGCTCGCTTATGAGATTATTCGTTTCTTGATTGGTCGCTTCTCAATATTTTGCTAGCCTTCATTTTGCACTAAGTATGATCACTACTTTTGCATACAAAATCCTTTAAACCTGTTTTGCCACATGAGTAAACTATACCTACCTAAATGCGGTATTCTTTTGCCGTTCTAAGCAAATTTGTATGCGCCATCTCTAATTTTCAAAATAAATTTTCCTTTTGTGTGCTCGTACCGCTCGCGAGGCGGTGAGGGGTGGCTAATATTTTCCATGCTAGATGTGTTATTCTCACGATGAGTGTTTATTCACTTGTCATTGCACGAGAGTAAGGCAAAGGTGTTAGGGATGCCCAGACGTGAAATGAAAAATAAATTTACTTTATGTTGTCAAATAATAAATTCCTTGGAAAGTGTTGGTATGGAGGGCCCCCGTGGATACGCTTAGCCATGGAAAGTGAAAGTATGGCGGAAAAAGGAATAAACTTTATTTTCTGTTTGGGAACCGCCTATGATATATCTAGCATGGAAAGTGTTGGGAGCTCTATGTCGTTTTTGTTGGTGGGAAAATATGCCTCTCAAAATGTTTTTATCTCTCAATTTTAGCTTTGAGCTCCGGCACCTCTACAAATCCCTACTTCCCTCCGCGAAGGGCCTTTCTTTTACTTTATGCATTTTTTATTTTTTATTTGAGTCTCCATCTTCTCTTATAAAGCACCAACTAGGAGGCACTATGATCGTACTTGAGCATCGGGTGTAGCTAATATGCGAGTGTGTTTCATGAATGGATCAATGATTCAGCATGATGGGCTAGGGATAACTTATTTTAGCGTTGATATTTTGAAAGACATGGTTACTTGTTGATATACTTGGGTATTTAAGTCTCATGTCAAAACTAGACTATTGCTTTGAACCATATAAAAGTCCAAATGTCCATGCTATAAAGAAAAGAATATGAGATGACATGTTAGGCAGCATTCCACATCAAAAATTATGTTTTTATCATTTACCTACTCAAGGACGAGTAAGAATTAAGCTTGGGGATGCTGATACATCTCCAACGTATCTTTTGTTCCATGTTGTAATATTATCATTCTAGGATGTTTTACAATCATTTTATAGCAACTTTATATCATTTTTTGGGACTAACCTATTGACCCAGTGCCCAGTGCCAGTTGCTGTTTTTTGCTTGTTTTTACATCGTAGGAAATCAATATCAAACGGAGTCCAAACACCGTGAAAACTTTTGTGGATTTTTTATGGACCAGAAAACTCACGATGGGCCATAGCAGTACCTGGGGGTGCCTCGAGTGGGGCACAACCCACCAGGGCGCACCTGGGGGCCCAGGCGCGCCCAGGTGGGTTGTGCCCACCTCGGTGGCCTCCCGCATCCCCTCTTTGCACTATAAATTCACAAATATTCCGATATCCTTTGGGGTGAACCTAGATCAGAAGTTCCGCCCCTGCAAGGCTCTGTAGCCACCGAAAACCAATCTAGACCCTTTCCGGCACCCTGCCAGAGGGGGCAATCATCACCGGTGGCCATCTTCATCATCCCTGCGGCCACCACGATGAGGAGGGAGTAGTCCACCCTCGGGGCTGAGGGTTTCTACCAGTAGCTATGTGTTTAATCTCTCTCTCTCTCTCTCGTGTTCTTGAGATGTCACAATCTTGATGTATCGCGGGCTTTGTTAATATAGTCGGATCATATGGTGTTTTCCCCAATCTATCTTGTTGTGATGAATTGAGTTTTTTCCTTTCAGATTTCGTTGTTATCGGATTGAATACTTATATGGATTTGAGAACACTTGATATATGTCTTGCAATTGAATACTCGTGGTGACAATGAGGTATTGTATTGATTCACTTGATATATGTTTTGGCACTCAACTCGCGGAATCCTGAGGTGACACATTGGGGTAATCTATGCATAGGGGTTGATGCACTTTCTTGTCTTTGTTTCTCCTGTAGAAATCTGGGGGCACTCTTTGAAGTTCTTTGTGTTGGATTGTGTATTATGAATATGAATTCACTTTGGTTTATCTTAGTACGAACTCTAGGATAGATCGAGCAAAAAGAATAGCTTTGTGTTATTTTAGTACGAACTCTTGAATAGATCAAACAAAAAGAATAGCTTTGAGGTGGTTTCGTACCCTACAAACAATTTATTCTTATGTTCTCCGCTAGATAGGAACTTTGGAGTGATTCTTCATTGCACTTTGAGGGGTGGTTATATGATCCAATTATATTAGAATCCTTGAGAGGTTGCACTAGCGAAAGTAGAGACCCTAGGCCTCATTTTCAAGCATTGCAATACCGTTTTTGTGCTCGTTTATTATTTGCTACCTTGTTGTTTTTATTTATTCAGATTATAAAATTATATTTGTACCATCCATATTACACTTTTATCACCATCTCTTCGCCGAACTAGTGCACCTATACAATTTGCCATTGTATTGGGTGTGTTGGGGACACAAGAGATTTCTTGTATTTGGTTGCAGGGTTGTTTGAGAGAGACCATCTTCATCCTACACCTCCCACGGATTGATAAACCTTAGGTCATCCACTTGAGGGAAAATTGCTACTGTCCTACAAACTCTGCGCTTGGAGGCCCAACACGAGTCTACAATAATAAAGTTGCGTAGTAGACATCAACATGATCGAGACACCTCTCTAGTCAATAACCAATAGCGGAACCTGGATGCCCATATTGGCTCCTACATATTCTACGAAGATCTTTATCGGTCGAACCATATGACAACATACGTAATTCCCTTTGTCCATCGGTATGTTACTTGCCCGAGATTCAATTGTCGGTATGTCTATACCTAGTTCAATCTTGTTACTGGCAAGTCTCTTTACTCGTTCCGTAATACATCACCTTGTGAATAACTCCTTAGTCATTTGATTGCAAGCTTATGATGTGTATTACCGAGAGGGCCCAGAGATACCTCTCCGATACTCGGAGTGACAAATCCTAATCTCAACAACTCAACAAACACCTTCGGAGATACCTGTAGAGCATCTTTATAATCACCCAGTTACGTTGTGACGTTTGATAGCACACAAGGCATTCCTCCGGTATCCGGGAGTTGCATAATCTCATAGTCGGAGGAATATCTATTTGACATGAAGAAAGCAATATACATAAAGCTCAACGATCAATATGCTATGCTAACGGATGGGTCTTGTCCATCACAGTATTCTCCTAATGATATGATCTCGTTCATCAAATGACAACACATGTCTATGGTTAGGAAACTTAACCATCTTTGATTAACGAGCTAGTCTAGTAGAGGCTTACTAGGGACACTGTGTTTTGTCTATGTATCCACACATGTATCAAGTTTCCGATTAATACAATTCTAGCATGAATAATAAAAAATTATCATGATATAAGGAAATATAAATAACAACTTTATTATTGCCTCTAGTGCATATTTCCTTCAGAGCGCTCATCGACGCCGCCAGGCTACTAGACCGCGTCGTCGCCTCCCCACACCCGCCGTCCTCGTCGCCGGCATCCCCAAGCCCGCCGTCCTCATCCCTGTCCCCATCGCCTCCCCGGGCCCGCCGTCCTCGTCCCCGTCGCCGCGTGCCGCCTCGAGCCCGCGCGTCGTCCTCGTCGACCCCGTCGCCACGTGCCGCCCCAAGCCCGCCTGCCTCCAGCCATCGCCGTCCCCCCAGTGAGCCCCCCCTTTCCCATGGTCCCCTGCTCCTCGTTTCCGCGCGTGCCCCCGAGCCCCTAGCTTGCTCAGCCACTGCTCCATGGTCGCCACCGGCCCCGACGCACTGAAGAGCAGCAACAACGCCATGAAGGAGAGGAGACGGAGTGGAGCAGCATCAAGATGTTTGACGAAATTTCTGATTTTTTACAGTTATGAACAGTGCATAGAAGGTGTTTGATGAAATTCTAGATGGCTTTGGACATTTTTGGAATTTCTGAAAAAAAAATTGTGGTGAGGTACTGATGCAAGACATACATGATGGCAAAATTTCAGAATTTTTGGAGTGGTTTAGCATAGGTTTTCAGCGAGGAATTTGAATCTGGTTCAAATTTCATTTGAATGAAATTTGAAAATTTTGAACTATGGATCAGAAGGTTTTTGGTGAAATGGAGTGTGGGTACTGTCATGAAGTTGGAGTAATATTTGTGGTTGTTTTAGATGAGATGAGATGAGATGTGTGAGATGTCATGTGGAAATGTGCTATGTTTATTTAAAAGAATAGATAGATGGATGAAATGTAATATGCATGATGTTTTAAATTTTGAAATGTGCTCTGTTTTTTTAGATGTGATAGATAGATGTTTCGTGGATATGAGATGAGATGGAGGAGAACTTTTTTTTAGATGCGATAGGTAGTATTTTTTTAATATTTTTCTGTTCATAGAATATTAACCAAGTTAAATGAGTTAAAATGAGTTAGTGTGAATATTTTGTGGAGATGAGATGTATGAGATGTTTTGTGGAGATGAGATGAGATGTTGTCATGTGGAATTTTTTTTGTTCATAGAAAACTGAGGTAACTTCGACATGAGGGGGGACGTTGATCAACCCCCTCTCGCCCGACGAACTCTTGAGTCCACCCAAACCGGGATTGAAAAAGCGTTGTCGAGGCCACCCCAAACCCTAGAAGAGTTTTTGATCTAACCCCTTCCGCCCCTACCCGTAATTGTTATGTTCACGGCGATTATTTTCTGCAAAGTGTCCTCTTCTGAAAGTATAACCCCGATAACTTCGACATGAGGCGGGACGTCGGACATGCATGAGAGAGGCGGTCCGGTCGCCCAACCAACTCTCGTGGCCACTCAAACCATAGACGAAGAAAGAGCGTTGTCGAACTACCCCCTCCCGCCCCTACCCATAATTGTTATGTTCATTGTTGTCATTAGCTAGGTATATGTTTGTGCATATGATTCCTTGTTGTGATTAGCTAGGTCTATGTTTGCCACTAATATATCCATCTCTCATGTTTGTATATTGTCATGTTGTAACATTTGCAGAAACTATGGACAGAGACCTAGAACAAGAAGAGTTGTTAGGGGATATAATCCGCGACGGAGGTGATCCCGTGTCATTTCTCAACGACACCGATGGTCAGGAAGGAGAGGATGACGGCTTCAGTAATCCAAGAATGGAGGAGGAAGGAGATGATGATGGCTCCGGTGACCGAATGGCGGAGGAAAAAGGAGACCATGATGACGGCTCCGGTGACCGAACGGAGGAGGGAGCTGTTGCAAAGTCCGGCGAGGTATATATATTAATTAAGCCTGTGCTGATTAATTGATGCATTAATTGTTTTGGTATGTACATATATTAACGCTTATTTCTTCTTTTATAGCCCTCTGGATCGGGCCAAACTTCCGTAAGGAGACGAGGCCCAAAGAAAAGGTTGCGCCAGGATGAAAGGTTCAGGATCACAGAAATCGCGGACGATGGCCAACCGATTGAACCCAAACGGACCAAGGACACATTTGTTGGTCAGTGCGGAGCTATTGTTAGGGACAGCATCCCGATCAGCATCCAGCACTGGAATAAGAGTAAGGACGACCCTGAAGTTTCTTATGTCTAGGATAGACAGAAAGATGATCTTTGGACCTCGCTGAAGGCAAATTTCACCCTACCGCCAGAGGAGGATCCGAATAAGCCAGTTATAGAGCCAAAGGTCAAGGCGTGTGCTCTTAAGAAGATGGCAGATCTATTCAGGAACTGGAAGAAAGAGTTGAACAAAACGTTTGTCGAGAAAGGGAAGACTCCAGAATTCACCGGCCGATATGAGAAGATAAGAGATCACTGGCCCGCATTTGTGGTCTACAAGACATCAGAGAAGGGTAAGAAAAGGTCAGAGACAAACAAGAAAAATGCTGCAAAGAAGAAGTATCACCATCACATGGGGTCAGGTGGCTACTACAAAGCCCGGCCGTTGTGGGACAAAGCTGAGCAAGACCTGCTTGCTAAAGGGGTCCAACCAGCGACATTGAACTGGACAGACCGTTCAAGGACCTGGTTCTTCGGGTTGGGGGAACTTTGGACCCAGAAACAGGGGAGTGTCGTTGGATGGACGAGCAACTTGTAATACCCATCAAGAAGCTTCAACAATATATCAGGGTAGCGCAGGAAGGGACGTTCATTCCCGACAGAGAGAAGGATGAGCTGACTGAGGCCCTCGGGAATCCTGAGCACCCTGGACGAACACGAGGCACACCAGGCTCCGTTCTATGGGTTGTTGGGTTTCCCGGCGCAGGCGGTTACAAAAGCCGAGAGAGAAAGAGGAAAGCGGAGCTGAGCGAAATGCACAAGCGAAATGCAGAAGCGCAATGCAAGAATAGCGAAGCTAGAGGAACTTGCAGCTGTCGTCCAACCATCTCAGCAGCATGAAGCTTCCCCAGAAGCTACCCCACCATCTCAGCGGAGAAGCAGCATGGCTTCCAAGGAGCTCGTTCAGCCTGATTTCACGGCTCGTCGCTGCCCCGCGGATACTAACACGGAGGCTCAACATTGCGAGCTAATGACGAAATGCCAGAACCTCACTTTGAAGGAGGATGTTGGCTCTGTTGCACCTCCTCAAGCTGACGGAACTTTTCACTGCCGTCCGATTCCACATGGCTATGCTGTTGTCATGGTGGATGAAATAATGGAGGGATTTGAGGAGCTGTTGCTTGACCACCCTACAGGTGAAGGGGAGAATCACCTGGTTTATGCTTTGAGGAGTACCTGTCTATGGAGAAAGGAGTACATCAAGCTTCCAAAATTGGACGCCTCCTCCTCCTCCTCCTCCGGCGAGTCAGGGCACCCCGCCTCCTCCTCCGCCTGCTCCTCCAGCAAGTGATCAGGGCACTCCGCCTCCTCCGGCGCGTGAGGGCACTCCGCCTCCTCCAGCGTGTCAGCGGACTCCGCTGCGTCAGCAACAGCGAAAGAGAGACGCCGCCACTCCGACGGCTAGAAGTACAAGCAGAGGCAGGAAGCAATTCAAATATGGTCCAAGCCTCAAGGCTCCTGCAAAGTTACCATATGAGAGGACTCACAAGGAAACCGATGACATCGTGGCAGCCAAAGTGCAGGCCCATTTTGAACGGGAACCTCCACCTCCGAAGGAAACAGTAGATCCAGTGAAACTGAAGAGCACTCTGGATGCCCTGAAGCGACCACCACCATCTCCGCCGCAATCCAACTATGAGCGCATTATTGAAAGGACATATAAGGAAGCGCAGCGGTTGGGAAGTACTTGCAGTGATGCAAGATTCACTACAAAAAAATACACTTCCGTGCTGATACGTGTTTGTCACAGTAGGTCACGTTTTTTGTCATGCATGTACATCCATGATGATTTTATGACAGAATCAAGATAGTCATATCTGTGTTGTCGTAGAAGTGTTCCATGACATTACCAAAATTATCACCACGGAAGTGTCCACTTTTATGACGATAAATCGCGCGTCATAGAAGTGCTTTCGTCAAGGGTGACCGACACGTGGCATCCACCGTAACTGGTTGCCGTTAAGCTATCGGGTTCCGGTTTGGATCCGATAACACGTTAACAACCCGGAGCAATGGGGATTTTCCACGTGTGAAATTATCATTGGCTGGAGGAAACACGGGTCGGCTCACCATTGGGACAGATGTCATCCACTCATTGGACAGAATGCGCCAATGATACGTCCACACATGGCACGGCCCAACAGAGGCCCATTCCTGTGAAAAGGCCGGCCTGTTTGAATTGGTCAAAAGATAGCGGGCCGGCCCACGGAAAGCCTGTTAACGGCCTGTTCGCACATAGCCCATTTACAGCCCGCTAACCCAGGGCCCATTATGGCCTATCCGAATTAGGCCCAGTAGCGTCATCTGGGCCGTCCAATATGATTCCAGCCCATTGTAACTTTTGGCCCATGTATGGCCATGACGTCTTTCGGCCCATATGAGGCACTTTGAAATCTTGGCCCATTAACGGCCCGTGATGAAACTGGCCCGTAATGAACAGTATATCTCTTTATACCCATTAACGACCCATTATTCCATTGGGCTGTTTCAAGCCCATGTTATCTTTTGGCCTTCTCAGGGCCCATTTATTCTTGGGCTCATTTCAAGAATTCGGTTACTTACGGCCTGTTACTGGCCTTTTCTGCTTGTGGGCGAAATTCAGCCCGTGGTTACAGTCGGCCCGTTTGTGGCCCATTTATCCGTTGGGCTGTTTTCATAGCTTCACAAATACGGCCGATTAACGACGGCCCATTATGGTCGGCCCATGAATGGATGATTCCAACTTTAGCCCGTTTAAGGCCCATAATGCGGTCCGTTATTGGCCCAGGTTTAGCCAATCGATCATACGGCCCGTAGAAGGCCCATTGATGCTACTCCCCGTAGAAGGCCCATTGTTTCTATGGCCTCTAGAAGGCCCATTGTTTTTATAGCCCGTAGGAGGCCGAGGGTCACTACAGTAAATATGTAGCCCATGGTTACTGTGGCCTGGTTTTAAAAATAGGTTATTGCGGCCACTAGCAAACCACGAAAAAAGAACTGCACTGACTACAAGTAAACAAATAGACAATACAACAAGGAAATAAATAAGTAAGCAACTTATGCTAGGCTATCATGACTATTACACATATTACATCCACCGGGCATCAAAGTTCTCCACCAGTGCAAATATAGGGAACAAAGCAGCATATCACATACACTGGTTGTCAGAGTTGGCGACCAGTGCAAATAAACGCCGCAGCAAAACAAGTCTAGAACTGAAACCACTTCAGAAGAGCTCAAGAAACAATTTCCTCGGTACCCATAATGCTGGCAAGATGCTTAGCAAGCTTATTAACTTTCTCTTGTTTGGCGCTTAAATCCTCCAGCGCTTGCTGTTACACAAGAAAGTATGCATCTGAATTCTGCAGGGACTTCCTCGGTCCTTGGGCTTCTTGTCGTAGCACAACTGACTGATGCCTTTTAGCTTGTAGCTGAGACTGAAGAAGCCAAAGTGATTCAGGCAGCGAGTTCAAAGAGCTTGTGCGAGCGGTACTGGCCAGTAACTCGAACACTACATCAACGCAGGACTGTGGGGTTTTCTCACTGTCTACAAGATCGTTTTTATCACCTTTCTTGGAGACAAACCGGGTTGTCTCACTATTTTGAAGCTTATCTGCATTACTTTCTCTACCATTGCATAGTGGGGTGCTCTTCTCCAATATTCTGTTCACATACTACAAGAGAAACAAGCAGACACATCACAGGTTTAGCATGTAGTATATGAAACTCATTTTGGTAAACCGGTTCAGTAGTAAGTTGGACAGGATAACAACATGAAACAAACATATATCTATGTACTATGGTCACTGTATTATCCATATCATTCTAGTTTATGTTGCCAAATCAAGATAGAGACACAGTTCAACTCGTATATTTTTAAGACACAGCAGCATAGACAGAATATAAATGTGAGAAACTACACAGCATTGGCAACACTTGTAATGTGCATCACATGAGAACATAAGTATTTATACAACTGAAACTAAAATCAACATAGAGCAAGAAGTTAGAACAGCAATCCAGTTAAAGAAATAGGTTTAAAACATACCTGTTGCACCATTGGAGTTTCAATTGGATCCTTCAAATTCGAAAGTAGTTGGTATGAGTAAATACAGTGATGCAACAGCAAAGGAGTATGGACCATAGCTACGGAATCTGACCTGAGAACAGTTGCTCTTCTGCTTTAAACGTGGAGTTTGGGTTCGCTGTGGTGGTCTTCATGCTTTAGGCACTGCAGTTGCTTTACAAACTGCTCGTGTGGAGGTACTCTGTGGTGGACATGGTGCTTTGTCTATAGAAGTGGGTTACTATCCGCTGGGTTGGGGTTAGATGGGTTGTAGCTGGTTCTCTGTCCAATGGTGTAAGTGTGCAATCTGGGAGAGTCTCGATTATGTGTGGTGGGGCTAGTTCGTGGGCCAGTACAACCATGGTTCTATCTGCATCGACGGGTAGCATTGTCCTTTGTGAAGAACGGGTTTTTGCTCCCTTAGATACTGCCATCACCCCCTCCAATTCAAATGGCTGATAAACAAGAAAAGAAATTGAACGTACAGACATTGTATGATAGACAGATGTGGTAATTCACATATATGTTGTCTAACCAAACAGGACACCATGACACAATTTCAAATATATGATGCCTAACTAAACAGGATATCATGACACAGTTTCAGATATATGATGGATAACTTAACATGATATAATGGCATAATTCAACATATGATGAATATCTGAACAGGATGACATGACAAAACTATATGATGTCTTTCTAAAATAGGTTGGGATGAAATAATTCACATACATGTTGTCTAAGTATACAGGATGGCATGATATAATTGACATAATTGATTCATATACTAAGCAGCTGGCACTCGCATGTATGATCTCTAAACTAAGCAGATGGTATTCAATATTGTGCAAATGATGTCTAAACTACGCAACGCAAGACACCATATGCATGATATGAGAAATATAAACATTGCAACTTAGAGCATACACCTCAGGTGGGATATAGGACTAGTAATTTGTCTCTGAATCCTCCTCGAGGAGCTACCTGTAACCATCAATATATATGCTTCAACAGGTACCATTGCCTACTCTGAAGACCTTGTTTTCACTCCTGATTTTTCCATAACCGGCTCAAATGGCTGATACACATGAAGAGTAGTTCAATATACACACATTGTCAACAAATGGAATATGTAATGAAAAAAAAGATGGCATGAGATAATTCACATATATGATGCTTGGCTACATGGCGGTGCATAATTCACATATATGATAACTGGCTGAAAAACATGGCATTGCATAATTCACATATCTGATATAGAAAGCAAACAGGAGGCATTCACATGTCTAATCTAAGCAGATGACATGGAAATGCAAGACACCATATGCATGATATGAGCAATATAACCCTGCCAAGTTAGAGCATGCACCTCGGGGAGGGGGGATACGACTGGTCAGCTATCTGTAACCAGCAAGAAATCTGCATCGACAGGTAGCACTGACTGCTCAGAAGACCTTGTTTTCACTCCATATTTTCCCATGACCGACTCAAATGGCTGATGCATAGGAAGAGTAGATGAATGTATAAAGATTGTTGACAAATGGAATACATTATAAAAAAATATGGCACGATACAATTCACATATACAATGACTGGCTAAACAGGATGGCATTGCATGATTCACGTATATGATGCCTGGCTAAAGAAGATGGCATTACATAATTCTCATATACTCCCTCCGTTCCTAAATATTTGTCTTTTTAGAGATTTCAAATGGACTGCCACATACAGATGTATAAAGACATATCTGAGTGTAGATTCATTGATTTTTATCCGTATGTAGTCACTTGTTGAAATCTCTAAAAAGACAAATATTTAGGAATGGTGGGAGTATGATATAGAAACCAAACAGATGGCATTCACACAAAGCAAATCTAAACTAAGCTGGTGACATATAAGATGTATAATGTAAGCAATGTGAGGCGCCATATGCATGATATGACCAACATTAGCATGCCAGGTTAGAGCAAACACCTCAGGTGGTAAATAGGAGTGGTCGGCTCCCTCTGAATCCCCATATGAATAGTTATCTTCCTCTGGAATACAATCTGGAATGGCCAGAGGGGGGGCACTTCGCCCACCATGGAGCGGCGTCTGCATGACATTATATTCCCACGCAACGGTCTTCTCTTTTTCTCTACATGTTCAGTAGAATTGTGTATAATAACTGACATGCATAATAAAAAACGTAGTTAGATTTTGTAAGGCCTAAGGGGTGCATGCAGAAATCAAGACTGATGGTAGCAAACGAGTGGATAGATCCAAAACTAATGATAGCATGTAGATTATAGCTTCAGTTTAAAAAGATAGACAATGGATCATCTCTGTTTGTTGCCCACCCAACATGAACCACATAGAAGACCCGGGATGAACCAGATAGTAGATAGATACTATTCGTTGCTGCCTCGATATGTGCCCCACGGGCATTTTAAAACTCAAGTTTGAACGATAAAGTAGCAGGTAATAATAACCGATGTATAACGTAAGCAAACACGAAAGAGTGCGACCTCTCTTCCGGAACTGTGTAGTCCTATGGTTCATCTGCTCAGTCGATGATGATAATGCAGTTGGCGTGACTGCCGGCAACGGGGAAGATGATCTGAGGCGGCGAAAGAAATCTGCAGGGGGAATCTCTGCTGCAGTGAACGCTTCTGTCGATGGTGCACCTCACGTGGGGTGGATGACTTTACGGCAAGAGCAGGACATAACACACAGAGTTTTCTTTGATGCCTATCTGAAAATGAAGTAAACCTATAAAGGCTCCTTAGAATTGGAGGATTCTATAAACGCAGGGACAGGAAAAACACAGGAATAGGATAGGAATGCACATGCAAAACAGAGCATTTGGAAACATAGGATTTCTGTCAACCTGGGTATTTGGTTCACATGAATTGGAAGAACACAGGAATGGATAAACATGGTCAAACTAAAGTCAAACCACGTGAAAATGAAAAAATCGGAATCTTATTATGCCAGTAATGCAATTAGTCATGTTCTTCATGCATATTAATTTGAAAAGGATGTCCAAGTGGATATTAAAATTCCTATGTTTTTTCTTTGAAAGAGACACCAAAGGAAAAAAAATCCTCCAGTTTTGCTTTGCTCCACTCCTTCTAACCAAATGCACGAATAGTAGTACCATAGTAGTTCCATAGCAAAGGATCCCTGAGGGATAGACATGAATGCAGAGTAATAAAGTGATGTGATGAGTGTACAACCTCTTTGGCATAGCCTTGTAGACCTCAGCATCATTGGGTTGGACGTGGAGGATGGTGATGCTGGTGTGACTGTCGGAGGCAGGGAAGAAGATCTGAGGCCTCTGGAAACGGCGCCGAGGGTACTGCTCCGCTGTGATGGACGGTTCCGTCGTTGGAGCAGCTCTGGTGAGGTGTACGGCGGCGAGGCTGAAGCAGGACAAGACAGACAACGTTAATCTGAAGTGCTAGATGTTAAACGCACCAGCCGCGCCACGGCCGCTCCGACAGATGCTGTAAATACTGTTCACTCTCAACTTATCTGAAGAAACTGAACTTTACAGTCGAAACTGAATTTTACTGTCGAAACTGATTGAACTAGTAGCAGAGCATTGCAATAGATGTTTAGGGCGTTCGAGCACTAGTAGCAGAGAAGCAGTGATCTAAATCAGCAGCCGCTCGAGCAGGGAACGCACTAGCAGAGAGCAAGTCGTGCAGCAGCACCGCGGGCGAGTGCTAAAGCAGCAACTCCTGTAGCTGCCGGAGGTCGGCAGCGCGAGCGAGAGCAAGAGAAGAGCAGTTGCACGAACGAGAGCAAGAGCGGAGCATCAGCGCGACTCATAGCAATAGCAGAGCAGAGCAGCAGCACGAATGAAAGCAAGAGCAGTGCAGCAGCGCGACCGACAGCAAGAATAGAGCCGCAGCACGAGCGAGAGCTGAAGCAGCAGCAGCAGCAGCGCGACCGAGAGTCGGAGCAGTTGTGGCTAGTGCCGGTGTGGAAGTCGCCGTGGACGAAGTGACCGGCGACGGCGCCGTCGATGGAGACCCTCCATGGCTGCTTGGTATCGAGCAACGGTAGCCCCGTGAGATCGAATAGAAGATAAAATGCAGCGGTGAGTGCAGAACCTCCTTGGTGGCGCCGAGTAGGCCTCAGCTTCATCGGAGGAATTGGTGAGGGTGCTGCGGTTCCGGTGGGGCAGGTCAAGACAGCGCTGTGGGGATGGAGGTGGCGCGATAGACGAGGCAAACATCGGGGCAGCTCCTTGGAGGTGGAGGACGGGGCAGCTAATCCGGCGGGACGACGAGATCAACGACGGATCCTCATCCGGTGCGATGGATGAGGAACGGTGAGGTGTTGCGCTGGATGACGTCGTCGGGGAAGAGTCTCCGGCTGGGCGGCGGTTAGGAGGCCGACGGAGGAGCATGGGGATTCGCGGGTTTTGGCGGCCTCGGTGTACGAATGGGGGCGAAGGGGAAGGTAAGGGGAGCCATGGCTTAGGGACGCGCTTGTCTGAAATGTATGGTAAGTTACCAGCGTATCCCCATCGGTTTTGACCACGCGACGTCAAGCCGGCATTTCCGCCTGAGGGAGAAGGGGGATTTCGCGTGTCTGGGTTGCGGGGCCGATTTCAGATGAGGAGGGAGTTTTCGCGTGCGTCGCAATTTCGAGATAACAAGGCGCGGCGCGGGTTGAGGAGGCGGGAGTTTCACAGTAGTGGAGACAAAAGATACTCGAGCTTGAAAATTTCGGGATAACAAGGCGCGGATTCCATATTCGGCAGAACAAACTTAACGTGTAAAAAAAACAATTCATACAAAACACAAGAGAGTCATGTCCCCTTTTACTATATTGCTTTGAGTTCCATTGAAAAAATTTATTTATATATAAAAAGTGATTGATGGGTTAATTAGAAGCAAGAGAATTAGTCCAGAAAATTCTACGTTAATTAAAAAATAATGGCCCTCGATTTGGTGGGCCCTCTAAAATTATAATTATATAACCGTTAGATATGTGTAACATATTCCATCAAAAAAAGATATGTGTCCAGTGCCATGAGATCCCACGTTTCTATATCTAATATTTACCCACCAATGCCATGAGATCCGATGTCTCTATATCCATATAGGACCATCTCTAAGAAACAAAGAAAACCCTAATCTATATTTTCCTTCTCTCCTGTATGGATCATGATGCTCCACGCACCTGCCGCTGGCAAACTTCCCCGTAGTCCTCCTTCCAACGTCAGTGCTCTCACCTTGGCCGCCCCATGTCTTCCTCCTAGAGCGCTTGGTGCAGCAGTACCAGAAAGAGAAGCTGTAGACATGCCCTTTCCATTGATCTATTCCAAGCAGGAGCGCCCAACATGCTTCTGGCTGATCGCCAGCGGAGGCACAAGATAGATGGCCTTGACTTTCATGGTCAGTTGGACTCCACGTTAACTAGCTTTACTGCATGATCTCCGTCATGTCCCGAATCAGGTATAGCGGTGCATGAGGCAAATCTTCTTTGCCTGATCTGCCATCAATGGAGGATGAGGAGGAAACACGCAGTACATGTCCAAGGAAGGAAAAAATTCTAGCGGCAGGGATTGCATGGAAGTGTTGGCTTGCTAGCATGGAACTCCCCTCCAACATGTCCTCACGCATGCCATCACTTCCCTGGATCTTTTTCCTCAAGTCTCATGAGGGAGGTCCACAACACGATTACCTTCCATATCTTAGTTGAGATTAGCAATGCTTTAAAAAAATATGAGATCAATTGATCAGAGATTTATCTGTGTATTGAGATGTACGTGCACATAATATTTGATGTTGTGCAGGTTGTATTTTCCCCCACTACTTCCGTGTTAATGCTAAGGCCATGGCTTTGATTTGTTTGCAGAAGCCGAGGAGATGCATCCTTCTCTGCACCGTATGTGACTTCAGCTTCAATCTACCTGTTCCATAAGAAAGAGAAGGGAACTTTGATCTCCCTGATGACTAGGACTGTAAATTAAGTGCCCTTCCATAAAGGTGTAAAGTATGCATGGAAATTTGAATAAACATCCATCTTCCGGATTGTACACTTATAAAGTAAATCCATTGTCTTTTTCAGAAAACTGTAAAGTATGCATCTAAATTCGAGTTAGCAGGGAGCATGTGATCTGTTTGGATATCTCAAAGTTAGTTATAATTCTTGGCAGGATCGTAAGGGTATAAAATAACCTACATGTACAGATGTACTACATGTACAAATTGGTTGTGCATAGGAATAATGTACAAGGACGATACAGCTCAGAGGTTAGTGCAACTTAAGAATTTCCCATATTTTTTCATATCCTTGGCATTATGAGTGTTCATTTTAGTAAACTACGTTCTGAAAGATGTAAATAAATACATGAGTTATAGTACATACGTACTGATGCATAGTCCAGGTCTGTATGTTGATATTGTTAGGAAGTGTTTGCAACTCAGTGTAACTAAAACAATCTGTGATATTAGATACTCATGGCATCCTCACTGCCGATGACACACCACACCTACAGAGGCAACAGAGTTGAGGAACGAACCAGTGAAATCAGCACATCATGATGGGTCGAGGAACGAGCCAGCACTGAAAGCGTGGCTGTGCGGGCATGGTAGAGGAACAAGCCTCGAGATTTTCTGACCGAGCTCTTCAATAGCATCACCTTCATGATCCCATGAAGCACAAGGTTTGTTCATATAAGATTAACCTGTTAATTACCTACAAATGGTGTTCTGACGATTAAATAATTGCAGATGTATGATTCGTTCTAGATCACATGGTGTTTTGATCTACATCTGCTCAATTACTTAGCGTTCTTGCATAACACCCCAATTGGATGTGTAACAGTAATTTTATTTTTAGTTATACACATGCTCAATTGTTTGGCGTCCTGGTAATTTACTAATTGCAGATGTCCAATTTAGTATTATGCCCTAACTTGGATCTTACTGCCACAATATGAATGTGTTGTCTAGGTTTCTGAAGACATTTGAGATGTTTATGGGACCTTCATGGTGTAGGTTGGCGTAGTTTCAATTTCAATAAGGGAACAAAAGAACATGGTAATCAAAATTTCCAACCGAAGGTAGATAGTCGCGTACATTTATCTTATATAATGTACGATTGAGGCTATTGCACTGATGGTAAATTAGAGACGTGTACAGAAGCAGGTAACCTATTAATTTGTGAGTAAATTAGAGACGAACAGAAATTCAGAAGGATGGAAATACAACTCCTCAGTCCTCAAGTACACCTATTATTCTGTTCACTAGGTTGATTTATGAGCACCTATTGTGCACTGCACTCCATACATCTATGTATATGCCTATGTTTTTCCCAATGCAGATGACCAAATGATTCTTCTCACTTTAGAGTTTTTCATCTCTAATGTTCCCTCATAGATATAACTAGCGTGTCTTTATAATTCTTATCACTTTTACAATATTTTGTTCCGAGATTGAAGTACACTGCCAACTTTCTGTGCTGCTTGATACAGGCTACTGCTTGCACTCTGGGATAAAACGACTAAATTAGGGTTTAATTGTGGGTTGCTTCAGTGACATAGGGGTGTACATGTGAAGCAAAGGAGTGCCATGCTTAGAACCTTTCGTACAATTAAAATGGTTAATAAACTATTTATTTTTTGTGGTTCTAGAGATTGTCAGGATTGTGTCCATACAATTGTTACTCCCTCCATTCCATATTGCAGTTGTTTTAGTCCTACACTTTCTAAACATAATGTTTCCAAGCTTAAAATGATGCACTCTGAATTGGTGGATAAATTTGCCACCTGCGAGTTATTTGTCGTGTACCTACATTATTGGCCTGTGAATTTCCATGTGTTACTTCATATCTCCCAATGGAATAATTTGGTACTCCCTCCGTTCCAAAATAGATGACTCAACTTTGTACTAAAGTTAGTACAAAGTTGAGTCATCTATTTTGGAACAGAGGGAGTACTACTTAGGGAGATCTTTTTGTATGATAATGAGACACTGCAGGATAATTGGTAGAAATACTTATGATTCTCTTAGGTTTCTTATAAAGGAGCTACTATCCATTGCGGAGGACGTGACCAAGCACAATGCATAGAATTTAACACTAACTAAATAAGCTTCTATTGAATATAATTGCTTACACTATGATATTGCCTATGGGACAAACCATGCTTGATAAATATCGAGTGGTGTAGATGTTTTAAGTTCAGTGTATTTCTGTTGAGATAATCTAATCCCTTGCATTTTTGTTTTGAGAAAGAATGTGAGGTTGTGAATTGTCATCACCGAGGTGTCGAGTATTGAGAATGATATTCATCTACCCCTTGCATATGATATAAAACTATATGGTCCAGTCATGTAACATAAATGCGGAATGCCCCGGACAAGTTGTCCTTGGTATTTTGTGGGACTTCTAGATAGAATGAAAATTTATGTACTTGGAGAAGTGCAAGTGAATGTTGAAGAGTTTTATAAAAAGATATGAAGCTTCAACAAAATATAAGAGGCCATATTGTAACGTTTATCATACTACACATATGTCTAATAGTGTGCTGACATATATGATTGTCGACCATTGGATAAAGATATACATTGAATGTTTTACGGTAACAACGCTTGGAGAAGAGTTCCACTAAGCAACATATACGTACAATTTAATGTTTTAAGCGGGATATAGTGTCATTTATCCGCTTTATAGAGCCAATTTAGCTTATCTTTTTAGAAGTTGCCCATGCAAAATAATGGAAGTGTCAATTCTTGCTTGGTAAAGGTGGGCATCAACCCACTTATTATGCACACATGCATATACTTCAAGTAATATAACACAATGGTCGTGCCAATCCTAAGGATTACCTGGGTGGATTATAACGAGCAACCTCACACTCGCCAATGGTTCACATACACAACCATTCATATAATCATAGGTTATCACTCTAATTATTGGTCAAACGTAAATAATATAATGGCGTGTTCACTTAAATTTTGCAACAAGGTAGTGCATATGATGATGTGAAGGCGACATATTATCTAAATAAGAGGCAACATAGAGAGTAAAGTACAAAAGAAAAGGTAATTATATATATATATATATATATATATATATATATATATATATATATATATATATGTTTTAAAATGATAAGATGTTGCCTTAAAAGAAAATTTCTTCACAATTTTGGATACGAAACTTATTCGCTTCTACCATCGATTTAAATAGATGCTAGGATTGGTCAAAAGAAAACAACACGATTAGATTTTTGTTCAAAAGTATTCCAACATTCCACTAGAATGCAATTTTCATTATCAATTCAAACAATGGTAAAATTTATATCTTAGACATTATTAATAAGAGGTCATGTATCTTGGAACAAAGTGAGTAAATGACAGATATATCTGGATAAGATAAACATATTCTATGTCCTGTGAATGCAGACGAACTATTTGGTTGTATACATCCAATACCACATACAAACTAGAAGATCTCAACTCCATACTCATGTAAAGTCACGTACAAACTCTCGCCCGACACGAGATCAAAACATTGACTCTATGTAATAATATATTATCAGACATAAATAAATTTATATACTGACATGATTACATAGGAAACAATAAATACATATTTTTAGAAATTACCACTCTCATAAAATGACGCCCTACCATTAAATTCAAAACTCTAAATATGATGCCCTCGCATTGAGTTCAACACCCTAAAGATGATGGTTATTGGGTTAGGTGCATGTTTATCACATTAGGTTCCAAAATTGTATAGACATATCGAATAAGGCATTATCATGATAGAACTTAAAAATTCTAGCCCGCACATCGGGCAGGCCACTCTACTAGTTACAAGAAAAATGTAAAAAAATCGGGAGAACAAGATTACCATGTACAGTACCAAATCAATTCGCACTTCCCTCAACAACAACAAAAAACAAATCAATTCCCACCACAAGAAAGAGTCATGTCCCTTTTTATATGATTACAAATTCCAGGATCTTGAATTTCAATTTTTGAATCCACGTTATGTTGAATTCAAATATATTGTTAGGTGACCTTGCACTTTATAATGGATGTAGTCCTACATTTTGATCTTCCATCATATATGAACATTTTACTCCACCCTATGAACATATATATTGTCGTCTATCATATGGACTAAATTTGAATCAATTTTCCTTATTTGAATACGATTGTTGTCAAGTTATATCATCATTTAAATATTATCTTGATAACAAAAAACATGCATATAGCAGTAATCATATTTCACTATGAACTACATGTACCGACAGAGAATTCATAATCCTTATCAGTAACAAAGATAGGTGAAGTAGCAAAAGCGGGATCATATTTCATTCTAGCATTCAAGGATTTCTCTTTCAGCTTGGCTAACAATTTCTTAAGATCCTCTCTATCATTGCAAGCAAAGAAGTCTCTAGCAGTTTCTTCATCCATAACATAACCCTCAGGTACAACAGGAAATTCATATCTAGGGGGAGAATCATAATCTTCAGTTTCAATAATATCATCAGTTTCAGTAATTTCATTCTCTCTAACCCTAGCAAGTTGTTCATCAAGAAATTCACCTTGTGGCACAATATTATCAAGCATAGAAGTAGTATCATCATAAGCATCATGCATAGCAGAAGTGGCATCGTCAATAACATGCGACATATCAGAATCAATAGCAGGTGTAGGTGTCGCAAGTTTACTCAAAACAGAAGGAGAATCAAGTGCAGAGCTAGATGGCAATTCCTTACCTCCCCTCGTAGTTGAGGGATAGATCTTGGTTTTTTGTATTTCAGATTCCTCATAGTTATCAACAGATATAAATCCCAACTGACTCAAAGAATAGAGCTATGCCACCTGACAACGGCGCCAGAAAAAGGTCTTGATAACCCACAAGTATAGGGGATCGCAACAATTTTCGAGGGTAGAGTATTCAACCCAAATTTATTGATTCGACACAAGGGGAGCCAAAGAATATTCTCAAGTATTAGCAGCTGAGTTGTCAATTCAACCACACCTGAAAGACTTAATATCTGTAGCAAAGTATTTAGTAGCAAAGTAGTATGGAAGTAACGGTAATAGTGGCAAAAGTAATAGTAGCAGTTTTGCAACAATCGTAACAGTGGCAAGGGAAAAGTAACTTAAAGATCAATATGAAACGATCTCGTAGGCAATGGATCAATGATGGATAATTATGTCGGATAGCATTCATAATGCAACAGTTATAACATAGGGTGACACAGAACTAGCTCCAATTCATCAATATAATCTAGGCATGTATTCCGAATATAGTCATACGTGCTTATGGAAAAGAACTTGCATGACATCTTTTGTCCTACCCTCCCGTGGCAGCGGGGTCCTATTGGAAACTAAGGGATATTAAGGCCTCCTTTTAATAGAGTACCGGACAAAAGCATTAGCACTTAGTTAATACCTGAACTACTGAAGCTATGGTTATCACCGGGAAGTGTCCCGACATTGTCACTCTGGGGTTGCCGTATCATAACACGTAGTAGGTGACTCTAACTTGCAACATAGGATCAAGAACACAAATATATTCATGAAAACATAATAGGTTCAGATCTGAAATCATGGCACTCGGGCCCTAGTGACAAGCATTAAGCATAGCAAAGTCATAGCAACATCAATCTTAGAACATAGTGGATACTAGGGATCAAACCCTAACAAAACTAACTCGATTACATGGTAAATATCATCCAACCCATCACCATCCAGCAAGCCTACGATGGGATTACTCACGCACGGCGGTGAGCATCATGAAATTGGTGATGGAGGATGGATGATGATGACGATGGCGACGGATTCCCCTCTCCGGAGCCCTGAACGGGCTCTAGAGCTGCCCTCCCGAGGAAGAACAGGGCTTGGCGGCGGCTCCGTATCATAAAACGCGATGAATCCTTCTCTCTGATTTTTTTTCTCCCCGAACGTGAATATATGGAGTTGGAGTTCGGGTCGGTGGAGGTCCAGGGGGCCCACAAGGACGGATGGCGCGCCCCCCACCCTTGTGGCCAAGGTGGGGCCCCCTTCACTTGATTCTTTCGCCAATATTTTTTATTAATTCAAAAAATCATCTGCGTGAAGTTTCAGGTCATTCCGAGAACTTTTATTTCTGCACAAAAATAACACCATGGAAATTCTGCTGAAAACAGCGTCAGTCCGGGTAAGTTCCAGTCAAATCATGCAAGTTAGAGTCCAAAACAAGGGCAAAAGAGTTTGGAAAAGTAGATACGATGGAGACGTATCTGTCGGGGAACGCAGTAATTTCAAAAAAAAATCCTACGACCACGCAAGATCTATCTAGGAGATGTATAGCAATGAGAGGGGAGAGTGTTTCCACGTACCCTCGTAGACCGAAAGCGGAAGCGTTTAGTAATGCGGTTGATGTAGTCGAACTTCTTCGCGATCCAACCGATCCAAGTACCGAACGTACGGCACCTCCGCGATTAGCACACGTTCAGCTCAATGACGTCCCTTGAACTCTTGATCCAGTTGAGGCCGAGGGAGAGTTTCGTCAGCACGACGGCGTGGTGACGGTGATGATGAAGTTACCGGCGCAGGGCTTCGCCTAAGCACTACGACGATATGACCGAGGTATATAACTGTGGAGGGGGGCACCGGACACGGCTAAAAGATCAATTTGTGTCTTCTAGGGTGCCCTCCTCCCCACATATATAAAGGAGGGAGGAGGGGAGGGCCAGCCGGCCCCTAGGGCGCGCCCCAAGAGGGGAGTCCTACTAGGACTCCTAGTCCTAGTAGGATTCCACCAAAAGGGAGAGACGGGGAAGGAAGGAGAGGGAGAGGGAGTAGGAAAGGGGGCGCCGCCCCCCCTTCCCTTGTCCAATTCAGACTGCTAAGCGGGTGGGGCGCGGCCTGCCCTGGCTGCCCTCCTCTCTCTCCCATAAGGCCCATGATGGCCCATTAGTTCCCCCGTGGGGTTCCGTTAATCCCTCCGGCACTCCGTTTTTAACCGAAACTATCCGGAACACTTCTGGTGTCCGAATAACCTGGTCCAATATATCAATCTTTATGTCTCGACCATTTTGAGACTCCTCATCACGTCTGTAATCTCATCCGGGACTCCAAACAAACTTCGATCATCAAAAGACATAACTCATAATACAAACTGTCATCAAACATTAAGCATGCGGACCCTACGGTTTCGAGAACTATGTAGACATGACCGAGACACATCTCCGGTCAATTACCAATAGCGGAACCTGGATGCTCATCTTCGCTCCAACATATTGTATGAAGATCTTTATCGGTCAAACCGCATAACAACATACGTTGTTCCCATTGTCATCGGTATGTTACTTGCCCGAGATTCGATCGTCGGTATCTCATACCTAGTTCAATCTCGTTACCGGCAAGTCTCTTTGCTCATTCCGTAATACTTCATCCCGCAACAAACTCATTAGTCACATTGCTTGCAAGGCTTATAGTGATGAGCATTACCGAGAGGGCCCAGAGATACCTCTCCAAAACACGGAGTGACAAATCCTAATCTCAATCTATGCCAACCCAACAAATACCTTCAGAGACACCTGTAGAGCATATTTATAATCACCCATTTACATTGTGACGTTTGATAGCACACAAAGTGTTCCTCCCGTATTCGGGAGTTGCATAATCTCATAGTCTGAGGAACATGTATAAGTCATGAAGAAAGCAATAGCAATGAAACTGTAACGATCAAAATGCTAAGCTAACGAATGGGTCTTCTCCATCACATCATTCTCCTAAAGATGTGATCTCGTTCATCAAATGACAATACATGTCTATGGTTAGGAAACATAACCATCTTTGATAAACGAGCTAGTCAAGTAGAGGCATACTAGGGACACTTATGTTTTGTCTTTGTATTCACACATGTACTAAGTTTCCGGTTAATACAATTCTAGCATGAATAATAAACATTTATCATGAAATAAAGAAAGAAACAACAACTTTATTATTGCCTCGAGGGCATATTTCCTTCAGTCTCCCACTTGCACTAGAGTCAATAATCTAGATTACAAAGTAATGATTCTAACACCCATGGAGTTATGGTGCTGATCATGTTTTGCTCGTGGAAGAGGCTTAGTCCATGGGTCTGCAACATTCAGATCCGCATGTATCTTGCAAATCTCTATGTCCCCTTCTGACACTTGATGACGGATGGAATTGAAGCGTCTCTTGGTGTGCTTGGTTCTCTTGTGAAATCTGGATTCCTTTGCCAAGGCAATTGCACCAGTATTGTCACCAAAGATTTTCATTGGACCCGATGCAATAGGTATGACACCTAGATCGGATATGAACTCCTTCATCCAGACCCCTTCATTTGCTGCTTCCGAAGCAGCTATGTACTCCGCTCCACACGTTGATCCCGCCACGACGCTTTGCTTGGAACTGCACCAACTAACAGCTCCACCATTCAATAAAAATACGTATCCGGATTGTGATTTAGAGTCATCCGGATCAGTGTCAAAGCTTGCATCGACGTAACCGTTTACGACGAGCTCTTTGTCACCTCCATAAACAAGAAACATATCCTTAGTCCTTTTCAGGTATTTCAGGATGTTCTTGACCGTTGTCCAGTGCTCCACTCCGGGATTACTTTGGTACCTCCCTGCTATACTTATAGCAAGGCACACATCAGGTCTAGTACACAACATTGCATACATGATAGAACCTATGGCTGAAGCATAGGGAATGACTTTCATTTTCTCTCTATCTTCTGCAGTGGTCGGGCATTGAGTCTGACTCAATTTCACACCTTGTAACACAGGCAAGAACCCTTTCTTTGACTGATCCAATTTGAACTTCTTCAAAACTTTATCAAGTTATGTGCTTTGTGAAAGTCCAATTAAGCGTCTTGATCTATCTCTATAGATCTTGATGCCCAATATGTAAGCAGCTTCACCGAGGTCTTTCATAGAAAAACTTTTATTCAAGTATCCCTTTATGTTATCCAGAAATTCTATATCATTTCCCATCAATAATATGTCATCCACATATAATATTAGAAATGCTACAGAGCTCCCATTCACTTTCTTGTAAATACAGGCTTCTCCAAAAGTCTGTATAAAACCATATGCTTTGATCACACTATCAAACCGTTTATTCCAACTCCGAGAGGCTTGCACGCGTCAATAAATGGATCGCTGGAGCTTGCACACTTTGTTAGCACCCCCCTTTGGATCGACAAAACCTTCTGGTTGCATCATATACAACTCTTCTTCCAGAAATCCATTCAGGAATGCAGTTTTGACATCCATTTGCCAAATTTCATAATCATAAAATGTGGCAATTGCTAACATGATTCGGACAGACTTAAGCATCGCTACGGGTGAGAAAGTCTCATCGTAGTCAACCACTTGAACTTGTCGAAAACCTTTTGCAACAAGTCGAGCTTTGTAGACAGTAACATTACCATCAGCGTCAGTCTTCTTCTTGAAGATGCATTTATTTTCTATGGCTTGCCGATCATCGGGAAAATCCACCAAAGTCCACACTTTGCTTTCATACATGGATCCCATCTCAGATTTCATGGCCTCAAGCCATTTCGCGGAATCTGGGCTCATCATCGCTTCCTCATAGTTCGTAGGTTCACCATGGTCTAGTAACATGACTTCCAGAACAGGATTACCATACCACTCTGGTGCGGACCGTACTCTGGAAGACCTACGAAGTTTTGTAGTAACTTGTTCTAAAGTTTCATCATCATCATCATTAGCTTCCTCACTAATTGGTGTAGGAATCACTGGAACTGATTTCTGTGATAAACTACTTTCCAATTTGGGAGAAGGTACAATTACCTCATCAAGTTCTACTTTCCTCCCACTCACTTCTTTCGAGAGAAACTCCTTCTCTAGAAAGGATCCATTCTTAGCAACGAATATTTTGCCTTCGAATCTGTGATAGAAGGTGTACCCAACAGTTTCCTTTGGGTATCCTATGAAGACACACTTCTCCGATTTGGGTTCGAGCTTATCAGGTTGAAGCTTTTTCACATAAGCATCGCAGCCCCAAACTTTAAGAAATGACAACTTCGGTTTCTTGCCAAACCACAGTTCATAAGGCGTCATCTCAACGGATTTTGATGGTGCCCTATTTAAAGTGAATGCAGCCGTCTCTAAAGCATAACCCCAATACGATAGCGGTAAATCAGTAAGAGACATCATAGATCGCACCATATCTAATAAAGTACGGTTACGACGTTCGGACACACCATTTTGCTGTGGTGTTCCAGGTGGCGTAAGTTGCGAAACTATTCCACATTGTTTCAAATGAAGACCAAACTCGTAACTTAAATATTCACCTCCGCGATCAGATCATAGAAACTTTATCTTCTTGTTACGATGATTTTCCACTTCACTCTGAAATTCTTTGAACTTTTCAAATGTTTCAGACTTATGCTTCATTAAGTAGATATAACCATATCTGCTCAAATCATCTGTGAAGGTAAGAAAATAACGATACCCGCCACGAGCGTCAACACTCATTGGACCACATACATCGGCATGTATTATTTCCAATAAGTCAGTAGCTCGTTCCATTTTTCCGGAGAACGGAGTTTTAGTCATCTTGCCCATGAGGCACGGTTCGCAAGCACCAAGTGATTCATAATCAAGTGATTCCAAAAGCCCATCAGCATGGAGTTTTTCTTCATGCGCTTTATACCGATATGACCTAAACGGCAGTGCCACAAATAAGTTGCACTATCATTATCAACTTTGCATCTTTTGGCTTCAATATTATGAACATGTGTATCATCACGATCGAGATTCAACAAAAATAGACCACTCAGCAAGGGTGCATGACCATAAAATATATTACTCATATAAATAGAACAACCATTATTCTCTGATTTAAATGAATAACCGTCGTGCATCAAACAAGATCCAGATATAATGTTCATGCTCAACGCTGGCACCAAATAACAATTATTTAAGTCTAAAACTAATCCCGAAGGTGGATGTAGAGGTAGCGTGCCGACGGCGATCACATCGACCTTGGAACCATTTCCCACGTGCATCGTCACCTCGTCCTTAGCCAATCTTCGTTTAATCCGCAGCCCCTGTTTCGAGTTGCAAATATGAGCAACAGAACCAGTAACAAATACTCAGGCGCTACTACGAGCATTAGCAAGGTACACATCAATAACATGTATATCAAATATACCTTTCACTTTCCCGTCCTTCTTATCCGCCAAATACTTGGGGCGGTTCCGCTTCCAGTGACCAATCCCTTTGCAGTATAAGCACTCAGTTTCAGGCTTAGGTCCAGACTTGGGTTCTTGTTGTTCTTTTTGAAGTTCCCCTTCTTCCCTTTGCCCTTTTTCTTGAAACTAGTGGTCTTGTTGACCATCAACACTTGATACTCCTTTTTGATTTCTACCTCTGCAGCCTTTAGCATCGCGAAGAGCTCAGGACTTGTCTTGTGCTTTGCTCTGCCAGACGTTCTTAACGTCATCAATAGCGTCTGCAGCAGGCCTAGCACCTAGCGGTGCTTCCAGGATGTAATTCTTCTGTGCAGCAATGAGGATAATCCTCAAGTTACGGACCCGGTCCATGTAGTTGCTGCCATCATTTTTCAACTTAGCTTTCTCTAGGAACGCATTAAAATTCAAAGGAACGGTAGCACGGGCCATTGATCTACAATAACATAGGACATGCAAAATAACTATCAGGACTAAGTTCATGATAAATTAAAGTTCAATTAATCATATTACTTAAGAACTCCCACTTAGATAGACATCCCTCTAGTCATCTAAATGATCACGTGATCCAAATCAACT
This sequence comes from Aegilops tauschii subsp. strangulata, assembly GCF_002575655.3. Lineage (NCBI taxonomy): Eukaryota > Viridiplantae > Streptophyta > Magnoliopsida > Poales > Poaceae > Aegilops > Aegilops tauschii. The sequence goes on along the minus strand of NC_053041.3, from coordinate 92,664,247 downwards.
AAACCATGTCTGATCATCACGTGAGATGGAGTAGCTTTCAATGGTGAACATCACTATGTTGATCATATGTACTATATGATTCACGTTCGACCTTTCGGTCTCCGTGTTCCGAGGCCATATCTGCATATGCTAGGCTCGTCAAGTTTAACCCGACTATTCTGTGTGTGCAAAAATGGCTTGCACCCGTTGTATGTGAACGTAGAGCTTATCATGCCCGATCATCACGTGGTGTCTCGGCACGACGAACTGTAGCAACGGTGCATACTCAGGGAGAACACTTATACCTTGAAATTTAGTAAGGGATCATCTTATAATGCTACCGCTGTACTAAGCAAAATAAGATGCATAAAAGATAAACATCACATGCAATCAAAATATGTGACATGATATGGCCATCATCATCCTGTGCTCATGATCTCCATCACTGAAGCATCGTCATGATCTCCATTGTCACCGGCGTGACACCTTGATCTCCATCATAGCATCATTGCCGTCTCGCCAACTATTGCTTCTACGACTATCGCTACCGCTTAGTGATAAAGTAAAACAATTACATGGCGATTCCATTGCATAAAATAAAGCGACAACCATATGGCTCCTGCCAGTTGCCGATAACTCTGTTACAAAACATAATCATCTCATACAACAATTTATTGTTGGGGAACGTAGTAATTTCAAAAAAATTCCTACGCACACGCAAGATCATGGTGATGCATAGCAACGAGAGGGGAGAGTGTTGTCCACGTACCCTCGTAGACCGACAGCGGAAGCGTTATAACAACACGGTTGATGTAGTCGTACGTCTTCACGATCCGACCAATCAAGTACCGAACGTACGGCACCTCCGAGTTCTACACACGTTCAGCTCGATGACGTCCCTCGAATTCCGATCCAGCCGAGTGTTGAGGGAGAGTTTCGTCAGCACGACGGCGTGGTGACAATGATGATGTTCCACCGACGCAGGGCTTCGCCTAAGCTCCGCAATGGTATTATCGAGGTGTAATATGGTGGAGGGGGGCACCGCACACGGCTAAGAGATCTCAAGGATCAATTGTTGTGTTCATGGGGTGCCCCCTGCCCCCGTATATAAAGGAGCAAGGGAGGAGGAGGCCGGCCCTAGGAGGGGGCGCACCAAGTGTGGAGTCCTACTAGGACTCCCTAGTCCTAGTAGGATTCCACCTCCCATAAGGAATAGGAAAAGAGGAAGGGAAAAAGAAAAGGAAGGAAGGGGGCGCCCCCCTTCCCTAGTCCAATTCGGACCAGACCAAGGGGAGGGGTGCGGCCACCCTTGAGGCCCTTTTCTTTCTTTCCCGTATGGCCCAATAAGGCCCAATACGTATTCCCGTAACTCTCCGGTACTCCGAAAAATACCCGAATCACTCGGAACCTTTCCGAAATCCGAATATAGTCGTCCAATATATTGATATTTACGTCTCGACCATTTCGAGACTCCTCGTCATGTCCCCGATCTCATCCGGGACTCCGAACTCCTTCGGTACATCAACATACATAAACTCATAATAAAACTGTCATCGTAACGTTAAGCGTGCGGACCCTACGGGTTCGAGAACTATGTAGACATGACCGAGACACGTCTCCGGTCAATAACCAATAGCGGGACCTGGATGCCCATATTGGCTCCCACATATTCTACGAAGATCTTTATCGGTCAGACCGCATAACAACATACGTTGTTCCCTTTGTCACCGGTATGTTACTTGCCCGAGATTTGATCGTCGGTATCTCGATACCTAGTTCAATCTCGTTACTAGCAAGTCTCTTTACTCGTTCCGTAACACATCATCCCGCAACTAACTCATTAGTCACAATGCTTGCAAGGCTTATAGTGATGTGCATTACCGAGTGGGCCTAGAGATACCTCTCCGACAATTGGAGTGACAAATCCTAATCTCGAAATACGCCAACCCAACAAGTACCTTTGGAGACACCTGTAGAGCACCTTTATAATCACCCATTTACGTTCTGACGTTTGGTAGCACACAAAGTGTTCCTCCGGTAAACGGGAGTTGCATAATCTCATAGTCATAGGAACATGTATAAGTCATGAAGAAAGCAATAGCAACATACTAAACGATCGCGTGCTAAGCTAACGGAATGGGTCAAGTCAATCACGTCATTCTCCTAATGAGGTGATCCCGTTAATCAAATGACAACTCATGTCTATGGCTAGGAAACATAACCATCTTTCATTAACGAGCTAGTCAAGTAGAGGCATACTAGTGACACTCTGTTTGTCTATGTATTCACACATGTATTATGTTTCCGGTTAATACAATTCTAGCATGAATAATAAACATTTATCATGATATAAGGAAATATATAATACTTTATTATTGCCTCTAGGGCATATTTCCTTCAGTCTCCCACTTGCACTAGAGTCAATAATCTAGTTCACATCGCCATGTGATTTAGCATCAATAATTCACATCACCATGTGATTAACACCCATAGTTCACATCTCTATGTGACCAACACTCAAAGGGTTTACTAGAGTCAATAATCTAGTTCACATCGCTATGTGATTAACACCCAAAGAGTACTAAGGTGTGATCATGTTTTGATTGTGAGATAATTTTAGTCAACGGGTCTGTCACATTCAGATCCGTAAGTATTTTGCAAATTTCTATGTCTACAATGCTCTGCACAGAGCTACTCTAGCTAATTGCTCCCACTTTCAATATGTATCTAGACAGAGACTTAGAGTCATCTAGATTTAGTGTCAAAACTTGCATCGACGTAACCCTTTACGACGAACCTTTTGTCACTTCCATAATCGAGAAACATATCCTTATTCCACTAAGGATAACTTTGACCGCTGTCCAGTGATCTACTCCTAGATCACTATTGTACTCCCTTGCCAAAATCAGTGTAGGGTATACAATAGATCTGGTATACAGCATGGCATACTTTATAGAACCTATGGCCAAGGCATAGGGAATGACTTTCATTCTCTTTCTATCTTCTGCCGTGGTCGGGTTTTGAGTCTTACTCAATTTCACACCTTGTAACACAGGCAAGAACTCTTTCTTTGACTGTTCCATTTTGAACTACTTCAAAATCTTGTTAAGGTATGTACTCATTGAAAAACTTATCAAGCGTCTTCATCTATCTCTATAGATCTTGATGCTCAATATGTAAGCAGCTTCACCGAGGTCTTTCTTTGGAAAAAAAAACCCTTTCAAACACTCCTTTATGCTTTGCAGAATAATTCTACATTATTTCCGATCAACAATATGTCATTCACATATACTTATCAGAAATGTTGTAGTGCTCCCACTCACTTTCTTGTAAATACAGGCTTCACCGCAAGTCTGTATAAAACTATATCCTTTGATCAACTTATCAAAGTGTATATTCCAACTCTGAGATGCTTGCACCAGTCCATAGATGGATCGCTGGAGCTTGCATATTTTGTTAGCACCTTTAGGATTGACAAAACCTCCTGGTTGCATCATATACAGCTCTTCTTTAATAAATCCATTAAGGAATGCAGTTTTGTTTATCCATTTGCCATATTTCATAAAATGCGGCAATTGCTAACATGATTCAGACAGACTTAAGCATAGATACGAGTGAGAAACTCTGTAGTCAACATCTTGAACTTGTCGAAAACCTTTTTGCGACAATTCTAGCTTTGTAGATAGTGATACTACTATCAGCGTCCGTCTTCCTCTTGACGATCCATTTATTCTCAATTGCTTGCCGATCATCGGGCAAGTCAACCAAAGTCCACACTTTGTTCTCATACATGGATCTCATCTCAGATTTCATGGTCTCAAGCCATTTTGCGGAATCTGGGCTCACCATCGCTTCTTCATAGTTCGTAGGTTCGCTATGGTCTAGTAACATGACCTCCAGAATAGGATTACCATACCACTCTGGTGCGGATCTTGATCTGGTTGATCTACGAGGTTCAGTAATAACTTGATCTGAAGTTTCATGATCATCATCATTAACTTCCTCACTAATTGGTGTAGGTGTCTCAGAAACTGGTTTCTGTGATGAACTACTTTCCAATAAGGGAGCAGGAATAGTTACCTCATCAAGTTCTACTTTCCTCCCACTCACTTCTTTCGAGAGAAACTCCTTCTCTAGAAAATTTCCGAATTTAGCAACAAAAGTTTTGCCTTCGAATCTGTGATAGAAGGTATACCCAACAGTCTCCTTTGGGTATCCTATGAAGACACATTTCTCCGATTTGGGTTCGAGCTTATCAGGTTGAAGTTTCTTCACATAAGCATCGCAGCCCAAACTTTAAGAAACGACAACTTTGGTTTCTTGCCAAACCACAGTTCATAAGGCGTCGTCTCAACGGATTTTGACGGTGCCTATTTAACGTGAATGTAGCTGTCTCTAATGCATAACCCCAAAACGATAGTGGTAGATCGGTAAGAGACATCATATAATGCACCATATCTAATAAAGTACGGTTACGATGTTCGGACACACCATTACACTGTGGTGTTCCAGGTGGCGTGAGTAGTGAAACAATTTCACATTATTTTAACTGAAGGCCAAACTCGTAACTAAAATACTCTTTTCCACGATCAAATCGTAGAAACTTTATTTTCTTGTTACGATGATTTTCGCTTCACTCTGAAATTATATGAACTTTTCAAATGTTTCAGACTTCTGTTTCATTAAGTAGATATACCCATATCTGCTCAAATCATCTGTGAAGATCAGAAAATAATGATACCCGCTACGAGCCTCAATATTCATCGGACCACATACATCTGTATGTATGATTTCCAACAAATCTGTTGCTCTCTCCATAGTTCCGGAGAACGGTGTTTTAGTCATCTTGCCCATGAGGCACGGTTCGCAAGTATCAAGTGATTCATAATCAAGTGATTCCAAAATCCCATCAGTATGGAGTTTCTTCATGCGCTTTACACCAATATGACCTAAACGGCAGTGCCACAAATAAGTTGCACTATCGTTATTAACTTTGCATCTTTTGGCTTCATTATTATGAATATGTGTATCACTACGATCGAGATCCAACAAACCATTTTCGTTGGTGTGTATGACCATAGAAGGTTTTTATTCATGTAAACAGAACAACAATTATTCTCTAACTTAAATGAATAACCGTGTTGCAATAAACATGATCAAATCATATTCATGCTCAACGCAAACACCAAATAACACTTATTTAGTTTCAACACTAATCCCGAAAGTATAGGGAGTGTGCGATGATGATCATATCAATCTTGGAACTACTTCCAACACACATCGTCACCTCGCCTTTTACTAGTCTCTGTTTATTCTGCAACTCCCGTTTTCGAGTTACTACTCTTTAGCAACTGAACCAGTATCAAATACTGAGGGGTTGCTATAAACACTAGTAAGTACACATCAATAACATGTATATCCAATATACCTTTGTTCACTTTGCCATCCTTCTTATCCGCCAAATACTTGGGGTGGTTCTGCTTCTACTGACCAGTCCCTTTGCAGTAGAAGCACTTAGTCTCAGGCTTAGGTCCAGACTTGGGCTTCTTCACTTGAGCAGCAACTTGCTTGCCGTTCTTCATGAAGTTCCCCTTCTTCCCTTTGCCCTTTTCTTGAGACTAGTGGTCTTGTCAATCATCAACACTTGATGCTCTTTCTTGATTTCTACCTTCGTCGATTTCAGCATCACGAAGAGCTCGGGAATCGTTTTCGACATCCCTTGCATACTATAGTTCATCACGAAGTTCTAGTAACTTGGTGATGGTGACTAGAGAACTCTGTCAATCACTATCTTATCTGGAAGATTAACTCCCACTTGATTCAAGTGATTGTAGTACCCAGACAATCTGAGCACATGCTCACTAGTTGAGCGATTCTCCTCCATCTTTTAGCTATAGAACTTGTTGGAGACTTCATATCTCTCAACTCAGGTATTTGCTTGAAATATTAACTTCAACTCCTGGAACATCTTATATGGTCCATGACGTTCAAAACGTATTTGAAGTCCCGATTCTAAGCCGTTAAGTATGGTGCACTAAACTATCAAGTAGTCATCATATTGAGCTAGCCAAACGTTCATAACGTCTGCATCTGCTCCTGCAATTGGTCTGTCACCTAGCGGTGCATCAAGGACATAATTTTTCTGTGCAGCAATCAGGATAATCCTCAGATCACGGATCCAATCCGCATCTTTGCTACTAACATCTTTCAACATAATTTTTCTCTAGGAACATATCAAAAATAAACACAAGGAAGCAACAACGCGAGCTATTGATCTACAACATAATTTGCAAAATACTATCACGACTAAGTTCATGATAAATTTAAGTTCAATTAATCATATTACTTAAGAACTCCCACTTAGATAGACATCCCTCTAATCCTCTAAGTGATCACGTGATCCATATCAACTAAACCATGTCCGATCATCACGTGAGATGGAGTAGTTTCAATGGTGAACATCACTATGTTGATCATATCTACTATATGATTCACGCTCGACCTTTCGGTCTCCGTGTTCCGAGGCCATATCTGTTATATGCTAGGTTCGTCAAGTTTAACCTGAGTATTCTGCGTGTGCAACTGTTTTGCACCCGTTGTATTTGAACGTAGAGCCTATCACACCCGATCATCACGTGGTGTCTAAGCACGAAGAACTTTTGCAACGGTGCATACTCAGGGGGAACACTTATACTTTGATAATTTAGTGAAGGATCATCTTATAATGCTACCGTCAAACAAAGCAAGATAAGATGCATAAAGGATTAACATGACATGCAATCAATATAAGTGATATGATATGGCCATCATCATCTTGTGCTTGTGATCTCCATCTCCGAAGCACCGTGCTTGTGATCTCCATCTCCGAAGCACCGTGCTTGTGATCTCCATCTCCGAAGCACCGTCATGATCACCATCGTCACCGGCGCGACACCTTGATCTCCATCGTAGCATCGTTGTCGTCTCGCCAACTTATTGCTTTTACGACTATCGCTACAGCTTAGTGATAAAGTAAAACTATTACATGGCGATTGCATCTCATACAATAAAGCGACAACCATATGGCTCCTGCCAGTTGCCGATAACTCGGTTACAAAACATGATCATCTCATACAACACATTATATCACATCATGTCTTGACCATATCACATCACAACATGCCTTGCAAAAACAAGTTAGACGTCCTCTACTTTGTTGTTGCATATTTTACGTGGCTGCTACGGGCTTAGCAAGAACCGTTCTTACCAACGCATCAAAACCACAACGATAGTTTGTCAAGTTGGTGCTGTTTTAACCTTCGCAAGGACCGGGCGTAGCCACACTCGGTTCAACTAAAGTGAGAGAGACAGACACCCGCCAGTCACCTTTAAGCAACGAGTGCTCCGAACGGTGAAACCAGTCTCGCATAAGCGTACGCGTAATGTCGGTCCGGGCCGCTTCATCTCACAATACCGCTGAACCAAAGTATGACATGCTGGTAAGCAGTATGACTTATATCGCCCACAACTCACTTGTGTTCTACTCGTGCATAGCATCAACGCATAAAACCAGGCTCTGATACCACTGTTGGGGAACGTAGTAATTTCAAAAAATTTCCTACGCACACGCAAGATCATGGTGATGCATAGCAACGAGAGGGGAGAGTGTTGTCCACGTACCCTCGTAGACCGACAATGGAAGCGTTATAACAACGCGGTTGATGTAGTCGTACGTCTTCACGATCCGACCGATCAAGTACCGAACGTACGGCACCTTCGAGTTCTACACACGTTCAGCTCGATGACGTCCCTCGAACTCCAATCCAGCCGAGTGTTGAGGGAGAGTTTCGTCAGCACGACGGCGTGGTGACGATGATGATGTTCCACCGACGCAGGGCTTCGTCTAAGCTCCGCAACGGTATTATCGAGGTGTAATATGGTGGAGGGGGGCACCGCACACGGCTAAGAGATCTCAAGGATCAATTGCTGTGTTCATGGGGTGCCCCCTGCCCCCGTATATAAAGGAGCAAGGGAGGAGGAGGCCGGCCCTTGGAGGGGGCGCACCAAGTGTGGAGTCCTACTAGGACTCCCTAGTCCTAGTAGGATTCCACCTCCCATAAGGAATAGGAAAAGAGGAAGGGAAAAAGAGAAGGAAGGAAGGGGGCGCCCCCCTTCCCTAGTCCAATTCGGACCAGACCAAGGGGAGGGGTGCGGCCACCCTTGAGGCCCTTTTCCTTCTTTCCCGTATGGCCCAATAAGGCCCAATACGTATTCCCGTAACTCTCCGGTACTCCGAAAAATACCCGAATCACTCGGAACCTTTCCGAAGTCCGAATATAGTCGTCCAATATATCGATCTTTACGTCTCGACCATTTCGAGACTCCTCGTCATGTCCTCGATCTCATCTGGGACTCCGAACTCCTTCGGCACATCAACATACATAAACTCATAATAAAACTGTCATCGTAACGTTAAGCGTGCGGACCCTACGGGTTCGAGAACTATGTAGACATGACCGAGACACGTCTCCGGTCAATAACCAATAGCGGGACCTGGATGCCCATATTGGCTCCCACATATTCTACGAAGATCTTTATCGGTCAGACCGCATAACAACATACATTGTTCCCTTTGTCACCGGTATGTTACTTGCCCGAGATTTGATCGTCGGTATCTCGATACCTAGTTCAATCTCGTTACTAGCAAGTCTCTTTACTCGTTCCGTAACACATCATCCCGCAACTAACTCATTAGTCACAATGCTTGCAAGGCTTATAGTGATGTGCATTACCGAGTGGGCCTAGAGATACCTCTCCGACAATTGGAGTGACAAATCCTAATCTCGAAATACGCCAACCCAACAAGTACCTTTGGAGACACCTGTAGAGCACCTTTATAATCACCCATTTATGTTCTGACGTTTGGTAGCACACAAAGTGTTCCTCCGGTAAACGGGAGCTGCATAATCTCATAGTCATAGGAACATGTATAAGTCATGAAGAAAGCAATAGCAACATACTAAATGATCGCGTGCTAAGCTAACGGAATGGGTCAAGTCAATCACGTCATTCTCCTAATGAGGTGATCCCGTTAATCAAATGACAACTCATGTCTATGGCTAGGAAACATAACCATCTTTGATTAACGAGCTAGTCAAGTAGAGGCATACTAGTGACACTCTGTTTGTCTATGTATTCACACATGTATTATGTTTCCGGTTAATACAATTCTAGCATGAATAATAAATATTTATCATGATATAAGGAAATATATAATACTTTATTACTGCCTCTAGGGCATATTTCCTTCATTTATATCACATCATGTCTTGACCATATCACATCACAGCAAGCCCTGCAAAAACAAGTTAGACGTCCTCTACTTTGTTGTTGCAAGCTTTACGTGGCTGCTACGGGCTTCTAGCAAGAACCATTCTTACCTACGCATCAAAACCACAACGATTTTTCGTCAAGTGTGCTGTTTTAACCTTCAACAAGGACCGGGCGTAGTCAAACTTGATTCAACTAAAGTTGGAGAAATAGACACCCGCCAGCCACCTGTGTGCGAAGCACGTCGGTAGAACCAGTCTCATGTATGCGGTCATGTAATGTCGGTCCGGGCCGCTTCATCGAACAATACCGCCGAATCAAAGTAAGACGTTGCTGGTAAGCAGTATGACTATCTACGCATAGACCTGGCTCATGCATATGACATCTCATTATGTTCTACTCATGCATATGACATCTACGCATAGACCTGGCTCTGATACCACTGCCGGGGAACGCAGTAATTTCAAAAAAAATCCTAGGACCACGCAAGATCTATCTAGGAGATGTATAGCAACGAGAGGGGAGAGTATGTCCACATACCCTCGTAGACCGAAAGCGGAAGCGTTTAGTAACGCGGTTGATGTAGTCAAATTTCTTCGCGATCCAACCTATCCAAGTACCGAACGTACGGCACCTCCGTGATCAGCACACGTTCAGCTTGATGACATCCCTCAAACTCTTGATCCAGTTGAGGCCGAGGGAGAGTTTCGTCAGCACGATGGCATGGCGACGGTGATGATGAAGTTACCGGCGCAGGGCTTCGCCAAAGCACTATGACAATATGACCGAGGTGTGTAACTGGGGAGGGGGCACCGCACAGGGCTAAAAGATCAACTTGTGTGTTCTAGGGTGCCCCCATCCCCAAGTATATAAAGGAGGGAGGACGGGAGGGCCAGCCGGCCCCTAGGGCGCGCCCCAAGAGAGGAGTCCTACTAGGACTCCTAGTCCTAGTAGGATTCCACCAAAAGGGAGAGAGGAGGAAGGAAGGACAGGGAGAGGGAGTAGGAAAGGGGGGTCGGCCCCTAGGGCGCGCCCCAAGAGGGGAGTCCTACGAGGACTCCTAGTCCTAGTAGGATTCCACCAAAAGGGAGAGAGGGGGAAGGAAGGAGAGGGAGAGGGAGTAGGAAAAGGGGCGCCTCCCCCCTTCCCTTGTCCAATTCGGACTGCTACGGGGCGGCCTGCCCTGGCTGCCCTCCTCTCTCTCCAATAAGGCCCACGATGGCCCATTAGTTCCCCCGGGGGGTTCCGGTAACCCCTCTAGCACTCTGTTTTTACCCGAAACTATCCGGAACACTTCTGGTGTCCGAATAACATGGTCCAATATATCAATCTTTATGTCTCGACCATTTTGAGACTCCTCGTCACCTCCGTGATCTAATCCGGGAGTCCGAACAAACTTCGGTCATCAAAACACATAACTCATAATACAAATCGTCATCGAACGTCAAGTGTGCGGACCCTACGGGTTCGAGAACTATGTAGACATGACCGAGACACATCTCCGGTCAATAACCAATAGCGGAACCTAGATGCTCATATTGGCTCCTACATATTATACGCAGATCTTTATCGGTCAAACCGCATAAGAACATACATTGTTCCCTTTGTCATCGGTATGTTACTTGCCCGAGATTCAATCGTCGGTATCCTCATACCTAGGTCAATCTCATTACCGGCAAGTCTCTTTACTTGTTCCGTAATACTTCATCCCGCAACTAACTCATTAGTCACATTGCTTGCAAGGCTTATAGTGATGAGCATTGCCGAGAGGGCCCAGAGATACCTGTCCAAAACACGGAGTGACAAATCCTAATCTCGATCTATGCCAACCCAACAAATACCTTCAGAGACACCTGTAGAGCATCTTTATAATCACCCATTTATGTTGTGACGTTTGATAGCACATAAAGTGTTCCTCCAGTATTCCGGAGTTGCATAATCTCATAGTCTGAGGAACATGTATAAGTCATGAAGAAAGCAGTAGCAATGAAACTATAACGATCAAAATGCTAAGCTAACGAATGGGTCTTTTCCATCACATCATTCTCCTAATGATGTGATCTCGTTCATCAAATGACAACACATGTATATGGTTAGGAAACATAACCATCTTTGATAAACGAGCTAGTCAAGTAGAGGCATACTAGGGACACTTATGTTTTGTCTTTCTATTCACACATGTACCATGTTTCCGGTTAATACAATTCTAGCATGAATAATAAACATTTATCATGAAATAAGGAAATAAATAATAACTTTATTATTGCCTCTAGGGCATATTTCCTTCAGTATCATCGCCCACAAAACACGCGACCACCAAAGCAATGCCGAAGCAGCGCCCAGATGATTCATTAATTAAGTTGTAGTTAAGTAGTCAACCATGCATGTGGTTGTATGGTGGAATATTAGTTGGTGTTTCTGAATCCATGTCATAGTAGCTAAGCAACTACTCGATGGTTACAAGGTCAGGGTAAGTTTGGACCTAAGTTGTGAACTACTGGATTGTACAGAATTTAGCATCCTAAACGCACACACCTAACATGGTAAAACTACAATGCAAGAAAATACTGGGTATCATGATCAAAGTGGTACTTGCCTAGTATTGATGGTTCTTCGATCTCACAATCTTGGTAAAGTTACTCTTCGCTCTCCATACAATCTAATGTAAGTAAAGAGCAATCATAAAGAACCATACAATACAATCAAACATACACCAAGTGTTTGTGCATGGTGTCAGTGTCATTGTGTTGTGAGATCATGTGTCAGAGTTAACTCATAAGAGTTTGGAAAACAACATAGTGATTGTTAATTGGAATACATGTGACATAAGGGTTCACATGCAGTTTCAGTAATAGGGTTCATCACATAAGGAGTATGTGATGTCAAGTTGTGGTTGTCAGATCCAATCAAAAGGATCTTAACAACAGAGTCAAGGTCTATGAATCTTGGATAGCCAAGTTCATGTGCAGTTGAGTGAAAATTCAAACTTGTTGACCTTTCATGAGTTTGAATACACTAAAGTCTAAAAATGATAACTTGGTCTGGCTTCCAATTCAACTTGGATTGAATTAGGGTTCATCTTATTTGGATTCAAATTGAATTGAGTTCACAATTTGTTTTGGTTCCAATAGGTTGAATTTGATTTTATGAATCATTCCATAATTGACAAAGTTAGTTCAAAACAACATAATTAGTGTTTCCCTATAGTCAAGTATAAATTTAGTACATTTACTATAGTTTGTTCGTTTAATTCAAGTTAAACTTACAGTCAATTATGATTCTAGTATAATTTTACTATAGTTTGTTTATTTGATTTAACTAAAGTCAATACAAATCCCAAGTGATCTACTATGTGCAATAGTTTTCAAACTCTATTTGAACTTAATTTGAGTTCATCTTTCCCCTAGAGTCAATTATTAACTCTGAAAAAATTACTAGGTTTAATTTAATTCACTAAACCATTTTGCGTTAGTTTTACTCAAATTAAACCCAGGGTTTTAAATATATAATCAAATTGTGTTTGAATTTAATTCAAATGTTATTTCAATTTCCTAAAGTCAAATAATTCACCAAAAATAGTTACTCAAGTTCACATTATAGTTTCTGAACTTATTTCTATCATAATTGTTTTATTAAACAAATTTTATTTCGCAGTTAAACCAATTTGGGTTAAATTTCTATTTGAATTTTGGCCTGTACTATATTCTTTTTAAAATATATTTTTTATTTATCCAAATTGGGACCAAAGTCTTCTAACTTAAAAATATATTTCACTATGTCTAATTTGCAAAAATAATCAATTTATTTGGATTTTTATTTTGCAAGTTATGCCCTATTTATGGCTGAACTCATTTTATTTGAATTTCAATTATAAATATTCAATTCCCAAATTTCACAAGGTTCATTTTGCAAAAAGAATCACTCAATTTGGACTTGTGGATAATTAGTTATGAGTGTTTTAAGTTTAGGGGGTTTTGTGAAATTTCCAATTCAATTTAATTAAGTGAGTGGTTGTGGTGTGTGCGATCTGGATCGGACGGTTGAAATCAGACCGAGGGTTAGGGTTTTGGTGCTCACCAGAGATGTCGCCGGAAAACACGACGACGGCGGCGCATGGCTCGGGTGTGGATGCTACGGTCGCTCCCTTGGCCGCTGGAGACGAGGAAGAGCATGAGCATGTGCAGCTTGGTGAGCTAGGGCCTCTGGTGGCCTCGATGGTCCTCGAGGGCGACAGAGGTGGCCGGAGCGAGCTCGCCGATGATGGCCGAGGCAGCGCAGAGGTTTGACCGGGGTCGCGGGCGATGTTCTAGTGCTGTTTTGGACAATCGAAAGGGTCAGGGCGATGCACACGTGCAAGGCGAAGATAGTGGACAAGGCGAGGGGGCTTAGGGCTCTCCGTGCTCGCCGGAGTGAAGCTCACGACGGCGTTGAGGTTTGGTCTCCGATGGTCGTGGACTTCAAGGGGCGAGGGCACGCAGAGGAGGTCCACAAGGTGCGCGGTGATGCGTGGTGTCGAGCGGTGGCGTCGGCGAGTCTTGGGGATGGTCGTGCTCGTCGAAATTATCACCGGAGAGCATAGAGCAGAGGAGAACGGTGGGGTTCACGGTGGAGCAGCTTGGCGGCAATGTCCGGTGCGGTGTGGGGCAAACGAGAGAGGAGGGCGAGGGGGATTTATAGGGCAGGATTACAGGGGCTGGCGTGACCGGAGAGCACGCGGGGTGGAGGTCGTGTGTGCGGGACGTGGGCGACGTGGGCGCGTGCAGTTGCGAGAAGTGAGGGACGACCCTGATCAGCAGGGCCCGCTGGTCAGCGGCTCAGGGCATGGGACAGAGAGAGGCTGGGGTGGCTCCGGTGAGCGGCTTAGCTGGGCTGCAGCCTGGATGGCTGGCTCGGCAGGACTCTTTTTTTTTCTTTATTTCATTCATGTTTTCTTTCCTTTTCTTTTTATGACTGTTCTCTTAATTGAAATAGGATTTGAATTTGATTTTTCTTCAAACAGGGAACATTTTCTAAATTCCAAATGGAATATTTTTGAATGTTTGAACTTTTTGTTTCGGCATTTTCAACATATAATTCCTGCACTTATATTTTCCTTTTGAATTTGAATTTGGTTTCAAAACCAATTATGTTTCAAATTCATTTTAAAAAATTGGCAGAAGGTCAAACTCATTATTTGGACTTATGAAATTTCTTTTTTTGCCAATATAAAAAGCAAAGCCAATTTTAAATAATTCCCTTTGATTTTAGAATTGATTTCAAAATGAATCCAACTCAAATCCTTTGAGGGGAGAATTTATTTGGCTTGGATATACTCTTGGGACTTATTAAGAATACTTTTGCCCAACAATATTTCAAATGGCTTGAATTCCTACAAAGGCTAGCTACATTTCAACTAGTTGCATTGGGATTTTATCCCTTCCTAGGCCACAATCAATCAAACAATCAACCAATTCTAGGCACTCATGGGTATTTCCTAGAAAAGAATTTATTTCCGTGTAAATTTTTTAATATACCAAACTTGGAAAAAAAATTGGGATGTGATAACAGTATTAAAACTTAGTTTGAACGTTGAAACTACAAAGCAAAAACCATCTATGGACGTGGTTAAAACATTGGCATATGAGTGCATGAGTATGCACATAGTCCCATATGATAGCTCGACGATGCATCGGGCACTTAAAAAATCTATATTCGTTTTGCAACAGCTATGTGTATTCATGCACTAGTGTCTCAAAAAGCACATTGATTAATGTGTATATCACGTAGAAATCTTGAAATTATTTTGAACATGCATGAGAGAGAGAGAGAGAGAGAGAGAGAGAGAGATGGAATATAAGTGTGTCAAATTTATTGACTTCATGGGTAATTAATTTGTATCTCTACATATACATATAAACAAAGATATGTAGATATGTCACAATTGATTGGTCCATGTATTAAATCTTTTTACCATGAAGTGCCATTAATTGACCTAAGCCAAGAAATCTGCCTATAGATGGAATTTCGTGGAGTGGATGTGGGAAGAATGGTCACCAAAATTAAGAGAAAAGATATGCTTTGTTGGTAATGTATGAATCATATATGTAGCCTAGTTATTCATGGCGAGATATTAATCAATTATTTGCACATATGTACGCAATAAAACTCCATTGATACATGTGGCACTGGCAGCCAAACCCGAATGGAGATCCTGTGTGCCATTTATATTTGAGAGCGGTGGAAACCATGGTTTGAGTCTTGCACTCTAAGATGAGAGCACATGTCATGCATGCACGCCAGATGCGTGTTCTATCTATCTAGACCGAATTTGACAAACACTCAATAGGACTGCGTGTGTTGTTTCTACCAATCTTCTTCGCGTATATTTGGAGGTCTGCGACAATTATTTGCATTGGCAAACCAATAAAAAAATTCAAAGAATGGCACAATGTCGAGGTCAACTTAAAGTAATTTGGCATGTTCCTCAGAGGGCCAAAAGAATTATCTTAACTATAGTTGAGTCTACTTTTGTATGGACCGGCAAACCATCAATATGCCAAATTAATTAACGAAAATAGGACTGCACACAAGAGGGCTATAAATACACTATCTTACTCCGCACTCTCCATCCTGAAGATATAATCCATCTTCATAGTTCATACTACTCATAATTCTATAGTGTCCAACTATCTAGTCTCATGGATTCAATAGTCATCCAGGGGTGGACCTCATCTCAGGTAGAGGAGGCACGATCACTCATTGCCAGGCTCAACACCAACAAAATCATGTACAACGCCAATGATGACAAGAACAAGAAGCACAACTACATCGTGAATTCTCTCCATGCATTGTTCCCATCAAAAACCATGCAACAGGTAATAGATATTTATGTTGATCTCGCCATGGAAATGCATATGATCCAGTTGAGGGAGGGGACCCATGTTACTGGTGGTAGCCCACAAAACATGCTCACCTTTTGTGAACCTGTCAATGGTAACTATGAGCTACCGGGGGAGAAGAATGGTGCTAGCAACATACACGGTGTCTACACCATGGGTGACCATGCGAACGGAAACTTTGGGGTACGAGAGGAGGAGGCAACAATCGTGGACAATAATGGATTGTCCTTTGGTTGTGTAATGGAGGATACGGGGATCACAGTGACAGGTGAGGCACCGCTGATGGTAGACAACAACAAGATGGTGGTGTTGGTTAACAATATTTCCATAGATCAACCAGTTGTTGCCCCACATCAATGGGATTTTTGGACCAACAAGGAACATAGGTTCGTCCACAGTTTGTATACTCTTCTTTGTCATGTACTTTTAATTGCTGTTTGTTTTAAGTGAACATATACTAGTTAAAAATGTTGTACAAATTTATTATGTAAGATTGGTAGATTACATTTGTGATGATATATTGCACGTTACTAACTGTACACATGGACACTGTCAATTTCTTTTTACAGCATGGGTGACCTTGTTAATGAAAACTTCGAGGTGCAAGAGGACGAGGATACAAACATGGATGATAATGGATTTCCATTTCGTTGTGCTCTGGAGGATACAAGAATCACGAAGACGGAGGAGGCTCGGATGATGGCAGACAAGAACAAGATGGTGTTGTTGGAGAACAATACTTCCAATGATCGACCAGCTGTTGCCCCACATCAACGGAAGTTATGGACCATAGAGGAACACAAGTTAGTCAACAGCTATATTCTTCCCTGTCATGTAGTTTTAGTTGTTCTTTATTTAAAATCAACATATGCTAATTAAGCATGCCTGCAAATTAATTTTATGAGGCAGGTAGGTTAAATATGCAATTATATTGCACTTTACTAAATATATATTTGCATGTTTCCGATTTACTTTTTTGATAAATACTAATCCCTGCAATTATATATTGATGAACTTTCTTTTCTTACTTTTTTTCTGGCTTAACAAATTTATGTGATTTGACCTTGATTAAATAATAGAAAGGCAGTCAAATAGGCCATTAAATTCCAATATGGTACGTCTTGTTCCAATCAAACAGATCAATAACCTGTAATGTCTTGAAATTGCAATATGTTTTGGTTATCAATATGTTACAAAATGTTCGTTCACTTATGGATTTCTGATATACATACATTCTATCCAGTACCCGTAAATAAAAAATAATAAGCATGTGTTGTTGTAGTGGTTCGAACATGTCAAATAGGTACTTTGCTTCAATCTATATTAGTTGCTTCAATAAAACAACTCCACGATTCATCTTTCAGTCAACAATTTAACCAAACTATTCTCTTGAACATTATGTCCACAGGTCGTTTCTCTATGGGCTGGAAATCTATGGTCGTGGCGACTGGAAAAACATATCCAAGCACTTCGTCACCACTAAGACCCCTGTCCAAGTTTCAAGCCATGCACAAAAGTTTTTCAAGAGAATACAAAAAAAGGCATCGTCAGGGACAAAGCGTTACAGCATCAATGATGTGAGGCTCCACGACAATGAGCTATTGGCAGCAAATAACAGTTCTGTCCCCCGGCAAGCCCTTTCTTTTACCGGCCTCAACAATGACCCAAGCTTTAGGTTGCAGGCTCCGACGAGCTCGCTAACAGTCATGAACAACCAAGCTCAGTGCTCCCCTTCCACATATAATCAACAAGTGGATCAGCAGCCAATGTGGAGTGAGCAGCAGATGATGGGTTCTGTTGCAGCTGTTATGGACGGGATAGGAAACTATGTGCCTGATGGCCAACAAGGGCCAGCTTATTTTTATCTTGGCAATGTATGAACAAGATGTAGTAGATCGTAGGCTTGGGCCATGTTTGGAATGCTAGCCAGGCATGTGTCCCATAAATAAACGGATTCTCCTCCTAAAGATGGCAACATAACATGCTCAAGACATTATGGCCGGCATGTGTGTTTAATAATGAACAAATATTTCACCTTCCATAGTCTCATCATCTTAATATATTGTTTGTCATCTCCCTTATTTCGTAAGACTATATATTGTTGTTGTATTACCATGCGAAAGTGTACATATTGTCTCAATACGTGGCCCTGACTGTTGTATCATAATATATCATACTCCCTCTGTCCCGTAATATAAGAGCGTTTTTATCACTACACTAGTGTCAAAAACGTTCTTATATTATGGGACAGAGGGAGTACATGATTGTTGCCTACATTATGAGATTGCAATGACCCCATGAAAAAGCACAGGAATCTTTGCAAAAAGTTAAATATTTGTTGACTAAATCAAATATGATTCAGTTGCCAAATTACTTGAAAATTAGACCTTCTACTTGATAGTCAGATCCTACTATACTAACACTAGTTTATCTAAAGCATGCATGTTGGCTCTTCCTGTTTTTAGTCCAAGAGTCCCCGGTAACTAATATTGTGTGGTGTTGCTATGTTGTGGCAATGTAATGCATGCCTATATATAAATATGACGATAGGGTTGATATATTTGATATAAATTAAAATTAAGGATTTCATATTTCACTGGCACTATAGTTTGCAGCTTGTCAGTTGGGAGTCAAACAGACAAACCAATCAGTTATGAAAACCTTACCCTCACCATCATTTTAAATCGCAACACTCTCCATGATATTAAATTTGGGTCTCTGAGAATGGAGAATGAAGAGATCAGGGGCACGACTGGCATTTACTGAGGTATTTTCATGTTACGTTCTTGCTCTAGAGACCTAGGTTGGGACATAGGCTTGGAAGATTATATATGAAATGGCAGAGATGTCGAAAATAAGAAAATAGCAGATGAACATTTATCGGAATGGGTCACTTCATAAAGAAACTTTGGACAGTTTTTTTCTTTCCTTCTTTTGGCGACAGGAGTCGATCCAGTCCCCCTGAAGTTCATTTGCGCAATTGTAGTTGGACCATTGGCTCAAATCTATCGTATTTTCCCCCATTAACATGAGGATTTATGGGGAGTCTGTAATCAGTATACTAATAGATAGAGACATGGAAGGACATATTGGAAGTACGGATAGTTGAGAAGAAGAGTTGGAAGCTGAGATGGAGAAGTGGGAGATATACCAGTAGTCCAAGATAATGAGGTGGAGGTGCTATAGAAGCAATTCGGTCATCAATCAGCAATTCCAAAAAAATGGGTGCTTCCGGCAAAGGAAGAAAGACATACTCAATCATTTGTTATGTCCTTGTCGTTTTCCCCAATTAGATCTTTTTTTGTCTTTGTACTGTTTTTAGGCGTGCATGTTGCTTCTGTCATGTAAAGTGCTTCAGCAAGTGCTCCGATATGAATTAATAGAGACAGATTTACAGGTTTAGTTTATTTTTCCTACTGAACTATATAGACTTATTGTTGTCTACCGTTATCTACTAATTTCAGTTCTTTTGAAAAGTGCCTCCAAAGTTTCTTTATGATGCATTGCTTCGGTCTCATGGTTGTGATGTTGGTCATTAATGGGTGGAATCTCAACTCACTGGCCCTGCTCTATGTTGGCGGGAAGCGTAAATTTCCATACCGCATCATGCCAGGCCCTGTTCAGAGTCGCTCAAACCCTTAATCTTACTTCTAAAAGGGGAAAAGTTGTATGCTAAAGAGAACATCTACAGCAGACCCCCTCCTTCCTTAATGTCATGGCCTCAGGCGAAAGGGAGTTCACCAGTCACATGGGAAAGAGGCTGAGACGTCCACCATTCAGAGATCAAGATTGGGAGGCTCAAGGTGTCCACAAGCAGGAGACCAGGAAAGGAAGGCGTCCAACTGACTGAAGACCGGGTATAATTACCCATGTGCCCGAACCAGAAGGGGGCACCTTCTACTTCGATGGCCAAGGAAAAACAGAAGTAAGGCCCTAGTTTAGACCTAGATTAGATCCAATCTTAGGCATAATAGAGCCGCTGTTGAAATTATAAAGCCCCTGGTCCGACCGTCCGGGTATAAAGGGCACACTTCCTTTGAACTAAGACTGATTCTTATAACCCTAAAAAGAAGACTGATTCTGATAGCACCTTTGCGGTTGAAGCAGTTGTTCAAGATGAATTTGGGGCCTGAGCTTCCGATTATCATGGAATGCAAACACTTGGCGTCTGAATTTGCTTGTATGTCGTTTGGTCACTGCTTTAGAGGAGGTTAATGGAGTAGCTAATAACCTTGCGAAAAATTGTTCTAGTACTAGATCGTCAGGCTTTTGGGATTCGAATGTCCCTGATTTTATTTCTCCAATTTTTGTAAACGACTTAGCCATTATATGAGGAATAAAGTCTGGCATATCAAAAATAAAAAGAGACTGGTTCAGAGGAGCACAACAGAGCTAATAGAGTCCCTGTTGTTACTGCTGCAGGTGAACAGACTTCACATGTCAAATGAGCTTAGGAAAAGTCGTTCTAGACATATAGTGCAGGATCATGTGGGCTGAAATGCATCTGCACTTTGTGATGCTGTATGCCGAACATGCAGGTAAACAACTCACTTCAAATTGACGCATATACTCGACCAAGTGAATCTCAATGAACCATAACACAAAAGTCCTCAGACAACTGTGTGAAGATCACGGAATTTAGTAGCAGTGGTCGGGCCACGTATTAGCTACTATATAACTTTATTCATATGTACTCAATTCCACATAAGAAAATTCCAGTTCTGACAGAATATTTATCTTATGAGCTAAAAGAAAAATACTTTTGGTAAGTAAAATTAATGTTAAAGGAAAAGATGCCCACAGGTACTTGGAGGCCGATGACACGGATGCTGTCCGTGAGCTCCTGCACCGTGTCAGGATCGTTAGCACGCGTTCGCATTAGCGGCCTCCGTATATCTTCCAGCGGGATCTCCATCACCACTCTTCTCCAAGTCCCTCAATGGGGAGAGCCCAGCTGCACCACACCGTTGATATGAGCCATTGTTACTTTAGTGTATGCTCAAGCGCAGAGACTGAACTTAAACATCAGAACTAGACACCCAAAATTACAAGTCTGTCACTGAATATTGCACAAGGAAACTATACTGTCATGTATTCAACAACATGATTGATCTCAAAAACGCCCAATTGGACACCCTTTACATGCGATTCCCCTCCAAATGGATCTCCAATTTCTGCTAAATCAATGAAGCCGGCCAACCCGGATCTTTCCACAAAAATAAAAATTGCCAGCTCGGGATAATTAGCGAAGAGGTTGGAATTACTAAATCCTACCGGATTCAAATGGACCGTTATGGCTTCAGAATGGACCTTGAAATCGGCAAGAGAGGTAATACTAAGATTCAACTCAACTCCAAGTTCTCAAACAATTCCACGGAGAAATGCAAGAAGGGGGAGCAGGTAAAGGCAGACCTACCATTGGAAGACGAGACCGAGACGGCCAGGACGCACCGCCCGCTCGCGCTCCTCCCCCGGAGAACAGAGGCGCTGGGGACGGGTAGCGCGGCGGCGGCGGATGAAGCCGGCCGGCGGCACGATCTTTCCCAAATTGAAGCTCGAGGTCGACGTGTCGGAGCGTCGCGTCGATAGGAATTCGATGGGCCTTGCCGTTCCAAAACGTCCAAAGCGGGCCGGACACGGTTTCATCGGTTATTTAAAATGTTTTTCTACGAAATCACAGAACTATTTTAGAGATAAATCACAGAACTTCTTGTTCTCGAAGTCACTAATAGAGGAATATCACTTCCACCTTTCCAGGTTGCAACAAATGGCGCGCTGCATATGCGTCGCTTTTCGCAACATGTGAGTTTTTTCTTTTTCGGTAGATCCGTTTATTCAAAACGATTTATCTATTAAACCGTGCGACTAAATCTTGAACTGTTTTCATTGTTGAATTTCTCGCATCGAGATCTTCAAAACTAGATTCCATGTTGATAGATTGTGACGAACTTTTTCTTAAGAAAAAATCAGACAAAAACACCAGACGAAAAAACCGAATCGGGAGCACGTCTTTTTTCCTTTTCGAAAGCCATTTCCGAGCCGTGCCTCTCGCGGAAGCAAAATCATACCTTTCGTGAAAGGAAAAAAGAAAGAGAAAACGCGTTTTTCTTTCGGTTTCCAAGAGGCACGGTCGTGCCTCTCGAGGAAGCAAAACCGTGCCTCTCGAAAGTAAAAAAAACATGTTTTTTTTTCATTTCCGAGAGGCACGGCCGTTCCTCTCATGCAAGCAAAATCGTGCCTCTCGCGCAAGCAAAATCATGCCTCTCACGAAAGGAAAAAAAAAGAAAACATATTTATTTTTTCGTTTTCTAGAGGCACGACCGTGCCTCTCATAGAAGGAAAACTGTGCCTCTCACGAAAGCAAAACCGTGTTTCTTACGGAAGAAGAAAAAGAGAAGACACGTCCTTTTTCCGTTTCCAAGAGGCACGAACGTGCCTCTCGCGAAGCAAATTCGTGCCTCTCACGAAATCAAAACCGTGCCTCTCGTGGAAGGAAAAAACATGTGTTTCCATGCAGAAAATTCAATTTTTTTGTCCAAAAACTAAGGAAGACTGGTGAACAACCAAAAAAACTGGGAAAATCATCTAAAAGTCAAAAACGCGTGCGGAGAAATGAAAAGGAATTCGAAAAAAGCGCTTAGAGCGCGACACGTGGCGGCGGCTGAGAGCGCGCCCACCCCACCCCAAGTGACCCTTGGGGAGGCTGGGAACGACACTCCTCAGTTACGTGCTCCCCTCTTCTTCCGGGCGATCCTATTTGGCACATAGGTCGCCCGCGAATGACATCGCGCGTACCCCTCGGGACGCGTATTTTTTCTAGCCCAATAGTGTTTTATCCCCACCGATTTTGGGAAGGTTCTAGAACCTTCCCTGGCCTGGTTTTTTGTTTTCTTTTGTTTTTTCTTTCTTTTCCTTTTCCTTTTTATTTTCCTTTATGTTTTTTATTATTTTTCTTCCTTCCTTTCTTTCCTTTTTGTTTTTGTTTTTTCCTTTTTTGTTTCCTTTTTTTTGCGAACATCTTTCAATTTTGTGAATATTTTCTGGATTCATGAACTTGTTTTATAAATTCGTGAATTGTTTTCGAAATCATGACATTTTCAAATTCATAAACATTTTTTGTGTTTTTTTTTCAAATTTGCGAACATATTTTTGTTCATCAAATTAAAAAATTGTTCAACGAATTCATTTTTTGTACATGGGGATTTAGAAACTGCTCATCAATTTCAAAATGTGTTCGTCATTTTCAAAAGGTGTTCATCAAATTTGAAATTTGTACATTGATTTCTAAAAATGTTCATCAAATTAAAAAAACCATCTGATAAAAAATCTTCATGAATATTAAAAATATCATCAAAATTTCTAATTTTGATCATCAGATATGAGCCATTCTTTATTTATTTAAATTGAGATCATTTCTCAAATTCATGGATATTTTTTGAAAATTAAGTTTATTTTTTGAAAAGGCGCACATTTTGTTGAAACGATGAACATTTTTTGAATTATTGGGAACAATTTCTTAAATTCAGGAGAAAAGGTTTTTTACCAACATTTTTATTTAGAATTAGTGATTTTTTTTTAATTTTTGTGAACATTATTTTGAAATCACGAACATTTTTTTCAAATTTATGAACAATATTTGAATTCAAGGACACTTTTGGCTCCATGAACTTTTTCAGAATTCACAATTTTATTTAATTTTGTAACTTCTTCTAAATCTCGAATTACGGAGAGAAGAAAACAAAAATGGAGAAAAAAAAGAAAAAACGAACTTGTTTTAGATAAGAAGGAAAAAACGAAATAAATAACTTCCCTTTCTTCCCTCATGCTAGGGTTTATCTCCTCTAGCCGGCTCCGCCGATATTGAGAACGCTTTCTCACTCGCCCCTGATTCTTCCGCCGGCGACCGCTCGAGCGGATTAAGGGTCGGTCCTTGCACCACTTCCCAGCATTGGCAAGTCGACGGTGAGAGATCAAGGGGAGGTGAGGTTTCTTCGGCTACTGATCTAATCTGTTACAAGGCGGCACCATGGCGAAGAAACATGGATCCTCTTTGGGCTCGCAAGGGAAGGAGAGGCTGGATGAGATGATGAGGGATCTAGCTCTCGGGGAGGATGACCTAGACGATGTGATCTTCAAGGAGGAAGTGGCGTCTGTCTAAGAGAACCTGCGCTGGATGATCATTGTCAGAGTCCACATGGACAAATATTGTTGCAGCTATTGGGTTTCCAAAATCATGCGCACTGCTTGGGGTCTTGCGTGTGGGGTGAAGATTCGAACCCTAGAGGAAAACCTTTTTGTGACGCACTTCAGCTGTTTAGGGGACTGGGAGACTGTCACCAAGGAAGGGCCGTGGCACTTCAGGGGCAATCCAGTTCTCAGTGCTCCTTACGATGGATACACAAAGCCCTCGACGATCAAGCTATTCACCTTAAGATTTGGGCGCAGATCATCAACCCACCAAAGGCCTATCATGGCATGGTTAAATAGCTGGTGTCAAAGATTGGGGAGTACATTGATGATGAACCTTCATCATTCGATTTCCAGTGTAATTTTTATAGCGCCAGAGTGAGGCTTGACGTTCAAACCCCTCTGAAGGAAGCTACGTCCATGGTCAGAGGAGGGCAGCGGGAGATTTTCGCTGTCAAGTATGAGCGCTTGCCTGATTGTTGTCAAGTTTGTGGTATGATGAACGACCAGTTCAAGGAAGACGGTATTCACCCTCCCTCGGCTCTCACGTTCAAGAATCCGTGTGCTTGATGAGTGATATTTTCACACTCATCTACCCATTGTTTAAACCGAGATATTTCAATTAAACTAAGATATTCGCTCCGATATTTCCACTAATGACTAATGAATGCAAAGGACTCCAAAAATCTTCTCTTTCTTGTGTTTCTACAGGAAATGGGCTAAATATGCACGAAATCAAGTGAGAATATGGAAATGACTGAAGGAGGAGATAGAAGAAATCAGGAGAATGCGCACTAGAAGAAACAGTGCAAAAGACGACATTCCATACGACCGCGACCCCGCACATGAGCGGCCGTATGACATGGAAACCGAGGCCCCTCGTCCACCTGAACAACTTTTATAAAGGGGGCGAGGCCGAAATGTCAATAGAACATCCACGAGCAAAGCCACAACAGAGTCATCCTCATCCTTCTTCATCAACCCTAGCCGCCATCATTTCCATCTCCATAGCCACCATCACCACCATAGTTCATCTTCCACTAGATCGTACTTGTAATCGTACATCGCACACGGCATCCATTGTAAAAAAATGTTATCAAACAATCAATCTCCATCATGTGTTCTTCTATGTGTTCTTCGTGTGATCTGATCTCCTTGTCTGAGTAGTTCGGTAAGGTATGGGTTGAGGCAAGATCCTTGCAACCCTCTGTATTTGTTGTGGGGATCAATAGAAGTGCTTTGAATTAATACCCCGTATGTGTGAAATAAAATTGTTCCGTATATGTCTCTTGTCTCATCTGTGTTCTTCATCCCTACAGGTACCCATGATCATGGAGAGCGAACCACGGAGAGGCTAAGGGCAGGGAGACCATGAAGTGTTATTCTAAACACCAGTGACAGAAGGGTTTAGTACAGTAACACGAATCTTATCTCTGGGGATTCAAGAGGTGTAGTCATTAAAAGCCCAAAGTTCTTGTCTGATTATTATAATCTTAATTATTGAGGCAACCCCTTGAGATGGATAGGGCCTTCACTTGGACAATTGATTCTTGATGTAGGATGCATGCCGGTCAAGATGTAATTTGGACACATCCCCCACTTCGGTTCGTAACAAGCACATCTCGACGGGGGACTTCCAGTGCACAAATTAAGATCATATTTGGTCCTAGCACAAATACATTGTTGTAAGCATTAAGACCTCATACCCGTACCTATTTTTATAATAAGTGTTCAACTCAAGGTTGTTGATTTGATCCGGTCAAAAGCTGGAATTGTTTCTTTAACAAAATCTTGCTAGAGACCCTAGCTTCAAGGGGACCTTCCTCTCGTGGGTTCGATACCCAGGGTCACCTCTGGAGAAATAGACGTGGATACTTTCTGATTCCATTTCCGGATCACAAAAAATTCCTCTTTTCTAGCGCCGTTGTCGGGGAGGAGTTGAGTGTTCCTAGTCTTTGTGTTTAGAGTTTTTGTTAAAGCTTTAGTTTTAGTTTTATTTCTGTTTCAAGTCTCATCACTTGAAAAACCCCAAAAATATTACCATGGCTTGTAATCTTGGAAGTTTTGTTTTTAAGGCAATAACTTTATGCGTGAACCCATAGCACAACCTGAGGTTGCTGTCGCTGAGTACAAGATCAAACCGAACTTAGTTTCCATGGTTCAACGGAACCAATTTGGAGGCTCTGCTTCTGAAGATACCGGTATGTGATAGCCTACAAGTGCACATGGTTTAGTTGTAGCCTTTTCAAAGTAGGAGTATCGATCCCACAGGCAGCACGGGAATCAAACTTTTGCCTCTTGTAAAGAACTATATATTTTCGTGCCTGCAAACAATTGTAGACTTAAAGCAGAGTGAGGACGGATAAAAAGGATTGTTGAGTAGTGTTTGTAAATCGTAACTAAATAACATAAAAAGTAAATGATGTGCGAGAATTGTGATGACTAGTGAAATAGTAGAATGAAAAGGGCGCTCTCAAGGAGTTCGGAATCCCCATTGGTATGTTTCTAACGCACATATGCATAAGCATAGTATATACCGGATACTTGCTACCTCTTGAGCTTGTGTTGGTTTATCCCTTGAAGAGGAAAGGGTGATGCAGCAAAGTAGAGTAAGTATTTCCCTCAGCTTTTGAGAACCAAGGTATCAATCCAGTAGGAGACAACGCACAAGCCACCGAATACCTGCACAAGCAAACACCAACTTGCACCCAACGCGATAAAGGGGTTGTCAATCCCTTCACGGTTATTTGGAAAGTGAGATCTGATATAGATGGATAAACAGTAAAGTAATATTTTTGGTTTATGGAACGGAAAGTAAAAGATTGCAAAGAAAGTAAATAGGAAACTAAAATTGTAGATCGGAAACTTATATGATGGAAAGTAGACTCGGGGGTCATAGGTTTCACTAGAGGCTTCTCTCAAGATAGAAAATATTACGGTGGACAAATTACTGCCGAGCAATTAATAGAGAAGGGCATAATTATGACGATATCTAAGGCAATGATCATGAATATAGGCATCACGTCCGTATCAAGTACATTTGATGTGCCCGTCAGTGCCGTAGCAATAACTGATCATATTACAAATTCTAATATTTTGATGATGGGTACAATGGCACTTAAAATACCGTCACCAGAACCAGAGCCTGAAGAAGTCAAGCCTAATTTTCTTATGCCAAGTTGGATAATTGTCGGTCCTATTTCGGTCCAGGTCACATGAGGTTTACATGCAGAAGCATTCTAAATCCAAGGTGCTATAGTACGGTTAAGGTATATTTTGGATCTTAGTGATCAGCGTGGCCGGATAGTTAATTACTAAATTCTTGGTTGTTAGGTAAAGGAACTTTTCCTTAGGTATGAGATTTAGAGGAGTCGTAGTAGTACTAGGAGTCCTGTTCGGTTTATGGTTAGGAGAGAGAGTCCGTATCAGTTTTGCTTTGCTCGTGGGCCGGTTTGATCGGGTGTGTGATGCCTATATAAAAGGCTGGCTACAGCCGATGTAGAGAGCAGATTTTTGTTTTAGTCGTGAGATCAATAAAACTACAGAAAACATCCCATGTTGGGGGACACCAAATATCTTTGTTGCTGATCCGAGGGGATTTTGTTGCTGCTACGTGTGGAGTCGATCCAATCTACTCGACACAAGTTTCTGATCTTACGGTCTTGCATCTTTGCTCGACCGGAATTTCTAGTTGCTGCTGCTAGTACCGTGAAAGATTGGGACGTCGAACGACTCGCCATCTAGTCGAGTTCTATCACTGACTCCTACCTGCAGCTACTACTATTACTCCACACATCGACCGACTCCTGTCTGCATCTACAGTATTAAGTTCATAAGAACAGAGTAACGCATTAAGTAAGATGACATGATGTAGAAGGATAAACTCAAGCAATATGATGAAAACCCCATCTTGTTATCCTCGAAGGGAACAATACAATACGTGTCGGTTCCCCTTCTGTCACTAGGATCGAGCACCGCAAGATTGAACCCAAAGCTAAGCACTTCTCTAATTGCAAGAAAAATCAATCCAGTTGGCCAAACCAAATCGATAGTTTGAAGAGACTTGCAAAGATACCAAATCATGCATATAAGAATTCAGAGGAGATCCAAATAATATTCATAGATAAGCTGATCATAAATCCACAATTCATCGGATCTCGGCGAACGCACAGCAAAAGAGTATTACATCGAATAGATCTCCAAGAACATCGAGGAGAACTTTGTATTGAGAATCAAAGAGAGAGAAGAAGCCATCTAGCTACTAGCTATGGACTCGTAGGTCTGTGGTAAACTACTCACGCTTCACCGAAGAGGCAATGGTGTTGATGTAGAAGCCCTCCGTGATCGAATCCCCCTCCGTAAGTGAAGGAAATATGCCCTAGAGGCAATAATAAAGTTGTTATTTATATTTCCTTATATCATGATAAATGTTTATTATTCATGCTAGAATTGTATTAACCAGAAACTTAGTACATGTGTGAATACATAGACAAAATAGAGTGTCCCTAGTATGCCTCTACTTGACTAGCTCGTTAATCAAACATGGTTATGTTTCCTGACCATAGACATGTGTTGTCATTTGATGAACGGGATCACATCATTAGAGAATGATGTGATGGACAAGACCCATCCGTTAGCTTAGCATTATGATCGTTGAGTTTTATTGCTATTGCTTTCTTCATGGATTATACATGTTCCTTTGACTATGAGATTATGCAACTCCCGAATACCGGAGGAACACATTGTGTGCTATCAAACGTCACAACATAACTGTGTGATTATAAATATGCTCTATAGGTGTCTCCGATGGTGTTTGTTGGGTTGGCATAGATCGAGATTATGATTTGTCACTTCGTGTTTCGGAGAGGTATCTCTGGGCCCTCTCGGTAATGCACATCACTATAAGCTTTGCAAGCAATGTGACTAATGAGTTATTTCCGGGATGATGCATTACAGAACGAGTAAAGAGACTTGCCGGTAACGAGATTGAACTAGGTATGGTGATACCGACGATCGAATCTCGGGCAAGTAACATACCGATGACAAAGGTAACAACATATGTTGTTATGCGGTTTGACTGATAAAGATCTTTGTAGAATATGTAGGAACCAATATGAGCATCCAGGTTCCGCTATTGGTTATTGACCGGAGATGTGTCTCGGTCATGTCTACATAGTTCTTGAACCCGTAGGGTCCGCACGATTAACGTTCGATGATGATTTGTATTATGAGTTTATGTGATTTGATGACCGAATGTTTTTCGGAGTCCGGGATGAGATCACGGACATGACGAGGAGTCTCGAAATGGTCGACACATAAAGGGTGATATATTGGACCATGTTATTCGGACAAGGGAAGTGTTCCGGATAGTTTCGGATAAAACTGGAGTGTCAGAGGGGTTACCGGAACCCCCTAGGGAAGTAATGGGCTTTAGTGGGCCTTAGGGGAGAGAGAGGGCAGCAGCCAGGAGGTGCCCCCCCAAGGGGAGTCCGAATAGGACTAGGCGAGGGGGGCACGGCCCCTCTTTCCCTCTCCCTCTCCCTCTCCTTCCTTCTTCTCTTACTTGGACTAGCAAAGGGGGGGAGGGCGATTCCTACTTGGAGTAGGATTCCCCCCTTGGGCACGCCCCTTAGGGCCGGCCGGCCTGCTCCCTCCCTCCTTTATATACGGGGGAGGGGGGCACCCCATAGACACACAAGTTGATCTTTTAGCAGTGTGCGGTGCCCCCCTCCATAGTTACACAACTCGTTCATATCGTCGTAGAGCTTAGGCGAAGCCCTGCACCGGTAACTTCATCATCACCGTCGCCATGCCGCCGTGCTGACGAAACTCTCCCTCGGCCTCAACTGGATCAAGAGTACGAGGGACGTCATCGAGCTGAACGTGTGCTGAACACGGAGGTGCCGTACGTTCGGTGCTAGGATCGGTCGGATCGTGAAGACATACGACTACATCAACCGTGTTGATAAACGCTTTCGCTTTCGGTCTACGAGGGTACGTGGACACACTCTCCCCTCGTTAATATGCTTCTCCTAGATAGATCTTGCATGATCGTAGGAATTTTTTTGAAATTACTATGTTCCCCAACAGGCAGGATGCCGGAAAAGGCCACTAGATGGGATCTCATGGGTACAGAAGGTTGCGGCAGTAGAAAAGTGGTTTCGTGGCTCTCCTGGAAGGTTTTGGGATATTTGAGAATATATATAGGCGGAAGAAATAGGTCGATGGAGTCACAAGGGGCCCGCAAGGGTGGGGGCGTGCCTCCCGACCTTGTGGCCGCCTCGTGGCTTTCCTAACGTGAACTCCAAGCCCTCTGGATGTCTTCTGGTCCAAGAAAAATCATCGCTAAAGTTTCATTCCGTTTGGTATTCCTTTTCTGCGAAACTCTAAAACAAGGAAAAACCAGGAACTGGCACTGGGCTCTAGGTTAATAGGTTAGTCCCAAAAATAATATAAAATAGCATATTAATGCATATAAAACATCCAATATAGATAATATAATAGCATGGAACAATCAAAAATTATAGATATGTTAGAGACGTATCAAGCATCCCCAAGCTTAATTCCTGCTCGTCCTCGAGTAGGTAAATGATAAAAACAGAATTTTTTATGTGGAATGCTACCTAACATATTTATCCATCTAATTCTCTTTGTTGTGGCATGAATGTTTAGATCCGTATGATTCAAAACAAAAGTTTAATATTGACATAAAAACAACAATACTTCAAGCATACAAACAAAATAATTATGTCTTCTCAAAATAACATGGACAAAGAAAGCTTATCCCTACAAAATCATATAGTCTGGCTATGCTCCATCTTCATCACACAAAATATTCAAATCATGCACAACCCCGATGACAAGCCAAGCAATTGTTTCATACTTTTAACGTTCTCAAACTTTTTCAACTTTCACGCAATACATGAGCGTGATCCATGGACATAGCACTATAGGTGGAATAGATGGTGGTTGTGGAGAAGACAAAAAGAAGGAGATAGTCGCACATCAACTAGGCGTATCAATGGGCTATGGAGATGCCCATCAATAGATATCAATGTGAGTGAGTAGGGATTGCCATGCAACGGATGCACTAGAGCTATAAGTTTATGAAAGCTCAAAACGAAAACTAAGTGGGTGTGCATCCAACTTGCTTGCTCACGAAGACTTAGGGCATTTTGAGGAAGCCCATCGTTGGAATATACAAGCCAAGTTCTATAATGAAAATTCCCACTAGTATATGAAAGTGATATCATAGGAGACTCTCTATCATGAAGATCATGGTGCTACTTTGAAGCATAAGTGTGGTAAAAGGATAGTAACATTGCCCCTTCTCTCTTTTCTCTCATTTCTTTATTTTGGCCTTCTCTCATTTCTTGGCCTCTTTTTTTTTGTCCGGAGTCTCATCCCGACTTGTGGCAGAATCATAGTCTCCATCATCCTTTCCTCACATGGGACAATGCTCTAATAATGAAGATCATCACACTTTTATTTACTTATAACTCAAGAATTACAACTCGATACTTAGAACAAAATATGACTCTATGTGAATGCCTCCGGTTGTGTACCGGGATGTGCAATGAATCAAGAGTGACATGTATGAAAGAATTATGAAAGGTGGCTTTGCCACAAATATGATGTCAATTACATGATCATGCATAGCAATATGACAATGATGGAGCGTGTCATATAAATGGGATGGTGGAAAGTTGCATGGCAATATATCTCGGAATGGCTATGGAAATGCCATAATTGGTAGGTATGGTGGCTGTTTTGAGGAAGGTATATGGTGGGTTTATGGTACCGGCGAAAGTTGTGCGGTACTAGAGAGGCTAGCAATGGCGGAAATGTGAGAGTGCGTATAATCCATGGACTCAACATTAGTCATAAAGAACTCACATACTTATTGCAAAAATCTATTAGTTATCGAAACAAAGTACTACACGCATGCTCCTAGGGGGATAGATTGGTAGGAAAAGACCATCGCTCATCCCCGACCGCCACTCATAAGGAAGACAATCAATAAATAAATCATGCTCCGACTTCATCACATAACGGTTCACCATACGTGCATGCTACGGGAATCACAAACTTTAACACAAGTATTTCTCAAATTTACAACTACTCACTAGCATGACTTTAATATCACCATCTTCATATCTCAAAACAATCATAAGGAGTCAAACTTCTCATAGTATTCAATGCACTTTATATGAAAGTTTTTATTATATCCCTCTTGGATGCCTATCATATTAGGACTAATTTTATAAACAAAGAAAATTAACATGCTGTTTTAAAGACTCTCAAAATAATATAAGTGAAGCATGAGAGTTCATCAATTTCTATAAAATAAAACCACTGCCATGCTCTAGAAGATAAAAGTGAAGCACTAGAGCAAAATTGCCTAGGTCAAAAGATATAAGTGAAGCACATAGAGTATTCTAAAAAATCATGATTCATGCGTGTCTCTCTCAAAAGGTGTGTACAGGAAGGATGATTGTGGAAAACAAAAAAGCAAAGAATCAAATCATACAAGACGCTCCAAGCCAAACACATATCATGTGGTGAATAAAAATATAGCCTCAAGTAAAGTTACCGATAGACGAAGACGAAAGAGGGGATGCCTTCCGGGGCATCCCCAAGCTTAGGCTCTTGGTATCCTTGAATATTACCTTGGGGTTCCTTGGGCATCCCCAAGCTTAGGATCTTGCCACTCCTTATTCCATAGTCCATCAAATCCTTACCCAAAACTTGAAAACTTCACAACACAAAACTCAACAGAAAATCTCATGAGCTCTGTTAGTACAAGAAAATAAATAACCACTTTTGGTACTGTTGTGAACTCATTCTTTATTTATACTGGTGTAATATCTACTGTATTCCAACTTTTCCATGGTTCATACCCCCCAATACTAGCCATAGACGCATCAAAATAAGCAAAGAACACGCGAAAACCAGAATCTGTCAAAAACAGAACAGTTTGTAGCATTCTGGATATTTCAAATACTTATGTAACTCCAAACATCCTGAAAAATTAGGATATCCAAAGAAATTTGTTTATTAATCTTCCGCAAAAAGAATCAATATTTTATCATGCTCCTGCTAAAAATGAGAATTGTTTTCCTGAGCGCAAAAGTTTCTGTTTTTCTGCAAGATCAAATCAACAATTACCGTAAGCTATCCCAAAGGTCTTACTTGGCACAAACACTAATTAGAACACAAAACCACATCTAAACAGAGGCTAGATGAAATATTTATTGCAAAACATGACCTAAAAGCAAAAACAAAAATAAAATTGGGTTGCCTCCCAACAAGCGCTATAGTTTAACGCCCTTAGCTAGGCATAAAACACGAATAGATCTAAGTATTATCATCTTTGGCATGCAATCCATAAGTGGCTCTCATAATAGATTCATAAGGCAATTTAATTTTCTTTCTAGGGAAGTGTTCCATGCCTTTCCTTAACGGAAATTGAAATCTAATGTTTCCTTCTTTCATATCAATAATTGCACCAATTGTTCTAAGGAAAGGTCTACCAAGAATAATAGGACATGTAGGATTGCAAGTTTTTGGAATCGTGGAAACACTAGCACCCAAATCACACAAAGCATGGCATTCATAATCTTTAATATTAATCTTAATAGTAGGTTCCCACTCATCATAAAGTTTTCTAATGATAGAAACTTCCAATTCAAGCTTTTCTTCAAAAGATTTCATCATAGCATCAACAATCTTTTTAGTAAAAGCTTTGTTTTGACTATAAGCATGAGGAGAATTCAACATGGATTGCAACAAGGAAATACAATCTATTAAATAACAATTATCATAATTAAATTCCTTGAAATCCAAAAGAGTGGGTTCATTGCTATTTAAAGTTTTGACCTCTCTAATCCCACTTTAATCATTTTTTGGATCAAGATCTAAAAACTCCGAATCATTGGGACGCCTTCTAACTAAAGTTGACTCATCTATAGTCCCATCTTTATCAAGATTCACATTGGAAAACTAAGATTCAATAGGAGTCACATCAATCACTTTAAGATCTTCATCCTTATTTTCATGGAAACTAGAAGAACACGCTTTTATAAACCAATCTTTTTTAGCACGCATCTTAGCGGTTTTTTATTTGCACTCATCAATGGAAATTCTAATGTCTTTGAGAGACTCATTAATATCATGCTTAGGTGGCATAGATCTAAGTTTCAAAGAATCAACATCAAGAGAAATTCTATCCACGTTCCTAGCCAAATCATCAATCTCAAGAAAATTTTCTTTAATCAAAGCATTGAAATTCTTTTGAGAACTTACAAATTCTTTAACACTATTCTCAAAATCAGAGGTCATCTTATTATAATTTACATAAGAATTGTTGTAGGAACTACCATATTTATTAGAGGAATTACTAGGAAACGGCCCAGGATTAAAATTACCTCTATACGCGTTATTACCAAAATTGTTCCTACCAACAAAATTGACATTCATAGATTCATTATTGTTTTCAATCAAAGTATACAAAGACATATCATTAGGATTAATAGGATCACTCTTGCTAGCAAATAATTTCATAAGTTCATCCATCTTTCCACTCAAAACATTAATCTCTTCAATCGCATGCACTTTTTTACTAGTGGAAGATCTTTCAGTATGCCATTGAGAATAATTAACCATAATATTATCTAGAAGTTTAGTAGCCTCTCCTAAAGTAATTTCCATAAAAGTGCCTCCTGCGGCTGAATCTAAAAGATTTCTAGAAGCAAAATTCAATCCGGCATAAATATTTTGTATAATTATCCACAAATTCAAACCATGAGTAGGGCAATTTCGTATCATCAATTTCATCCTCTCCCAAGATTGTGCAACATGTTCATGCTCAAGTTTCTTAAAAATCATGATATCGCTCCTAAGGGAGATGATCTTAGTGGGAGGAAATTCTTGGAAATAAAAGCATCTTTGCACTTATTCCATGAATCAATATTGTTTTTAGGCAAAGATGAAAACCAATTTTTAGCACGATCTCGAAGTGAGAATGGAAATATCTTCAATTTAACAATATCATTATCCACATCTTTGTTCTTTTGCATATCACACAAATCAACGAAATTATTAAGATGGGATGCGGCATCTTCATTGGGAAGGCCGGAAAATTGATCTTTCATAACAAGATTCAGCAAAGCGGTATTAATTTCACAAGATTCCGCATTAGTAGTGGGAGCAATCGGAGTACTAATAAAATCATTGTTGTTGGTATTGGAAAAGTCACGCAATTTGGTATTATCTTGAGCCATTGTGACAAAGCAAGCAATCCAACACACGAGCACACAAAAAGCAAATGAATAAGATGAATGAAAGAGGGGCGAAGAAAAGGCGAATCTTTTCAAAAATCGTTTTAGAAGTGGGGGAGAGGAAAACAAGAGGCGAATGGAAAATAATGTAATGGGAGTGATGAGAGTTTATGATGGGTACTTGGTATGTCTCGGCTTGGCATAGATCTCCCCGGAAACGGTGCCAGAAATCCTTCCTGCTACCTCTTCAGGTTGCGTTGGTTTTTCCCTTGAAGAGGAAAGGGTGATGCAGCAAAGTAGAGTAAGTATTTCCCTCAGCTTTTGAGAACCAAGGTATCAATCCAGTAGGAGACAACGCACAAACCACCGAATACCTGCACAAACAAACACCAACTTGCACCCAATGCCATAAAGGGGTTGTCAATCCCTTCATGGTTATTTGCAAAGTCAGATCTGATATAGATGGATAAACGGTAAAGTAATATTTCTGGTATTTTTGGTTTATGGAACGGAAAGTAAAAGATTGCAAAGAAAGTAAATAGGAAACTAAAATTGTAGATCAGAAACTTATATGATGGAAAGTA
Source organism: Aegilops tauschii subsp. strangulata (assembly GCF_002575655.3). Lineage (NCBI taxonomy): Eukaryota > Viridiplantae > Streptophyta > Magnoliopsida > Poales > Poaceae > Aegilops > Aegilops tauschii. The sequence goes on along the minus strand of NC_053041.3, from coordinate 92,628,031 downwards.
GACCTGGGGGCCATAGGTTTCAATAGAGGCTTCTCTCAAGATAGAAAATATTATGGTGGGTGAACAAATTACTGTCGAGCAATTGATAGAAAAGGGCATAAATATGACAATATCTAAGGCAATGATCATGAATATAGGCATCACGTCTGTATCAAGTAGACTGACTCCTGCTTGCATCTACTACTATTACTCCACACATCGACCGACTCCTTCCTGCATCTAGAGTATTAAGTTCATAAGAATAGAGTAACACATAAAGTAAGATGACATGACGTAGCGGGATAAACTCAAGCAATATGATGAAAACCCCATCTTGCTATCCTCGATGGCAACAATACAATATGTGTCGGTTCCCCTTCTGTCACTAGGATCGAGCACCGCAAGATCGAACCCAAAGCTAAGCACTTCTCCCATTGCAAGAAAAACCAATCTAGTTGGTCAAACCAAATCGATAGTTCGAAGAGACTTGCAAAGATATCAAGTCATGCATATAAGAATTTGGAGGAGATTCAAATAATATTCATAGATAAGCTGATCATAAATCCGCAATTCATCGGATCTCGGCAAACACACTGCAAAAGAGTATTACATCGAATAGATCTCCAAGAACATCGAGGAGAACTTTGTATTGAGAATCACAGAGTGAGAAGAAGCCATCTAGCTACTAGCGATGGACCCGTAGGTCTGTGGTAAACTACTCACGCTTCATCGGAGAGGCAATGGTGTTGATGGAGAAGCCCTCCGTGATCGAATACCCCTCCGGCAGGATGCCGAAAAAGGCCCCTAGATGGGATCTCACGGGTACAGAAGATTGCAGCGGTGGAAAAGTGGTTTCGCGGCTCTCCTGGAAGGTTTTGGGATATTTGAGAATATATAGGCGGAAGAAATAGGTCGGTGGAGTCACAAGGGGCCCACAAGGGTGGGGGCGCGCCCTACTCCCCTAGGCGCGCATCCCGACCTTGTTGCCACCTCGTGGCTTTCCTGACATGCACTCCAAGCCCTCTGGATGTCTTCTGGGCCAAGAAAAATCATCGCGAACATTCTGTTTGGACTCCGTTAGGTATTCCTTTTGTGTGAAACTCTAAAACAAGGAAAAAACAGGAACGGGCACTGGGCTCTAGGTTAATAGGTTAGTCCCAAAAATAATATAAAATAGCATATTAATGCATCTAAAACATCCAAAACAGATAATATAATAGCATGGAACAATAAAAAATTATAGATACCCTGGAGACGTATCAATACTTGAGCTACTGTTGACAATTATGTTGGGCAGAGCCGGGTACAGTACATGTTCTACCCGTGGTAGACTTCATGCCATGCAAGCCACTATCATAGTCTCCCCCAGAGGGTTACAACTCATGATAATTAAGGGTTTCCCCGTGGGCGCGACCTCTCTAAGGGTTCTCCGTTATTCCCCAGTCAATTGCAAAGGTTAGGAGCGGTAGGCTTTTACTGTCACCTCGAATTACCTCTGTCTCCTAAACCTTTAAAACGACAATGGTATACTTCATAGCCATAAGGCACAAATGTTGAGTGGGGCCCCTCCACAACATTCACGAAGTTATTAAACTAAGCATTCAATAGAGGATCTCATAGCCACATTAAACGTTTCAGATCCTACACATAGCAAGGTTCATCCATATCCCCAAGAAATTGGGGTCTACTCACACAAGAGGGCAACAAACATCATTGTTGGGGGAGTTACCCGCGGCTAGACCCACCTCTAACACTACAAAAAAAGACACATCCATGACATTTTGGGCCGAACGATTTTTTTCTGTCATACTTATGACACTTCTATGACAATAATTGTGACAAAACCCGGCATCATCATAGATGTGGTGGGCTCCTACTTCTATGACAAAAAATCATGACAGAAAATGGGCTTTTCGTCCTGGGCGGGCCGGAGACGCAACTGCATGACATTCTTTGGGCCGTCATGACGGAAAAAACCGTGGTAGAAGCGAGGGCGAGGAAAATTTCAGGGAGTTCCCGGTTACGGTGGGTGGTCGGGGGCCGAGCGATGCGCGTTTCTCTCGTACACGTACGTGCGTGTGTGCGAGGTGTTGGGCTCTAACTGAAACCGAGCGAGGCATTGGCCTCTAACCGAATCCGGGCGAGGCGTTGGGCTCTAACTGAACCCGAGCGATTGCACTAGCTACGTTACTGAACCCGAGTGATTCCTTCGCTACTGCTACTAACTGAAGCCGATCGATGCTGCCTCTGGAAGAACAGTGAGCATTGCTGGGGGGGTTTGGATGAACATTTCCCGGTGGGGGTGGATGAACAGGACCCCGTGGTGTTGCCTCTGGATGAACAGGACCCCGATCGATCGAGCCGGCTGGGGCTGGATGAACAGGACTCCGTGGAGGGCTGGATGAATAGGACCACCCCGTTGAGGGCTGTATGAACAGTAGACGGTGGGGGGCTGGATGAACAGTACCCCATGGAGGGGTGGTTGAATAGGAGCCCGTGGAGAGGGCTGGTTGAACAGTAGCCGGTGGAGTAGCGCGCGGTGGAGGCTGGATGAACATGAGCCCGTGGATGAACAGTCGCAGGTGGAGGCTGGAGGAGGTCGACGGTGGATGAACAGTAGCCCGTGGAGGCTGGAGTGGGTCGACGGTGGAGATGAACAGTATCCCGTGGAGTGCCGTTTTGCGGTACGCCACACTCCTCCCGATGAACAGGACCCCTGTTTCGACCATAGCGCTCCAACACAAGTTTGTTTCCTCCGTTTTGCGGTACGCCACACCCCTCCCGATCAACAGGACCTCGTTTCGACCGTAGGAGGTCCGTTTCCTCCGTTTTGCGGTACGCCAGACCCCTCCCGATGAACAGGATCCCGTTTCGAATGTGGCCGCCCGAACACAAGGCCGTTTCCTCCGTTCTGCGGTACCTAGGCCTCATTTCCATCGGCTGTTCCGTCCAAGCCGGTTGGCTCCCACGCGTTCCGTTGCCTCTCGATGAACACGACGCATTCCGTTGCCTCCCCATGAACACGACGACGACGCAGTTTCTCCGTTCCGACCCAGCCATGTACACAGCCCTGGCCATACGTACGCGCAAGTAGGCGTTCGAGACCCCGCCCGTATGTACGTACGTGGCCGTATTTACTTTCTTGCACCCTGGCCGCTGTACGTATGTGTACATGCTACGTGCGCGCCTCTACTACGACACGTGCGCACCACTATATCGACCAGTATGTACGTACACCTTCGCGGCCAGAATGACAACGCTATGTACGCTTTGACCAGGTGGGTCCCGACTGTCAGGCACTTCCTTGCATGCGAAGATGTAGCTGGTGGGTCCCAGCAGTCAGGGGGGCGAATCGTTTTTTCCCCGGACGCACTTCCTTGCGTGCGAAGATGTAGCTGGTAGGTCCCAGCAGTCAGGGGGAAATATTTTTTTTCACGAAATACGGTTGCCTGTCCGGTGGGTCCCTGCTGTCAGTTGGAGGAATCATTATTTTCCGTGTAATAAGGAGGCACTTCCTTGCTGCGGCCGTGGACCCAGCTGTCAGCCTCTCCACGTACAGTCCACATCCGATGGAAGCCGTTCCTTAACCACGTTGACCACGCCGCGCCGAGAGCACCAGGGCGGTGGACGACAGCGAGGCCTAGGAAGGGGACGACGCGGAGCCGTGGAAGACACGGCAGTGGATGCCCACGCGTAGAGGAGTATGAGGGTTCACTGGTTCGCTGTGGTGTGAGGCTGCCGTCGCCGCAGAAGAACAGGGGGTGTGGGTGAGTAGAGGGATGGCCTGGCCAGCGGTGGGAGTAGTAGGGGGCGGTGAGGCCTCCGCGGCATCGCAGCCGGCCACGGGAGGCAGGAGCACGAGGCACGACCGACGCTGGTTTGGGCGACTGGAGCAAGAAGTCCAGAGGTTGAAGAAGCACTACGGTCGTCGGATGGACATCGTACGGTCACTGGAGCTAGAATCGTTCATATTGACTAAGTTGACAAAGCCCTCCGTCCCCGTCAACTTAGTTGGCCCACAAGTCAGCCTCCCACTGTTGTGGGTCCCAGCTAGCAGGGGGGTTTTAATTTTTTTTGCGTAATAAGGTGGCACTTCCTTGCGTGCGAAGATATAGCTGGTGGGTCCGACCTGTCAGTGGTGGGAACGTTTTTTCGCAAAATACAGAGGCCCTTCCGGTGGGTCCCAGCTGTCAGGTGGAGGAATCATTATTTTGCGCGTAATAAGGAGGCATTTATTTGTGTGCGGCCGTGGACCTAGCTGTCAGCCTCTCCACGCACAGTCTACTTCCGATGGTGTCGTTCGTTGACCATGTTGACCACTCCGTGCCGAGCGCATCCAAGGTGGTGGACGACGGTGAGGCCCCAGACAGCAACGAGCCGGAGATGGGAAGACGCGGGAGTAGAGTCGCCGATGGAGATGTGTACGAGGGTTAACTGGTTCTGGTGCGGTGTGGTTCGGCAGTTGGTGGAGAAGAACAGGAGGTGTGGAGGGGTGGAGTGATGGCCTGGCCAACGGTGGAGTAGCGCTTCACAGCAAAGCATGCTAAGCAGAGCTGCTAGCAGCAGGAGGCGGGAGCAGGTGGTCCCGGCGGCGCTGGAGGAAGAAGACGCGAGATTGAAGATGGATGCCAGTCGTTGGATGTAAATCCAACGACTAACTATGAAAGAATCATTTGTTGACTAAGTTGACAACGACTTGCGTTGGCTTCGACCTATTGGCCCACATTTCAGCCTCCAAAAATGTGGCACGTATTGAACCAACTTTTTCAGAATTACAGTTTTTTTGTGGGGTTGAATTTACAGTCAATTTGATCTTTTTTTTTGAATTACAGTCCATTAGCTGGGCTGGGTGAACAAATAATGTAGCGTCCATGCGGCCCATTTATGTTTTTCCTAAAAAATTATAGGCCATTTGCACTTTCTCGAAATACACAATTTTGCTGGGCTCATTCTAATTATAATTTTGGGGTGGGCGCAGCAATGTTATCAAAAAATAAACAGGTGCTGAGCATTTTGTTATATATATATATATATATATAAATAATAAGTGATTTATTATTACATTGGTCCTTAAATCTTACCAAGCTTTTGTACACAATCACCAGGATTTTCGTTGCCAAAAAAATCCTAGATTTTATTGTTAAGAAATTATTTTTATAAGTTAATAAGATGTCGGAAATTGTTTTCTTACATATGTAAGTATCTGTTAAATGTATGATGACAATAAGAATAATATATAATAACATATAAAATAATTTAAATATATATAATATAGTTAGAAGGGAAACATAAGTTGGACCAGGCGTTCCTATTCTTATATAGAAAAATAGAACAGATCTCTGTGTTTTCTTCAAAAAAATACATAAATTGGGCTGCCGATGTTTCAGGAAAAATAAGACCTCGGATGGGAGGTCCATAGGCCGGTCGATACATGACGGCCCTCAAGAAAATACAAACAGGCCTATGGACCTCCCATCCGAGGTCGTGGGCTGCGCATGTTAAAAAAGAAAGCCTAGACGGGGCAGCCCAAAACCCAGCTGATACTTGCTGCCCCAGTGATAATAAATGATACCTGCTAGCTCCCCGACTTCATTGTGAATTTATCTCCTATAATAACTACGTTGAAGCACCTAAAAAAATGTAACTATGTTGACAAACCCGTGGGCCCCAACGTCAGTATAACATTAGGAGGAAGTATTTTTTCGATGAGGCACTTGCTTGCGTACGGCCATAGACCTGGTGGGTCCCGACTGTCCGCCTCTCCACATACTGTCCTCTTCAGATTCCTCTCGTTTGTTCAGCATGTTCACAATGGCAGACATCGGCGTCGCGGCGAGCGCACAAAGGCGCAGGAGGAGATCCGACCACCTGAGGAAGTGCCTTATTAGTAACAAAACAACTGAACTAGCCTAGTGGCCGAGTGACACTACCCGACAGCTGTTCCGCACGGGTTCGATTCCACCTGTGCAGAGAAAATATCTCCAAATTTTTTTCCTCTGCCTTTATTGACATGTGGGTCCCAATTGTCATCTACGCACACCACGTCCAACACTTGCCAAAACTTCATCCCTCGTTTTCTCTGTTTTTCGCACACTCGACATTGTGTGGGCATTTTGAAAATAGCATATCTTTTTGACTGTGCATCATATGAAGATGTGTTATGCATGAATGTTGATCAACATGATGTTAACTGGCTGGTAGTTCCAGTTTCGACCATGAATAAAACTTCCAACATGATATTAACACTATTTGAAAAGGTCGTGTTAATATAAATGCTCTGCCTCTAAAAGTTGCAGTTTCTTATCTGAAACTGAACTTGGAGTTTCTTATCTGAAACTGAAATTTGCAGTTTCTTCTCTGAGAATCACATTGTCTACACTTTTATACTCCTATGAAACTACATTTTTTAAGTGCTAAAAATAGATCTCTAGAATTCATAAAATACTTCATATGCTCAATACTGCAAATATGAAATTCAAAAGACATTCATATCTGAAAGTACTCTCAAAATACACAACACAAAACACAATTCACAACCTGCAAATACTGACAACCCTAAGCTCCTCCTGACAATTCACAACCTGCCCGACTATTGGGCTGGGGGGGCAGTCACTCCTATTCCTCGACGGCAGACAGCCGCCCCGTGAGACGATGTGAACGGCGAGGGAGAGGATGGCGGGGAAGCGTCGTCTGGCCAACTGTTTTCCTCCTCTTGCAGTTGGGTTCGATCGACGTAGACTCCATCGGCTCGCTCTGGCACGACACCCTCACAAACGGCACCCTGTAGATGCTCGATCCTTCAATCTCTGTTGGATGCTCCATCTGGGATCGATACTCCCACCGCCGCTCCCTCATGATCGGATTCGGCGAAACTGTTTGCTCCATGGCCCAGAGGAGCAGCTCTATGTACTCCCACGCAACTCCCTCTGGGAGTATCGCCGCCTTTTCGCTCTGTTGCAGATATTTGGCCATGGATGTCGCCGTCGCCGCTAGTTGGTCCTTGTTGTCAAACCAAGACTGTATCTCCAACATCCTAGCTAGCTTCACAGGGTCGTCGTCTGCGATCCTCACGTATCGGTTGTACTCCTCCATTGATCTACTTATCCACATCACCTTCACTCGCCGGCGGTGGTATTTGAATGGAAGAGGAGAGGAGCAGCGCTGGTTTTGGATTAGAATGGGAGAGGAGCGACGCTGGTTTTGGATTGGAACAGGAGAGGAGTGGCGGTGGTTTTGAAATGGAAGAGGAGAGGAGCGGCCCTGGATTTAGATTGGAACAAGAGAGGAGCGGCGATGGTTTAAGAGGAGAAGAGCGGCGCTGGTCTTGGAAGTATTTTTTTGTTTTGCGTATTTTGGGTCAAAGTTTGACCATGTACTGTATTTGACAAGCAAAATGTGAATGCATGTCACCAAAAATTGTATCATTTGGTTCGTATCTGAATGTACTTTCAAATTATATTATTTTTGCAACGTATAACATATATCTTATTTGCGAAAATCATGGTCAATTATGACCCAGAATAAAAGGCATACTAGTTAATTTGGGGTCGCTTTCTTAATTGAAGGGTAAATTGATTTTGATTTTGATCCAGTCACAGCGCGCCGGCCCTCTCATCCAATCCTAAATCGCTGCCGCACGCTCCTCTCCCTCTTCTCCATTGCAAAACCACCTCCTCTCCTCTCCATCATCTCCATTCAAAAACCACCGCCTCGCCTCTCCCTCTTCTCCATTGCAAAACCACCTCCTCTCCTCTCCATCATCTCCATTCCAAAACCACCGTGTCGCTTCTCCCTCTTCTCCATTGCAAAACCACCTCCTCTCCTCTCCATCATCTCCATTCCAAAACCACCGTCTCGCCTCTCCCTCTTCTCTATTGCAAGACCACCGTCTCTCCTCCCATCTTCCAAAGCTAGCACCGGACCACTCAGAAGGACATTTATGGAGAGGATGCAGCAGCGAATCAGGCAGATCGCCGGCAGCGTCCAGGCAAAGTTAGCCAGGTTGAAGGAGATCCTTACTTGGTTTGACAATGAGTGGGAGATTTCAAGGACGGTGAGGGCCATGTGGCAATGTATGCGAAAGAGAGAGACGGAGGCGATGAGGGCAACGATGTACATGTACTCCTCGGCGGCAGTCATGCCATGGTCCTTCGAGTTCATCGAGTATCTCCTCTGGGCGATGGAGCAGACAGATTCGCCCGAGGCGAAAGTCAGGCGGAGGTGGTGGGCGTACAGGTCGAAGGTCGAGCACCCAGAGGATAACGAATCGATCGAGTATGGTGTGCCGTTTGTGAGGGTGCAGAGCCAGCCGGAGCCACAGGAGTATTCGTTCTCCCACCGCAAGAGGAGGCCGGATGGTGCGATGTCGCTTCCCCGCCGTTCTCCATGGTTCCCTCGACGCTCGCCTCGTTTCAATGGCGGTGGTAGGGTTTAAGGTAAGCTTCGCACTAACCTAATCTTCCACCTGCTCATGCTTACAATCAGTCTGACAACTAATGAAAATCATGCTTACAATCAGTCTCCGAGTACTATGCCAATCACCCTTAAATAGCTCTGGACCTTTGGGTCAAAGTTGTGACACTGTGTACAAATAAAGAAAAATAGATTGGTGCTTCTTTCAGAAAAGAGTACTCCCTAGAAAACTGCCAATATAAGCTACTAGTATTTGGTTAGAGGATTTGCTGCCGAGAAAGATCTATCCACAGAGAGCGCCACACGTCCCACTGGTGGTGGTGGATGCCAATGCGTGCATGGAGCATGGTTGGTGTCAGTAATTTCTACTTGGCACACCTCGCACTCTGCATATATGCCGGTTCCATCCGTACATTTGTGCAGTTCCATCAAAATGTAGCTGAATAACCCTGTTTGCACAGATAATGAAAAAGCGTGATTACATTATAGTGGCACTAGTTGATGAAACACGCAAAATAAATAAAATAAAATATTGCGATAGTATCATAGTATGCCATGCTGCGAGGGCGAGATGGGCCCTACGACGCCTCATACGGTACGCCACGCCTCATACTGGAAATCGTCCCAAGTCTCCCCGATACACCTTCTGCCAGTGATGAACATCAGTGTACAGCGGTAGTACAAGGAGGGGCCTTGAGACATTCAAATCTCTATTTTTGTACAGATCAACTAAAATTAAGCACCCCAGTTTGCAGAAACGCTTAAACATTAACAATGGGACTAGTTGATGAAACATACATTAACAAAGAGAAGCACTTTCTTAATCTACATTGGAAATGAAATGATAGAGAGGACACTCGCTCTATTTTAACTGTATTATTACTTTATTTTATCAGTGACGCTAGGGTCGATCAGGTGGTAAACGAGGTGTACCGTGCGTCGCAAGGATGAAGGCCGGGGGTGCTTAGACTGGGATGCTGAAGCTGGCTCTTTCAGTCCCTATCTTCCCCAGCATTTGGGTTGTAATCCAAACTTGGTCGAGCTGGTGCTGCATCCACCTACCTGCCTAGCTTATGTGGCGAACTTGTCTGCTGCTAGTACTCAGTCCGTTCTAGTAATAGTTGCATAACTGCCCGTTTACACTGAGATGTTGTCGGACAATGGTTCTCTATGGTTGGGTCTCTATGGTTGGTTTAACTGAGTAGTTGCATAACCCCCTCTTTCGATATATAAAAAACCCAGTGGCACTAGCGGTGCCAAAACATTGCCTCAAATTAATAGTGCCACTAGATTAAGGTGCAAAATAACAACATTACTGCTTTATGATGGCAGTGCCAAAACAGTAGCACAAGAGCAGGATCAACATGCAGGATCTTTGGCAAACGATCAGACCAAAAAGGAACATACCTCGTGATGGGAACCATATCTGCAGTCAACGCCATCGTAGAAGGGATGACACCAGTCACCAACATGGATGATTCAATTCATGGGACCTTTTGGTGCAGTTCACCTAAAATGAAGCAATGTTCCATGAGCTAGCAGCTTCTTTTTTTTAAGAAAAGGGCTCCAGCCCCGGTTACATTTCCATCAGAAAATGAAACCCACAGAGCTTCTTCTTCAATAGTTGCAATAAAATTGAGCAACATCAAGGTTGGTCGTGAAGCTCCTGGAATGTTCAACTATAATTTGGATAACATTTGTGCGGTTCAACTAAGATCAAGCGTGAAATGTATATCTCTGTTTGCACAAAAAGGTGGAAAGGAGGGTGACTAACAAGTGATGAAACATTCATCAAATGAAAAAAAGCATGTTCCTTATCTAAATGGCAATCGTACAAGGACAGTAGCAATTTCTAGCAGCATTCCTAGATATTAGTGTGGGCATTAGGATTAACTATGACAACCATTAAATACGACATTACTTTAATGGTGCCATTGCTTCATTTTACCAGCAACATTACATTAACAACTGCTACATAGTCGGTATTTGGGCACGGGAGAGTAGGCGGACCAGGACAGTTGCATCTCTAACGAAAAGTAGCAACTTATCTTAATGGGAAATTTAGCAGGACATGAAAAAAAGTGCCATTGATTCATATTACTGGAGGCATTACATTGAAAACAACATTGGTTTAACGTGTCCTTACTTTTAACAGTGCGACTGCTACATTTTACCAGTGGCATTACATAAGAGCGGCTCGGGGCAAAAAACATCAGAAGAGGATATCTGGGTTGATCCCATTTTTTTCGGTATATAGCCACCTTATACTGTGTGAGGCTAGCAAACTAGTGCTGGACTTACTCTGTTGACTTGTCCCGCAGTCCCCACTTTCTTTCCTTTTTCAACCAATAGATCGGGTTTATATTGAGTTTGTACTACGTTCCCTTTATTTCCCTATTAGACCTAGAGACTAGTTGGATAGCCAGTCTCTGCTACTTTTCGCCCCCGTTATTTCCTCTTTCGACCAAGTCCTAGATTCAGGTAACAAATCTTCACCCACCCCACCCCCTTTCTTCCTTGTTTGAACCAAGTAGTACTAGATTCGAGTGCATGAACTAGTTTTACCTCTTAACAGTAAAATTAGGTGGTTTTAGAACAGCCGATCGATCCTATCTATGAGGGGGCCTGAGAAATAGTAAAAGATACAAATGCAGCGACGTCAGGAGCTCGGGAAGTAGAGCAAGGCCGGTTTCGAAGGAAGTTATACCTGAGGGTCGCCGGGATGTCGCTAGGTGGGCGGCGGGAGGCCGGATCTGCCCACACTACGACAGCGAGGAAGAAGGGGTGGGAGGCCCTCCCTTGCCAGCGATGCTTGGGAGAGAACGGCAAGGCACGCTGATCGGGACGCGCCGGCAGTGGGTAAGAGCCGTCGCCGAGGACGACCGCGTGAACTTTGCACCTTCTCACCTTGCCCGGCGGAGAGGATCCGGCTGGATCTGTGACCAGCGGTGAGCAGAGAGAGAGAGAGAGTGTGTGGCCACCGATGTCGTGTTTAGATCTGGAGAGGACGAGACAGTGTGAAGAGAGCAACACTAGCAAGCAAGCGCGGAGGCTCCTGCCTATATAGTGGAGTACTAGTTTTCTTTTGTCTACCGCCCGGAGCCGGCTTGACCTCGGCAATGACTGTCGAGAAGTCTTCATGCACGTGCCCCAGAGGCGCAGTTGTCGTCATTTTGATCTGAAGCACCAGATTATAACATATAACACGAAAAAATGCCACATGACAAGAAATCATAACCTCACTGCCCAAAGGAGACAAGATGAATCTCGACGGACAAACTAGACGAGGATCAAAGCTCAAATTAAAGATAAACTCATAGAAAAGGGGTCCGTCGATAGATGTCCTAATTAACATAGCCGGCTTGACCTAGATGGCAGCCGAGTAGTCTTCGTGCATGTGCCCCAATGACTAGCCCAACTCAGTTGTTGCTGTTTAACCTCGCAGTGATCCGAAGCACATGACACCTAATTTTGCGAGATGACAAGAAACCTTTTTTTAGATTTCTCACCAGAACTACAGCCCTGTACAACACAGCCTACAGGATATGTAGACGATAGACAATCCAGGCGTGTCTGCTGGAGTCTGGTCACATGCATGGACGAGCTGATCTTCTGTGTCTTGCAGGGATCGTCCAGGTACCAACGTATGAACCCTTACAAAACTTCTCTAGTAGTACTATTGCTCGTCTCTCTCTTCTATTAACTCACCCGACTTGCGGGGCCGGGGAGTGTGCCCATGGTCGGTTCTCAATTGCGGTCCCACATGTGTGTGCAAACGCAATATGACGCGCGTTCCATTCGGAGAGCGGCGTGCCAGACCGACCGACCGTCTCGAGTGCGACGCGAACGCGACGGGCGTGCTGTATACTCCGTAACATGTGTACCGCCGTTTTCTTGAGGCTTTCCTCCATGTCGCAATCCATGGATACAAAATTAGTATACTATACTATTTAAAAGCCGAAGGCGGGGCTTTTCCTGCGCGGTAGGCAGGGCAGTTCCGGCTAGTCGGTTCGACAGAGACGCGAAAAGATGAGGGAGTAGGCTGCTGCAAACGTAGGGCTGTATGATTTGACAGTGATTTACTGCTGGACGGGTGGGGCCCCGTGATTTGACTTGCCATTATCATTTTAACTGCGGCGCTACGACCAGCGTGAGTGTCCCGATTCCTGACCACCTCCATACAGATACCTCTCCCAATGCTCCACCATGTAGAGGCTGGCTCTTGCATGAGAGCCCACACCTCCACTTTTTCCTTGCCTCTTTCCTCCACATATGCAAAAATGCCATGTAAAGCGGGCTTATAGCCCACTATTGTACTCCCTCCGTTCCAAAATAGATGACCAACTTTGTACTAACTTAAAGTTAAGACTTTGTACTAACTTAAAGTTAAGTTAGTACAAAGTTGAGTCATCTATTTTGGAACGGATGGAGTACTTACTTGCTCCTACAGGTGCTAAGCTTGCCACATAGGCATAAAGTCTGATGTGGCAAGTTAATTAAGAAGAGAGAGACTAGTTTGGTGACCCAAGGAAGAAATGGTGCTAAGCGCGTGTACCTAGGTGAAAAGACAATTTTGAGTCTATAGTTAATTAAATGAAGCAAACTTAGCAACAAGAAACTAAGCACCTATGCATTGGGGACTTGATTGCTAAGCCATTTAATGCCCTTAGCACCTCATCTAAGCACCATTCATTGAAAGAGGTCACTCCTTGGCAAATGCAATAAATACTACGAAGAAAAAGATAGAGAGAAGTAAAAAAAATACTCTTATAGCCAACCTTATAGCTAACCTTGTTGTAGTACGAGTGACTAAGTGATGACTATGTATGACATGCCAATATCAGATAGCCTAACACACCGTGTTAAATCTCCAAGGGCGCGACCGCGCGAGCCAGGCGACGGTCGTGGTAGGCGGCGCGAACATGATACGGGCTACTGGCAGCCCTGGGATCTGAGATCGAACGGTCGCATGCTAAGTTGCTGAAAATTTGCAGAATAACCCTCCAAGATAGGATATTCACCCATAGGTCTAGAATCACGCCATGCAACCGTTCATCTCAGATCCAAGGGCTCTCGGAAGCCCGTATCATGGGAGAATGGAAAGCTTCGTATCACCTGTAATTTTCCCGACGCTTGACATGACATCGAAAGCCGTTTAATTGGGCGTCGAGTAGACATGACATCTAATTGGGCCCCCATAGCACTGTGCATGAATCCATTTATCCAGCAGGCAAGCCACTACCCTGCCGTTCGCGCGCCCCACTCAGCATTTTTACAATCGAAAAACCGCTGGCAGTTTGCTCCTACTCGTCCCCGGACGTCCTTTAACATTACGGCAGTTCGCTCCTAGTCGTTCCGTCCTTTCACATTACGGTAGTTCCACTAATCCTAACCCTCCTCCCAAATTCATGGCGTCCCAAATCTCCATGATCGGCGGTGAGTACAAGGTTAGAACCATCACCGGCGATGAGTTCGATGTCATCTACACCCGTTCTTCCGCGACGGTGAAAGGATGCCTTGCTCGCTTTAGTCGCATGTTCGAAAACTCAAATGATGAGTGGGTCGCTGGGCTAGATGTTGAGTACACCACAGTCCTGGGACAAGAGAAGGATCTAAAGGAGGAAGAGAAGAAGAAGCCCGCCGTGATCCAGGTTTGCGTGCATGACTTATGCTTGGTTTACCACATATGCCATGCCGACGTTGAGTGCGAGGAATTTAAGAACTTCCTCAAGGGCGTCCTAGTCAAATTCGTTACTGTAGACTTTATGAACGACAAAAGAGTCCTGGGTCAGATAGGCCTCGTTGTAGGAAACCCCTTCGACCTCCAGAAGAATCCGCTGCTGCCCTCCTGTGGTCAGCCTTCAATGCCGACCATGGCAGGAGCCATGGTTCATCCTTCGTACGGTAAACTAGAGAAACCTCCGTACACGTTTCATCGTCATGCATGGCAGTGGAATGTACTAGATATAGACCACATCCACTACGCTGCAATGGATGGCTACCTTCGTTTCAATATCTACAAGGGTTGGATGAAGAGCAAGAGCCAAGTGTGCGGTTCAAGCAAAGAAGTATCGGCCAAGAGGAAGAGGGACAAGGACGAAGTCGAGGACGTGGACGAGGACTCTGAGTAAGGTGGCAGTGTCGTTGCTCATGGTGGTTCTAATGCAGTGTCTACCAGATTAGTTGCATAGTTTAATTTCAGCTGTGCTTAGTTTAATTTGAGGGGTGTGTTGTGCTGAGGCCCCAGCAGAACTATGTTATGTTTCTTCTCGTTATATTTCGTACATTTCATCTTTTAGTTGGTATAGTACTACCACTCATTTCTTCACATTATATACGTACAATATATATGGCCAACATCATATAGCCAGCAGTTTAGTTGTCAAAGAATTTCAGGGTGCTTAGTTTTGTCAAAGAATTCCAGGGTGCTTAGTTTTATTTGAGGGGTGTGTTGTGCTGGACACCATTAACTTATCATTGTGAGAATCGGCTTATTTTTGTCATGTAACATGGTCAACGGGTTTGACGTGAAAAGAACAATGTCTAATGGCATTTCCGAGCAAACATCTAACTTAACGATGGCATTTTTTAGATATCTAATTGCATTTTTGAGCAGGCATCTCACGGATCGATGGCATTTTTTGAGTAGTTGTAACTTTTAATGGCAAAACTGAGTAGTGATACACAACTAGTGGCATAAATAATAAGAACCCAAGAATTAAATAGGTATGCTAATTTCTTTATTTCTTTATACCTTTGTGTGCGAAACAATATACGCTGCCTCTCCCCAGATTTTCTTTACAGAGGCAACATAGAACTATATGAGTGCCATGTTAAATTTTGGAATTATTCCGGGTTCGTTTGGCCTTTTTATAGATTAATTGAGTTTCTGGTCATTTAATGTGCATAATTCAAATTTGAACTACAAGCACATGCTCCCATGCACCAAAGTTGATTGAAAAATCACATGTGTGTCCCCGGGTGAATTTCTAGGTCCCATGCAAGAAATGGGAATGAAATTCAAACATCTGGGCATTGTGGCTCGGCCGAGAACATTGAGAAGCTTGGTTTTAAAATTCTTGTAAATCTAAAACACGCCTGAAAATCATGAAACTTGGCATGGTGTCATGTCATGGTACTACCATGCTGTGGTATTTTTTTTTGCAAAATAGGAACAAGTTTTGGTATAAGTTTCTTGCAAACCGGAGCTTCTCTCAAGAAGGCTCGTGGATCTGAGAGGGAACGTGTCACCTTTGTGTGCATAATTCAAATTTTAAATACAAGCACATGCTCCAGTGCACCAAAGCTGGTTGAAAAATCACATGTGTGTCCTCGGGTAAATTTCTAGGTCCCATGCCAGAAATGGGAATGAAATTCAAACATCTAGGCGTCATGGCTCGGCTGGAAACATTGAGAAACTTGGTTTTTTAATTCCTGTAAATCCAAAACACACATGAAAATCATGAAACTTGGCTTGGTGTCATGACATGGCACCAACATGCTGTGGTAATTTTGCTGTCCGATTTGCGAAGGCGCACACATTAACAATCAACAAAGTCATTTTGGAACAAGTGCTGTCACGTTACAACCGGAAACACAAGTATTATTGAAACCGTGGGCGTTCTATTTACCATTTACGTGCCGCCACGCGTCCCCTTTTTTTATTAGCTAGGAGGCGCCGTGCAGGGTAGCTATTTGAGTACGGGAGGCGTGCGATCAGACCCCTGCGCGTGCTTATTGGGAGGAGAGCCCTTTGACCTCCATCTGCCGTCCACCTCTCTCCTAAGGTCTCCATTAATGGCGCCCGAGCCTCTGTTTAATGGCGTGGCAATGTCTCAGTCGACTGAGATTTAAGAGAGAAAAAAATCTGAAAAGAAAATTTTGCATGGATCTTGATGTAAGATCCGACGGACCTATATAGCATCTACTGCGACTTATAGCAAGACTGATGAATATATATGAGGACGATGAGAGTGGATAATAATTGTCTTACATAATTAGGAAGATAATTAAAAAAGCCACATGCGGCTATGCCCGAAATACACAAGGGCAAAAGAAGAAGGAAGACACATACAATGATCTGGCTCGCTGATCTCTACTTTCTTTATGCGCTGCAGGTCCCGGAGACTAGTTCTCGCGGCAGGCGATGATCTCTTTCATCAGTTTCATGTCCTTAATACGCTGCTTGGAAGCATCCATGGATTCCTCCACCAGCCTGTTGCGCTCGATGCGGAGCATGGCATTCTCGTCAATAAGTTTCTTGATGATGACGCCCATCCTCTGCAACAAGGCAGCGGTTTCCTCCTCCTGCTTCGCCCTTCCCTAGTTGCCGGATGATGCCGGTAGCCTCGTCGTACAACCTCGCCCAGCCGGAGATCTGATCCATATGTCTATGGACCATCGCATGCATGCGCCTGTAAGAGTCCTCGCCTGCCCATGAGAAATTTTCGCAAGCCGCCGCGGCGCGGCGGGACCTCCATGCTGCTTCGGCGGCGCGGCGGGACATCTCTGCTGCTTCCGCGGCGTGGCCGGACCAGTCTGCTACATCGACGGTGCGGCGGGACCTCCGTGCTGCTTCGGCGGCACGGCGGGACCTCTGTGCTACTACTGCTGCATGGCTAGACATGTCGGCTGCTTTCGCGGCGAGGCGGGACATCTCTCGTGCTTCCTCTTCCATGCTCACCTCTCCCTGGTGGAAATCTCTCGACCCAGAACTCACGCTGGCCATGGCTTGATTGACTTGATTTTTTTGTGGATGAGGAGTTATGGAGGAATGTGCAGTCATCTTAGCATAGTAGTATTTATAACCGAGTACTACTAATATGCTCTTAAGTGGGAAACTGTTTAGGTTGTGATCGGTGTGAACTGGTTTGCAATTAAATATAGCATGGTAGTAGTAGTAATTTGGAATGTGCCGAGACGCACTCAAAATTTATTGACGGTTCTCGTTTCGAAGTGCGGCACTATTCCCGGATGGCGTAACGTCGACATGTTTTCTCGGCCGTGGCGTAGCATATGCCATGGTACTAGTTCTTTTTCTACTGCTGTGTACGTGCAAAAACTGGCACCATCGGATACATATCTTACGCTTTGCGTTCGACAGGAATAGCCTCGTGGCGAGCTATAGACTAGTCTTTTTTTCAGACGCATTACACCTATCTCTCGGGACTTCTCGCATGCACCATCACTGCTCCCTAGGTCGATGCCACCCACATACACTTGTACTCTGAGAATAGGTGCACGCACGCACTCGTCCTCTCTCACACACGCATCTATAGCTACGAATTGTAGTGTTCTCAACCATCCGATTGGCTCTATCATAGGTTTCACGTTGCTCCTTGGCCTTGAGATTGAGAAGTTTAAAACGCGGAGGCTAAGATGGAGGCGCGAGGTTTTGGTTAATGTGCGGGCCGCACACGGCACCAACACGACACGAGCTTCGTCTGCCTGGTGCGCATGTAGTCGGGTGAGTTGTCCAAGTATAGACACAACCAGGCCCTCGTTGGTATTCGCGCCTCGACTTTGGCTGGTCATAGTGGAGAGTAACATAGACTAGTTACTAGTCAATGTTACTAGTACCTTCATAGTTGGTAGTGTCATATAGTATATGCATAATTTGGCGACGAGCGCTCTCTATATGTACCACCTTTTTTCTTTAATTTCATCTTGTTAGTTTTGCTCCATGGCGCAATCCATTGATACTACTGTACAAATGTATACATTTTTTAAAAGGCTAGAGGGTGGGGCAGTCTAGCTTGGTCCTTTTCACGAGAGGTGAGGGCCTTTGTGATTTGACGGCTCATTACTGCTGGAAGGCGGGGCCTTGTGATTTGACAGCTCATATAAATGTGCCGACAACCTGAGGAGGAGCAAAGAACTATGCGGTATACTCAAGTTTTCCACTGGAGTAGTACTACGACGGAGGAGCACGAAACACGGCAGCCCAGTGCCATATGGCGATAAAAAATGATCTAATTTGCTAGTCATCTCATTGTTAGCATTGTTCTATTCATGCCTCGCAAAGAACATGACACGTGCGGCGAAACACCCGGAGCAAAAAAAGAAAACAGGAGCAAAAGAAGAAGGAAGATTATCACCCCAAATGATCTAATTTGCCGCGGAGTCGTAACTGCTTCTTCATCGCCTCCACGACCTCCATCTCCTTGCGCGTCTCCTCCGCCATCTTCTTCATTCTGTCCATGACGTGGGATTTCTCGACGCGAGCCTTCATCATCTGTTCCACGGCCGCATTACGTACCTTGACAGCAGCCGGGTGCTCGATGCGGAGTTTCGCCAACTCCTCCTTCTGTTCCATGACAAGGGCCTATAGCATCTTCATCGAGGAACTACTACTCTCATGCAGCTTCTTCCAGCCGGCGTTCTTCTCCTTCAGCAGGTCGAGCTCGTGGAAGAGCTTTGCCTTGTCCTCCTAAAGTTGCAGGAATTCGCCGGTCGCCTTCTTCTCCGAGGCAATGCTCTTCTTCAGCAGCATCACCAAGCCGGCGGTCAACTCCCCCTGCTTATTGAGCTCAGCGGGCATGTCATTGAGGCTCTCCTTCAGCAGCTCCACCAAGCCGTGGATGAACTCCTTCTGCTTATTGAGGTGCTTATTGAGCTGATCGGGCATGCCGTCGAGGGATAATGACTCCAGCGACGCCAGCTCGGCATGCTCGCCTCCACGGCTAGGGCGCTCCTGGGAGCCATCGCCAGCCCGTGAGAGATCTTTCGACAGCCTTGGTTGCCGCTCCCTTCTTACGAGTAGTTCTCGACCTAGAGCTCTGCGCACCGGACATGGCAAGGACGGACGAAGAAGAAGCACTTATGAGGAGGAAAGGTAGAGTAATTTTCGGTTAGGTAGTTCCCCTTTTTATAACCTAAGTACTAGCACCAGTACTAATACCTGCATAGTGGGATCACGTTCAGGTTTGGTATGTACTAGTAGGTGTGAGCAGGCTTGCACTTAATTGTAGCACTAGTACTTTCGAATGTGATGGGAACAAGGTAAATATAAATTGATGGGTTTTGGTTTCGAGGCCCGAAACGGCTCCCGATGAGTTTAGTGGAACATAAATTTCAAGTAGACTACACTGCTCAGATGCGTAAATATTATGTTACTGTCAACAATTGGCACAAAATACGAAGGAGACCAATGGAAGTACTACTAGCAACACATGATTTAACAACTCGCATGCGCGAAGTGGAGTAGTAATGTCTTTCTTCTGCCCTCACGTCCACTCAATTTGCATGCGCTATATTAATTGACCATCAATGAAGTGAAGGACTTTACACGCGACAAATTATCACATGGGGTGGATCTTGGTACAAAACCGCGTCCGCCCATGTACCGCGTGTGCGTGCGAGGGAATGAGTGCGTGCGTGGCATGCGTGCACATCGTCGCTTCGTGCATGTACCGCCAGTGTGGCTCAGGGAGGACGAGTACATTCTTCTGAAACCAGCAGCACGTCACTGTGATCAATCCACACAAGGAAATCACGACAATGCCTCCACATGTGCCACGTGGCTTCATGAACTGTAAGAGAGACACTGTGTAGCGTGCCATTGTGTTTTGCACATACTCGAAGTACTAGTAAGGTACACGTGCATTGCACGCGTCAGATTTTTCAACCAAATTATGAATAAATACCAAACTATAGCATGTAAGCTCTGAGTCATATATGCCTGATGTAGACCTTCGTTTAATTCTTATAGTTCATCTCATTCAAAATCAATTAGTTTTTATAAAAAAAACCTAGGGCCTCATTGATTCGTAGGATTTCCAAAATGCGGGAATAGGAAAAACATGGGATTAGAGTGGAATGTCGTCTTGAATCCTACAGGATTGTACGAGTGTTTGATTGTGCATAGAAAAAACGCAGAATTCTTTCAAAGTGGTTTGAGTGGATGGGATGTTTCCTATGAAATCTAGTGCGAATGAATCATATGGAAAAATTCCTATGGTTTACAATCCTACGAATCAAACCAGCAAGATAGGAGGAATTCCTAAGGATTAGAATCCTCCAAAATTCCTTTGAGAATCCTTTGAATCAAAGAAGCCCTTAATCTATTTTATGATTCATGGAAAACAAATAATGGCAATTCAACTAGAAAAAAAGTTTGGGCAGTTATGATACGGAAGATTCTAGAACAAGGAGAACCACTATTGTTTTGAGATTTGTGCATTATGCTTAAATTCAACCATGGAGTCTGCTAGATTGTACATGTGGCAAAATCTGGTGGGGGGCTAGAAGATGGTGTGAGGGGCCGAGTGGAGGGAGACTATGAAGGAGTGCACAACTGCGAGATCGATATTTAGAGAGAGGGGGCGAGAACATGCGCTGTTGCACGCAGTGGCGGAGCCATGAAAAATGTCCCAGGAGCTAGGGGGGCAAGCATTGCTAATCCTTTACGAGGAGGGCCAATGCATCAACTTAAACCATTTTGACCAGCAATTGTCTAATGATCACATTCATATTAGCCTTGATATATAGTGATGTTAGGGGGGGGGCATGGCCCTTGCTGCCCCCTGTCTTCACCATTGTGCGCGCGTCTGAGAGATGAAGTGGAAGGCATGGATGATGAGAGGGGGGCGTTGGATATATAATTAATGTGGGTGTATTAGCTATATATGTAATCCTATATAGAGAGGTATAGATTGATCGATGTGGACATGGGAAAGAGGGTGAGACCTCACTAGATATATAGATTGATCGGTTTATGTGGAAAACTATGAAAGACCTAGCTATATATACACACACATAGAGGAACATCGGTCCTTGCGCATGCACGTGAGAGATAAAGAATGCCCGATATGATGGAGAGGGGGATGTGTGTGTGTGTGCCTTCATGGGAGACCGACCTGAAGAAAAAGGTTGCTTGTGTGCGATGGATAATGTCGACTGGTAGTGTGTGTGCATGCATGCACAAGAGAAAGTTAGTGGTACAATTATAAAGAGAAGAGCAATGTGTGGATGTAAAAGACTAGGTGAGGTCATAATCAATGTAAAGTTGAATTCAAATATTTGAATAAGAGATCATGATGTTTGAAACCCATGCATGCATGAATATAACGGAGATCTGTGCGGTGTGGTTTGGAAACGAGCATGTTGTAATGTATACACATTGAACAAGGTCAGACTGGTTTGAATTTGAGATACCGATGGCAGACATCGTTTGGCCACATTGCATCCATGCATGGACACAATATTCTAATTGGAGATGATGGGTGGCTTTCGCATCACATATCTATATCTATACCCCTATATATTTTATATTTTATATTTTTTATATAGTGTGCAGATAACTTTAACTTTGAAAGATGGTCGTTGGATGAGGCCAATCCGATGGTGCAGAGCTGGCAAATTTGAGCACTACTGGCTGTTGGATATCATCTAGATTCCACCAGATTTTGCCACCTGTACAATCTAGAAGACTCTATGGGTGAACTTAAGCATAATGCACAAACCTCAAAACACAAGCGCTTATTATTTGTTCTAGAATCTTCCGTATCAGAATTGCCCAAATGTTTTTCTACATGATTTGTTTTTAATTTATGCCTTACAATGCACAATTCCATGAATTTTAAAATAGATTAGCTTTCTTATGAAAACTAGATGAGTTTGAATGAAATGAACTATAAGAATTAAACGAACATCTACATCATGCATATATGACTCAAAGCTTACATGCTATAATGTAGTATTTATTCATAATTTGGTTGCCAAATCTCATGCGTGCAGTGCACGTGTACCTTACTAGTCTAAATGGTGTCTTTGTGTGTGTTGTGCGTGTGTTGTGCGTGTTAAACACATTGTACGTAGTATATCATACTAGTCTAAATTGTCTTTTTTGGGTACACGTTAAGCTTGTTCTCCTGAAATTTCAAGCGCGCCTTGTTATGCCAGAAGTTCAAGATAGCGTCTCTGTCTATCGTGCTGCGAAACTCCCGCCTCTTCAACCCACGCCTTGTTACCCTGAAATATTTAAGATAAATCTTTGTCTCGTTGTCCTCCGACAAATCCCTCCATCTCAACCCGCGCCTTGCTCTTCCAAAATTACAACGCGCGCGAAAACTCCCACCTCCTATGAAATCCCGACACGCAAAATGCCCGTGATACCCCTGAACCGAAAGAACCGCCTCAAATCGGTGGGGGTAGTTTCGTAACTTACCCCACATTTCAGACAAGCGCATCCCTAAGCCATGGTTCCCCACTCCCATCCCATCCGCCCACCCATTCATACACCGAGGCCGGGAAAACCCGCGAAGCCCCACTCCCTCCTCCGTCCGCCACCTAGCCGGAGCCTCTTCCCCAACGATGTCGTCCACAGCAACACCTCGACGTCCCTCATCCACCATACCGGATGAGGATCCATCGTTGATTCTGTCGTCCTGCCGGTTCAGCCACCCCGTCCTCCACCTCCAAGGAGCTGCCCCGACGTTCCCCTCGTCTTTCGCACCACCTCCATTCCCACACCGCCGTCTTTACCTGCACCACCGGAAGAGCATCATCATCACCATTTCCTCGGATGAATCTGAGGCCTAATCGGCACCACCAAAGAGGTTGTACACTAATCACCGTATTTTCTTCTTGATTCGATCTCACGGTGCTGCCGGTGCTCGGTCCCGAGCCGACACGGTGCGGCTCCATCCACGGCGGCGTCGCCGGCCACTTCCTCCACGGCGTCGCTCCCTCGGCAGCGACGTCCACATCAGTAGGAGCTACTGCTGCTTTAGCTCTCGCTCGCGCTGCTGCTCTGCTTATGCTCTCGGTCCCCTACCTTGTCTGCTCTTTCTCTTGCTACTGCTCTCGCTCTTTATCTTGCTGGCGATGCTGCTCCGATTTAGCTACACTTTAGTTGACTGAATCGACTTTTGGGTCAGTCAATTTTCAGGGGGTGGGGAGGGGGCTCGTCGGAGTTAAGGAAGAACCCGCCGCAACAGGGAGGGGGCTCACCGGAGAGGTACCCCACTATCTATCTTAGGGTTCAGGGTGGGGGCGATGGTCGCCGGCGGTGGTGGGGTAGTGGCGTGGGGATCGCCGGAGAAAAAGCTCGGCACGGGGGGGCCTAGAGGGATGGCCGGGGCGGCGGCGTACCGGCAGTGGGGAGTGTTTTGGGGCGGGTCGGGCGGCGCACCACCGGCCGCGGGCGGTAGGGGGCGGCTGTTTGGCCGGTGGTGGCTGGCGGCTCAGGGGGTGGAGGTTGAAGATGAACTGCAACCCCTTGATTTCGTATCCAACGGCTGCAAAATCGACTGACCAGAGATGAAAAGTCAGCCGACTAACGTGTAGCCTCACCTCTAGTGCGTTTAGTTTCGACAGGTAAGTTCAGTTTCGACAGTTAAATTCAGTTTCGACAGTTAAGTTCAGAGATGAGCGGCTGATGTATTTTACATCTAGCACTTTGTGGTTTTGTATTTTACGTCATCTATTGGAGATGCTATTAGAATTCCACTCAGGTTAACATTGTCTCTCTTGTCCTGCTTTAGCCTCGGCGTCGTACAACTCACCGGAGCTGCTCCAACGACGAAACCCTCCATCACAGCGGAGCAGTACCTCGGGCTCCATCTCTAGACGCCTAAGATCTTCTTCCCCTCCTCCGACAGCCAAGTCAGCCGGAGCATCCTCACCGGCCAACCCAATCATGCTGAGATCGACATGGCTTCGCCAAAGAGGTTGTACACTTGTTGCATCTCTTTTTTACTCTACATGTTATATATATTGTCCACTGAGCACACGGAGTAACGAGAAATACGATTATTTTATCCTACCATATGACAAGTAGTGAGGTACCAGGAAACTTAGCTATCTGTGATGGACTCTCTTGAACGCCATCATTATTTATCTCTGCGCGTTTGAGCTGTGCATTTGTCGATGGCCCTGGGAGTTGAGCTAGTAGGGCAGTGGCCTGGGTCCAAAGTAATAGAAGTAGCACAAAAACATTTTTTTAGTGGAGGCTTTTCCTTGCTCAAGCCTACCTACTAGAATAGCCAGTGCTTGAAAGGAAAAGTGAATGAAAAACATAGGAGTTGGAAAGTTTCGTATGGTACTACTTTTCATGAATTTTGTGCAAAGGAATGGAGCAAAGGAAAACTGTAGGATTTGTTCCTTTAGTGTCTCCTTGAAAGAAAAACCATAGGAATTTTAATTTCCACTTGTCCTCCTTTTCAAATTCCTATTCATGAAGCACAAGACTAAGAGATAGTAGCATAATAGCATTATAACTGTACATTTTGTTGTGGTTTGACTTAATCTCACCATGCTTCTTTGCATCCTGTGATCTTATAATTCTTGTGAACAAAACACCCAGATTGGCAGAAATCCTGTGTTTTTAAATTCTCTGTTTTGCACGTGCATTCCTATCCTATTCCTATCTATTTCCTATCCATGCATTGTTAGAATCCTCAAATTCAAACAAGCCCTTACACAATTACTTCTGTTACAGATATATGTCAAAGAAAACTTTGTGTGGTTTGTCCTGCTCCTGCGGTGCTTTGTTCCACCCGAGCTCAGCTGCTCCAACGACGGAAGGGTTCACCACAGCAGGGATCCGCTCTCTAGACTGTCTTTCGCCGCCTCAGATCTTCTTCCCCGCCGCCGGCAGCCACGACAACTTCATTACCATCATCAACTGAGCAGATGACCTTGAGGACTACACGGGTCCGCAAGAGAGGTCGCACTCTTCCGTGTCTTCTTACGTTATGCATCGTTTAATATGATGACATGCTACTTTATCGTCATGTTCACCTATTAGACTCCGAGTCAGGTCCAAACTTATGCTGAAACTTGAGTTTTTAAATCGTTGTGGGGTACATATTGGGGCTGCAATCAGTACTATCTGTCTACTATCTGGTTAATCTCAGGTGTCTACTATGAGTTTCATGTTGGGTGCAAACAAACATTAAAGGAGCCATTATCTTTATTTTTTAACTAAAGCTATTATCTGCCTGCTATCATTGGTTTTGGGTCTATCCACAATTTGCTACCATCACTCTGGATTTGTGCATGCACTCCTTACATAATCTCACTATGTTTTATTCCTATGCATGTCAGTTATTGTACACAATGGAACTAAACATGTAGAGCAAAAGAAACGAGCCTCGCGTGGCAATAAAATTTCATGCAGACGTCACTCCATGGTGGGCGCAAAGGCAGCCCCCCTCCACTCATTTCGGATCGTAATCAAGAGGAAGATAACTATTATGAGGGGGATTCAGAAGCAGAAGACCACTCCTATTTACCCCATGAGGTCTTCGCTCTAACTTGGCATGCTGATGTTGGTAATATCATGCATATGGTGACTTGCATTGCTTACTATATACATCAAAGATGTCATCTACTTAGTTTAGACATGCTTTGTGTCAATGCCATCTGTTTAGTTTCTTTATCGTATATGTGAATCATGCAATGCCATCTTGTTTAGCCAGGCATCATATATGTGAATTTTGCAATGCCACCCTGGTTAGCCAGTCATCTTATACGTGAATTATTTCATGACATCATTTTTTTATTACGTGTTAAATTTGTCAATAATTTTAGTACATTCAATTACTCTTCCTGTGCATCAGCCATTCGGCACGGTCATGGAAAAATCTGTAGTGGAAACAAGGTCTTCAGAGCAGACAATGCTATCTGACGAAGCGCATGTCTTGTTGGTTACAGATAGCTCCTCGGAGGAGGATTCAGAGACAGATGACCAGTCCTATTTCCCCCCGAGGTGCATGCTCTAACTTGGCAGGGTTATGTTGCTCATATTGTGCGTATGGTATCTTGCATTGCTATGTCATTTGCTTAGTTTAGACATGCTTTGTGTGAATGCCACCTGTTTAGTGTCTAATTACCATATATGTGAATTATGCAATGCCATCTTGTTGCAAGACATCATTATGCAATGCTATCTTGTTTCAAGGCATTATATATGTGAATTATGCAAGGCCATGTTGTTTGGCCAAGCGTCATATATGTGAATTATATCATGCCGTCCTTTTTTTGTATTTCTCATTGCTTTTGTCGACAATGTTTGTATATTCAACTGCTCTTCCTGTGCATCAGCCATTTGAATTGGTGCTGGAGAAATCTGGAGTGAAAACAAGGTCTTCAGAGCAGACAATGCTACCTGCTGAAGCAGATATCTTGCTGGTTACAGATAGCTCTTCAGAGGAGGATTCAGAGGCAGATGACTAGTCCTATTATCCCCCTAAGGTGTATGCTCAAACTTGGCAGGGTTATATTACTCATACCATGCATATACACGATATTGAATGCCATCTCCTTAGTTGACACATCATATACACGATATTGAATGCCATCTCCTTAGTTGACACATCATATATGCGATTGCCCTCTGCTCACTTCCTTAGTATATATATCATATATTTGAATTATATCATGCCATGATGTTTACATAGACAACATGTATCTGAATTATGGCATGCCAACCCATTTTCTAAAGACATAATATAGTTATATCATCTCATCCTATTTACATAGTCATCATATTTTGAATTATGTCATTCTATCCGTGAATTATATCATGCCATCATGTTTCCATCGACGGCATGTTTGTGATTTATGGCATGCCAACCACTTTAATAGACGCATCGTATAGTTATATCATGTCATCGTGTTTACATAGTCATCATATTTTGAAGTATGTCATTCTATCCTGTTTAGTTAGCCATCATACATGTGAAATTGTGTCATGCTATCCTGTTTAATTTGCCATCATATACGTGAAATTATGTCCTGCTATTCTGTTTGGTTAGACAACATAAATGTGAATTATTTCATGCCCTGTTTTCTTCCCTCCTATCCATTGCACCTGTCTATCTTACAATGTCTGTTCATTCAATTACTTTTCTTGTTTATCAGCCATTTCAATTGGAGGGGGTGATGGCAGTATCTGTGGGAGTAAAAACACGGTCTTCAGAAAAGATCGTGCTACCTATCGATGGAGATAGAACCACGGTTGTACTTGCCCAAGAACCAGCCCCACTACACATAACCCAGAATCATGCAGATTGTACCCCTACCCAGTTGGACAGAGAACCAGCTACACCCTTTCTAACCCCAAGCCCAGCAGATAGTAACCCAGTTCCCGTTGACACAGCATCGTCTCCACCACAGAGCAACCAAACACGAGCAGTTACTAAGGCAACTGCAGTGCCCAAAGCACGAGGACCACCACTCCAAACCCCAAGTCAACGCTTAAAGCAAAAGAAGAATTGTTCTCAGGTTAGGTTCCGTAGCTATGGTTCATACTACTTTGCTCTTGCATCACTGTATTTACTCATACCAACTAATTTCAAATTTGAAGGATGCAATTGAAACTCGAATGGCGCAATAGGTATGTTTTAAACCTGTTTCTTTAACGTGCTTGCTGTTGTAACTTGCTCTATGTTGATTTCAGTTTCAATTGAATAAACAGTTATGTTCTCATGCCATGCACATTACTAGTGTTGTTATTGTTGTGTCGATTCCCACACTTATATTCTGTCTATGCTGCTTTGTCTTAAATAGATATGATTCGAACTGTATCTATCTTGATTTGGCAACATAAACTAGAATGATATAGACCATACAGTGACCATACTACATAGATATATGTTTGTTTCATGCTGTTATCCTGTCCACCTTACTACTGAACTGGTTTACCAAAATGAGTTTCATATACTACATTGTAAACCTGTGATGTGATGTGTTTGTTTGTTTCTCTTTTAGAACGCAGATAAAATATTGGAGAAGAGTACCCGGTTATGCAATGGTAAAGGAAGTAATGCAGATAAGGTTCAAGATAGTGAGACATCCCTGTTGGTCTCCAAGAAAGCTGATAAAACTATATTGATGACACTGAGACAACCCCAAAGTCCTGTCTTGATGTAGTGTTCGAGTTACTGGCTACTACTGCTGGCACCAGCTCTTCGAACTCGCTGCCTGAGTCAGTTCGACTTCTTGAGTCTCAACTTCAAGTTGAAAGACATCGATAAGATATTATGCGACAGGAGGCCAAAGGACTGAGGAAGTCCCTACAGAATTCAAATGCATACTTTCTGGTGCAACAGCAATTGCTGGAGGATTTAAGCGCCAAACAAGAGAAAGTTAATAAGCTTGCTAAGCATCTTGCTAGCATTATGGGTACCCAGGATATTGTTTCTTGAGCTCTTCTGAAGTGGTTTCAGTTCTGGACTTGTTTTGCTGCGGCGTTTATATGCTGCTTTGTTCCCTATATTTGCACTGGTGGCTGGTGCCCAGTGGATGTAATATGTGTAATAGCCGTGATAGCCTAGGGTAAGTTGCTTGCTTATTTATTTCCTTATTGTCTTGTTTATTTGTTTTTTTTGTAGTCAGTGCAGTTCTTTTTTCGCGGTTTGCTAGTGGCTGCAATAACATATTTTTTAAAACTAGGCCACAATAACCATGGGCTACATTTTACTGTAGTTAACATGGGCCTCCTATGGGCCGTAGAAACAATGCGCCTTCTAAGGGCCGTAGAAACAATGGGCCTTCTGCGGCGTAGAAACAATGGGCCTTATATGGGCCGTAGACACAATGGGCCTTCTACGGGCCGTATCATCAATGGGCCTTCTATGGGCCGTATGATCGGTTGGCCAAACATGAGCCAATAACAGACCACATTATGTCATGGAGCACTTCTATGACAGCACATGTATGACCATCTTGATTTTGTCATAAATTTGTCATGGATGTACATGCATGACAGAAAACGTGACCTACTGTGACAAACACGTATCATCACGGAAGTGTATTTTTTTGTTGTGTGAGGATAAGTCATCTCTCGAGTTAAGTCATTTCTGGAGTTAAGCCATCTCTGGAGTTAAGTCAGTTCTAGAGTTAAGTCGACAGGCTACAATCTTGACCCAGCTACAATCTTGACCCGGCTATAGTCATGACCCGGCCTGCTACAGGATATGGACTTGGACGAAATTCCACCAAGGAGTCTGAATACAAGACGGAGACCCCAAACTTGTAAGACATGGAGGACTTAGAGTAGGACTCCAACTGCGTGTATAACCCAGAATCTCTTGTAACTCTAGGGACTCAACTATTATATAAAGGGAGTCCCTGGGTCATCAGAAACATAGGTTTTCAAGATAGACATGAGACATATGTTTTGATAGGTCTCGAGACAGATGTTTTGATAGGTCTCAAGACAGATGTTTTGATAGCTCTCGAGATAGAGGTAGCGAAATAACGCCCTTGTAACCGAGACCACCACAATCAATAGCAATCAAGCAGGATGTAGGCTTTTATTTCCACTGTGAGGGGCCGAAACTGGGTAAATTTGCATCTTCTCGTTTTCGATTAACCCCATCCAAGCTTCCACCAAGCAGCGATGGCCTCACAACTTAGTCTTCTCATGAAGACATCTACTGTGATAAAACCACGACAATCATGACAATGGTAATGGAATACATGGATAAGAGATTCAAATGATACACCGAAGGAACCACTAGGGTTTTTGATGTTGCAGATGATAGGGATGTGGATGATGATGACGGTGGTGATGACGTTGTCCTCTTTCGCGGTGAGAAGGATGCCCTCCTTCCCCTTTCCAATCCCTCCTCTAGATGAACTCTCGAGGCTAGGGTTCTGTCTTTTGGATGAGTTTTTGGTGTCTCTGGCCATCTGATTCATGATTCGACTCGCTGGGTGAAAACACTTGATCCAGCAGCGGCGGTGTGCCATATGACCACTCATACGGGCGCTTGTGGTCGAATGGAACACCGTATTTCATGATGAAGGCGCGATGATGTCCATTCCTTTGGCCTCTTTGCTTGATTCTTTTAAGGAAAGTTACCGTCACCTTAATTACATTATTCCAGCACCATTTTTGAGGATTTTCTCCATTAAATGATAATTGATCCAAAATACGTTACTGATACGTCTCCAACGTATCTATAATTTTTATTTGTTCCATGCTATTATATTATCTGTTTTGGATGTCTTATATGCATTAAGTAATATGCTATTTTATATTATTTTTGGGACTAACTGCTACCTCTTGAGCACTGCGTTAGTTTTCCCTTGAAGATGAAAGGGTGATGCAGTAAAGTAGCGTAAGTATTTCCCTCAGTTTTTGAGAACCAAGGTATCAATCCAGTAGGAGACCACACTCAAGTCCCATGCACCTACACAAACAAATAAGAACCTCGCAACCAACGCGAGAAAGGGGTTTTCAATCCCTTCACGGTCACTTACGAGAGTGAGATCTGATAGATATGATAAGATAATATTTTTGGTATTTTTATAATAAAGATGCAAAGTAAAATAAAAGGCAATAAAATTAGCTAAGTGTTGGAAGATTAATATGATGGAAAATAGACCCGGGGGCCATAGGCAATAGTTTGTATGGACTGAATATATCATAATAGTACCACTTTCTGTTACTTACCCTTAATAAGAAGTTCATTTATTTTCCCTAGAGCAATGATGGAGCAATTGTTCATTTATCTTTGCAAACCTGAATAATGTTCACCATCCTATTCGAACTTTGATATTTAATGAACATTCCTTAGAGCCAAGAAAATCAAAGATAGAAATGAAATGTTTCGCTAAGAAATATAGCATCATTATATGTCATACATTTCTTACAGAAACATAGCATCCGCACCATTGTAAATGTTCATATGTGGATACTCATATATGTTGTATGAAAGCTTTAGCACAGTAGCCATTTTCTATCCTGCTGTTATGATTCACCAATTTAAGCATTTCTACTTGTTTGAGTTTTCACCTGACCATGTAGAGCATAAATGCCAGAGAGACTGGTTGTGGAATAGAATCTTGAAAGGATTTTTTTCCCTTCGCATTTTTCAATATAATTATTTAATTAGGTTTACTATGATTTTTGTGAGTTCTCTTTAATTTAAATCCGTTTCTTGTATGACAGACATGATTTTCTTTCAAGGGTACCTAATTTCTAACTTGGTATTTTCATTTTGAGGTTTATGTTAACTCAACTACATACAACATGTTTGTTCATAAGTAAACAATGATCAGAAGTTTTTGTCAAATGTAGTACTCTCCTTTACTGCCTATAGTGCTACAAATGTCATAGTCTTCAACCATTCTATGGTGCTCCTCCTTCAAATTTACTTGTCTGTTAACATGATTCTCTCTACTGTAAGTTACTCATATCATTTTGTTGTTCTTGTAGTTTGCCAAGATAAACTGCTGATGCATGGCTGAGATCGATTTTGAATGCAAGTATGAAAATGGGGCTACTACAAGATAATTAGAATTTCATTTTTATGGTCGATGTTTCAAACATTAAATTTCATTGCAAACTCGAGAATTGGGCTGCTAGTAGATAGTTTCACATCTTGTAATCTTTGGATGATTGTCTTTGTAATGAAACATAGTTTATTTTAATATATGAGATATATTTGTTTATTATATTGTGGCTTCTATGCAGTATCCCAATAATTCTGGACCACAGTGTGTAAAATATCATTAATTGTTCATACTATCTAGCAAAGCTTATACGGGTTGCAACGGTGTCTTATGTACATTTTGAGATCCTATTTTGCAGACCAACAACGCATATGAACTGTTGTTGGTCTCTAATTCTATATGTTGCTATCTAACAACACTTCTACACATCGTTTACCAATGTATGTATATATGTTGTTGTAGACCCTTGCAACGCCACCAACGGCAATGCATACCAATCCGTTGGTGTAGACCTTAGCAACACATATATGAATGTACAACAAAAAATCGATGCATTGCTGAAGGGGGGTTTGTGTTGTAGTGTCAAAAGGTGTGTACAGCAAGGATGATTGTGGTAAACTAAAAAGAAAAGACTCAAATCATACAAGACGCTCCAAGCAAAACACTTATCATCTGGTGAATAAAAATATAGCTCCAAGTGAAGTTACCGATGGATGAAGACGAAAGAGGGGATGCCTTCCGGGGCATCCCCAAGCTTTGGATTTTTGGTGTCCTTAGATTATATTGGGGTGCCATGGGCATCCCCAAGCTTAGTCTCTTGCCACTCCTTGTTCCATAATCCATCAAATCCTTTACCCAAAACTTGAAAACTTCACAACACAAAACTCAACAGAAAATCTCGTAAGCTCCGTTAGCGAAAGAAAACAAAACACCACTTCAAGTTACTTTAATGAACTCATTATTTATTTATATTGGTGTTAAACCTAATGTATTCCAACTTCTCTATGGTTTATAAACTATTTTACTAGCCATAGATTCATCAAAATAAGCAAACAACACACGAAAAACAGAATCTGTCAAAAACAGAACAGTCTGTAGTAATCTGTAACTAATGCTAAATTCTAGGACTCAAAAACATCTACCAAAATAGGAAGACCTAGACAATTTGTTCAATGATCTGCTGCAATTGGAATCAATATTTTATCACGTTCTGGTGATTTTTAACAATTGTTTTCGTGAACAGAAAGTTTCTGGAATTTTCAGCAAGATCAAATAACTATCATCCAAGAAGATCCTATAGGTTTAACTTGGCACAAACACTAATTAAAACATAAAAACAAATATAACCAGAGGCTAGATCAAATATTTATTCCTAAACAGAAGCAAAAAGCAATAAAATATAATAAAATTGGGTTGCCTCCCAACAAGCGCTATCGTTTAACGCCCCTAGCTAGGCATAAAAGCACGGATAGATCTAGGTATTGCCATCTTTGGTAGGAAATCCATAAGTGGTTCTCATAATGGATTCATAAGGTAATTTTATTTTCTTTCTAGGGAAGTGTTCCATGCCTTTCCTTAATGGAAATTGGAATCTAATATTCCCTTCCTTCATATCAATAATTGCACCAATCGTTCTAAGGAAAGGTCTACCAAGAATAATAGGACATGAAGGATTGCAATATATATAAAGAACAATGAAATCTACGGGCACGTAGTTCCTATTTGCAACAATAAGAACGTCATTAATTCTTCCCATAGGCCTCTTAATAGTGGAATCCACAAGGTGTAAGTTTAAAGAACAGTCATCAAAATCACGAAAACCTAGATCACATAAAGTTTTTGGGATCGTGGAAACACTAGCACCCAAATCACACAAAGCATAGCATTCATGATCTTTAATTGTAATTTTAATAATAGGTTCCCACTCTTCATATAGTTTTCTAGGGATAGAAACTTCAAACTCAAGTTTTTCTTCATAAGATTGCATTAAAGCATCAACGATATGTTTAGTAAAAGCTTTATTTTGGCTATAAGCATGAGGAGAATTTAGCACGGAATGCAACAAGGAGATACAATCTATCAAAGAGCAATTATCATAATTAAATTCCTTGAAATCCAAAATAGTGGGTTCATTAATATCTAAAGTTTTGATCTCTTCAATCCCACTTTTACCAATTTTTGCATCAAGATATTAAAACTCCGAATTTTTGGGACGCCTTCTAGGTAACGGTGGCTCATGTCCAGCCCCATCATTATCAAGATTCGTATTGCAAAACAAAGATTTAATAGGAGACACATCAATAACTTTTCGATCTTCGTCTTTATTCTCACAAAAAAATTCCGGTTTAGCGGCCATCTTATTTACTAAGGTGGCTTGCTTATCCGAAATTTCAGCTATTAATTTTTCAAGATGAGCAATCTGAGATTTCAAACCATAAAATTCCTTAGACATGTCATCGAGCTCTTTATTCATGTATCCCATAAAGCTTTTTTGTTCCTTAAGCTCGTTTCTACAGGAATTATTATGCTCAAATTGTAAAGTCATAAAACTTCTAACGTTGCTTTCGATCTCTTCTAACCTTTTAAGGTGAAGATCACCAAATCTAGGTAGAGCCATCATGACAAGCAATCAATCCAACACACGAGCAAACAAGAAGCAAGCAAAAAATAGGCAAATGGAAGAGAGAGGGTGAATAAAACGGCAAGGGTGAAGTGGGGGAGAGGAAAACGAGAGGCAAATGGCAAATACTGTAACGCGAGGGATAAGGGTTTGTGATGGGTACTTGGTATGTGTTGACTTTTGCGTAGACTCCCCGTCAACGGCGCCAGAAATGGCTCGTTGTCGGGAGTCAAATCTTGACTTGACTTGGTGTAGGCCTCCTCGGCAACGGCGCTAGAAATCCTTCTTGCTACCTCTTGAGCATTGCGTTGGTTTTCCCTTGAAGAGGAAAGGGTGATGCTGTAAAGTAGCGTAAGTATTTCCCTCAGTTTTTGAGAACCAAGGTATCAATCCAGTAGGAGACCACGCTCAAGTCCCACGCACCTACACAAATATATAAGAACCTCGCAACCAACGCGATAGAGGGGTTGTCAATCCCTTCACGGTCACTTACGAGAGTGAGATCTGATAGATACAATAAGATAATATTTTTGGTATTTTTATAATAAAGATGCAAAGTAAAATAAAAGGCAATAAAAATAGCTAAGTGTTGGAAGATTAATATGATGGAAAATAGACCCGGGGGCCATAGGTTTCACTAGTGGCTTCTCTCAAGATAGCATAAGTATTACGGTGGGTGAACAAATTACTGTTGAGCAATTGATAGAGTTGAGCATAGTTATGAGAATATCTAGGTATGATCATGTATATAGGCATCACGTCCGTGACAAGTAGACCGAAACGTTTCCGCATCTACTACTATTACTCCACACATCGACCGCTATCCAGCATGCATCAAGAGTATTAAGTTCATAAGAACAGAGTAACGCTTTAAGCAAGATGACATGATGTCGAGGGATAAACTCATGCAATATGATATAAACCCCATCTTGTTATCCTCGATGGCAACAATACAATACGTGCCTTGCTGCCCCTGCTGTCACTGGGAAAGGACACCGCAAGATTGAACCCACAACTAAGCACTTCTCCCATTTCAAGAAAGATCAATATAGTAGGCCAAACCAAACTGATAATTCGAAGAGACTTGCAAAGATAACCAATCATACATAAAGGAATTCAGAGAAGATTCAAATATTGTTCATAGATAAACTTGATCATAAACCCACAATTCATGGGTCTCAACAAACACACCGCAAAAGAAGATTACATCGAATAGATCTCCACGAGAATCATGGAGAACTTTGTATTGTGATCCAAAGAGAGAGAGAAGAAGCCATCTAGCTAATAACTATGGACTCAAAGGTCTGAGGTAAAATACTCACACATCATCGGAGAGGCTATGGTGTTGATGTAGAAGCCCTCCGTGATCAATGCCCCCTCCGGCAGGACGCCGGAAAAGGCCCCAAGATGGGATCTCACGGGTACAGAAGGTTGCGGCGGTGGAATTAGGTTTCCGTGGATGCCTCTGATGGTTTGGGGGTACGTAGGTATATATAGGAGGAAGAAGTACATCGGTGGAGCAACGTGGGCCCCACGAGGGTGGAGGGCGGGCCTTGGGGGGTAGGCACGCCCCCCTGCCTCGTGCTCTCCTCGTTGATTGCTTTACGTGGACTCCAAGTCCTCTCACTAGTAGAAAAAGGGCCTTTTGTCCCGGTTTATAAGGGCCTTTAGTCCCGGTTCTGGAACCGGGACTAAAGGCCATCCACGTGGCCGCAGCCTGGAGCTCCACCTAACACCAACCGGGACAAAAGGAAATTTTATGATTTTTTTTCAAATTTCTTTGAATTTTTTTATTTTCAAATTTCTGAATTTTTTTAACCTCTAATCTCTACCTCTCATCACTGCTCAATTTAACCTCTAATCTCTAATCACCCCTCATCATTCCAAATCATCTAACTTCCCGGACGGTCACCCATCCTATCACTACTCCAGCCTGAGCACGCTTAACTTCCAGGTTCTATTCTCCCTCGTTTCCAAGTCTGCACTTGTTGTTTTCCTCACAATAGTAAGATGTCAATCCTATTAACCCTCAGGAATTTAGCTTGAGCATAAAGTCACACATTTCACTATTTGAGTTTGAAACTATTGTTTTAAAAAACAATAATTATTTAGTAACACTAATATTTCTTGAATAAGTAGTTTGACCATAGTTTGACCACAGTTTGACCACATTTGACCAAAATTCAAAAAAACTGAAATAATTATTTAGTAACACTAATATTTCTTGAATAAGTAGTTTGACCATAGTTTGACCATAGTTTGACCAGATTTGACCAAAATTCAAAAAAACTGAAATAATTATTTAGTAACACTAATATTTCTTGAATAATTAGTTTGACCATTTTTGACCACAGTTTGACCACAATTTGACCAGATTTGACCAAAATTCAAAAAACTGAAATAATTACTTAGTAACACTAATATTCTTGAAAAATTAGTTTGACCATTGTTTGACCACAGTTTGACCACAGTTTGACCAGATTTGACCAAAATTCAAAAAACTGAAATAATTATTTAGTAACACTAATATTCTTGAATAATTATTTAGTAACACTAATACTTCTTGAATAAGTAGTTTGACTATAGTTTGACCAGATTTAACAAAAATTCAAAAAAACTGAAATTTGAGCATAACTTTTTATCCTTTTAGAATTTGAGGATTCTAAAAATTTGCAAACAGGCCGTAGGCGGTCAAAATCGGATGCGGATTTTCGTGCTGACATCGTATGCAAAAGTTATAGCCGTTTTACATTTTCCCTACACTTTTTGCAAAACATGTCCAAATTTAAGTTTTTAAATTTTCCTAACTAGTACATGTAGTAACATAACTACATCTGGAAGGATTTTAATTTTTGAAGTTTTTATCATTTTCTTTTGCTTTTTACAAAACTAAAAAGGCGATCCACATGGGGGGGGGTAGAGTTTGAAAATGGGACCTTTAGTATCGGTTCGTGCCATGAACCGGTACTAATGCCTTAAACCCCTTTAGTACCGGTTGGTGGCTCGAACCGGGACTAAAGGTCTAACCTTTAGTACCGGTTGGTGCCACGAACCGGGACTAATGCCTTAGCCGCACGAACCGGGACCAATGCTCACATTAGTCCCGGTTCGTGACTGAACCGGGACTAATGTGAATATTGCCCTGTGACCAAAGCCCTGTTTCTACTAGTGCCTGGATCACGTTTGTTCCGAAAATCACGTTCCCGAAGGTTTCATTCCGTAAGACTCCGTTTGATATTCTTTTTCTGTGAAACTCTGAAATAGGCAAAAAACAGCAATTTGGGATGGCCTCCGGTTAATAGGTTAGTCCCAAAAATAATATAAAAGTGTATAACAAAGCCCATTAATCATCCAAAATAGAATATAATATCATGAAGCAATCAAAAATTATAGATACGTTGGAGGCGTATCACTAACCTATTAATCTAGAGCCCAGTGCCAATTCATGTTTTTTTCCCTGTTTTTGAGTTTCGTAGAAAAGGAATACCAAAAGGAGTCCAAATGGAATGAAACCTTCGCGGTGGTTTTTCTTGGACCAGAAGACAACTAGGAGACTTGGAGATGAAGTCGGAGGAGCCACAAGGCGGCCACAAGGACGGAGGGCGCACCCAGTGGGTAGGGCGCGCCCCCTCCCTTGTGGCCCCCCCGTGCACCTCCTAACCTAATTCTTTCACCTATATATTCCCAAATATCCCCAAACCACTAGAAGCATCCACGAGAACACTTTTCCACCTCCGTGACCTTCTGTACCAGTGAGATCCCATCTAGGGACCTTTTCCGGCACCCTGTCGGAGGGGGGTTCGATCACTGAGGGCTTCTACATCAACTCTATTGCCCTTCCGATGAAGCATGAGTAGTTTACCACAGACCTATGGGTCCATAGCTAGTAGCTATATGGCTTCTTCTCCCTCTTTGATTCTCAATACCGTGTTCTCCTCGATGTTCTTGGAGATCTATTCGATGTAATACTTTATTGCGGTGTGTTTGCCGAGATCCGATGAATTGTGGATTTATGATCAGCTTATCTATGGATATTATTTGAATCTTCTCTGAATTCTTTTATGCATGATTTGATATCTTTGTAATTATCTTCGAACTAT
This sequence comes from Aegilops tauschii subsp. strangulata, assembly GCF_002575655.3. Taxonomy (NCBI): domain Eukaryota; kingdom Viridiplantae; phylum Streptophyta; class Magnoliopsida; order Poales; family Poaceae; genus Aegilops; species Aegilops tauschii. The sequence goes on along the minus strand of NC_053041.3, from coordinate 92,589,730 downwards.
CGGTTTGGTTTGGCCAACTAGATTGGTTTTTCTTGCAATGGGAGAAGTGCTTAGCTTTGGGTTCAATCTTGCGGTGTCCTTTCCCAGTGATAGTAGGGGCATCAGGGCACGTATTGTATTGTTGCCATCGAGGATAAAAAGATGTGGTTTTCATCATATTGCTTGAGTTACTTCCTTACATCATGTCATCCTACTTAATGCGTTACTCCGTTCTTTATGAAGTTAACACTCTAGATGCATGCTGGATAGCAGTTGATGTGTGGAGTAATAGTAGTAGATGCGGAATCGTTTCGGTCTACTTGACACGGACGTGATGCCTATATTCATGATCATTGGCTTAGATATCATCAAAACTTTGCGCTTTTCTATCAATTGATTGGCAGTAATTTGTTCACCCACCATATTATTTGCTATCTTCAGAGAAGCCTCCAGTGAAACCTATGGCCGCCGGGTCTATTTTCCATCATATTAGTTTCTAATCTACTATTTCTGCAATCTTTTACTTTCCCATCTATAAACCAAAAATACCAAAAATATTTAATTTACCGTTTATCTATCTCTATCAGATCTCACTTTTGCAAGTAACCTTGAAGGGATTGACAACCCCTTTATCATGTTGGGTGCAAGTTGTTTGATTGTTTGTTCCGGTATTAGGTGATTTTTGCGTTGTCTCCTACTGGATTGATACCTTGGTTCTCAAACTGAGGGAAATACTTATCTCTACTTTGCTGTATCACCCTTTCCTCTTCAAGGGAAAGACCAACGCAAGCTCAAGAAGTAGCAGTTACCTAAGGGAGTATCAACAAAAATAAATGCATGAACGCGGTAAAATTCCACAAAGCCTACTACGTATGTAGGCACAAAATACTTAGTAAAACATCACATAAATTAGACTCATCAGTATGCACTTGCATAATTTCACTGAATTGTTCAACATGACATGCATTAGAGATTATGCCCCTGGCAATTTGAAGTTGTGTCTATTTCCATTCTCTCTAAGAGGAAAAGTAAAAGAATGGCCACTGATACGTCCATTTTGCATCATGTTTACCTACTGTTATTTATAATGTTTTTATGCATAATAATGATTTTTGGAGTAATTCTAATGCCTTTTCTCTCATAATATGCAAGGTCACACAAAGAGCAAGAATTCCGGCAGCTGGAAATATGGACCTGAAAGAGCTACGGCAGGCTACCTATTTTGCACAACTCCAAATGAGCTGAAACTTCACAAGGAATTTTTATGGAATAAATAAGAAATAATAGAGCAAATAACTACCGGAGGGGGGCCACCTGGTGAGCACAAGACACCAGGGCGCGCCAGCCCCCCCCCCCCAGGCGCGCCCTAGTGGGTTGTGCTCAGCCCAACCCACCTCCGGTGCCATATTTTGGTATATAGGTCATTTTGACCTAGAAAAAAATAAGGAGAGGACTTTCGGGACGGAGCGCCGCCGTCTCGAGGCGGAACTTGGGCAGGAGCACTTTTGCCCTCCGGCGGAGCGATTCCGCCGGGGGAACTTCCCTCACGGAGGGCAAATCATCGTCATCATCATCACCAACAACTCTCCCATCTTGGGGAGGGCAATCTCCATCAAAACATCAACATCACCATCTCCTCTCAAACCCTAGTTCATCTCTTGTGTTCAATCTTTGTACCGGAACTATAGATTGGTACTTGTGGGTGACTAGTAGTGTTGATTACACCTTGTAGTTGATTACTATATGGTTTATTTGGTGGAATATTATATGTTTAGATCCAATATGCTATTTAATACCCCTCTGATCTTGAGCATGTTTATCACTTGTGAGTACTTACTTTTGTTCTCGTGGTCATGGGAGAAATCTTGTTGCAAGTAATCATGTGAACTTGATATGTGTTCGATGTTATTTTTTCGCGAATACGCAAAGCTTGCATATCATTCATTGATAGAAGAAGTTAGAATGGGTATAGACAAGGGTACAACACACAACACGCACGCAAGGAGGTGTGAACATGGCACCCGGAGCAGAAAGACAGGGGATGCTCAGCCCAAACAGAGGAAAGTACACGGCTAAATGTTGGGGAACATATTAATTTCAAAAAAATTCCTACGCACACGCAAGATCATGGTGATGCATAGCAACAAGAGGGGAGAGTGTTTTCCACGTACCCTCGTAGACCGTAAGAGGAAGCGTTATGACAACTCGCTTGATGTAGTCATACGTCTTCACGATCGACCGATCCTAGTACCGAAAGTACGGCACCTCTGCGATCTGCACACGTTCGGCTCGGTGACGTCCCACGAACTCACGATCCAGTAGAGTGTCGAGGGAGAGCTTCGTCAGCACGACGGCGTGATGACGGTGATGATGAAGCTACCGGTGCAGGGCTTCGCCTAAGCACTACAACGATATGACCGAGGTGGATTATGGTGGAGGGGGCACCGCACACGGCTAATAGATCAATGATCAACTTGTGTGTCCTAGGGTGCCCCCTGCCCCAGTATATAAAGGAGCAAGGAGGGAGGCCGGCCGGCCCTTGGGGTGCACTAAGGAGGGGAGGAGTCCTCCTCCTAGTAGGAGTAGGACTCCCCCTTTCCTAGTCCAACTAGGAGGAGGAAGGGGAAAGCAAGGAAGAGGAAGAGGAGAAGGAAAGGGGGGCGCGCCCACCTCCCATGTCCAATTCGGACTCCCTATAGGGAGGGGGCGCGGCTGCCCCTTTTGGGCTGCCTCCCATCTTCCCTATTGCCCATGTAGGCCCAACTATCCCCGGGGGGGGGGGGGGGGTTCCGGTAACCCTCTGGCACTCCAGATTTCTCCGAAACCACCTGGAACACTTCCGGTGTCTGAATATAGCCGTCCAATATATCTATCTTTATGTCTCGACCATTTCGAGACTCCTCGTCATGTCCGTGATCACATCCGGGACTCCGAACTACCTTCGGTACATAAAAACACATAAACTCGTAATACCGATCGTCACCGAACGTTAAGCGTGTGGACCCTACGCGTTCGAGAACTATGTAGACATGACCGAGACACGTCTCTGATCAATAACCAATAGCGGAACCTGGATGTTCATATTGGCTCCCACATATTCTACGAAGATATTCATCGGTCAAACCGCATAACAATATACGTTGTTCCCTTTGTCATGGGTATGTTACTTGCCCAAGATTCGATCGTCGGTATCTCAATACCTAGTTCAATCTCGTTACCGGCAAGTCTCTTTACTCGTTCCGTAATGCATCATCTCGCAACTAACTCATTAGTCACATTTCTTGCAAGGCTTATAGTGATGTGCATTACCGAGAGGGCCCAGAGATACGTCTCCGATAATCGGAGTGACAAATCCTATTCTCGATCTATGCCAACTCAACAAGTACCATCGGAGACACCTATAGAGCACCTTTGTAATCACCCAGTTATGTTGTGACGTTTGGTAGCACACAAAGTGTTCCTCTGGTATTTGGGAGTTGCATAATCTCATAGTCATAGGAACATGTATAAGTCATGAAGAAAGCAATAGCAACATACTAAACGATCAAGTGCTAAGCTAACACTACTAGGGAAAACCTTATACATAGAACTTTAGCAGTAGCGCGCGCGGAATAACCGCGTTGCAGATACAAACGTAGCAGTAGCGTGCCTAACTATAAACACGCTACCACTAAAATTCTCACGACTAAGCCGATAAGCTACACATAGTAGTAGCGTTCTTATTTAAACCGCGCTACCGCTATGTCTATTGTAGCAGCGTTTACGTAGAAAGGCGCTACTGCTGACAAAAGGAAAATAAATCAAACAAAAAATAGAAAAGTAAATGAAACTGAAAGAAATAGAAAAAGGAGACAGGAAAAATAAAATGTAAAGAAAAATAGATGAGAAAGGGAAAAAAAGAGAAAGGCTTAGCAGTAACGTGTTTTGTGAAACGCGCTATAGCTAACTTAGCTATAGCGCGTTTTCTTTAACGTGTTACCGCTATGTTTCACTTAACCAGCGGTTTTCCCTCCACCCGGCCACCACTTCTCCCCCAAATCCCTCGCCCGTGTCCCCAATTCGCCGTCGCCCCACTTCGCCGCCGTCTCCTGCCGACGTCGACGCCCCCGGAGGCACCAGAGCCGCGCGCTGTCGACGCCACCAGAGCCGCCCCCAACGCCACCGGAGCCGTGCGGCCTCATCAACGCCACCAGAGCCGCCCTCGGCGCCACCGGAGCCACCCTCGATGCCCCTGCCTCCCTCGCCACAACTGCCTCCCTCGCCGTCACCGGACACGCCCCTGCCTCCCTTGCCACCACTGCCTCCCTCGCCACCACTGGAGCCATCGTCTGTAAGCACCTCTCTCTCTCTCTCTCTCTCTCTCTCTCTCTGATGCATAGCAAAAACATTGGACATACTAACTAGCTAGGTTACCTAGTTTAATTAGGTTAATTATCTAGGTTAGTGCAAAAATGTAGTTAGGGCTTTCACAGAGAACTAGTTAGGTTAACTAGTTTAATTAGGTTAATTATCTAGGTTAGGAAAAAATTATTTAGGGCTTTGATAGAGAACTAGCTAGGTTAACTAGTTTAATTGGGTTAATTATCTAGGTAAACTAGGTTAACAAGCTTGGTTAACTAACTAGCTAGGTTAATTTGGTTCGTTAGGTTAACAAGCTAGGTTAACTAGGTTCGCTAGGTTAGAGGAAAAATTTATTTTCGACCACTATTTTTCTAGGAAAAGAATTTAGGCAAGTTTTATTTTAAAGATGATCCCTTCCTAGACTTTTATTGTTGATTATATATTTTCATTGAAGTGGTCATGTTATATCTTTTCATTGAAGTGGTTTGATTGTGCCGAAGTGGCCTTTTGTTGTTTCCAGGGAAGGAAGCTGAGTGGCCTATCTTTTGCCAGAATGTTGATTCATTTCCGTTCTGGAAAAATTCAGGTTCTCGATTTGTCCACTTTTTAGCAAAGGTCATGCCGAAATTTTCCGTGAATTTCGGCATGACTTGTGCTACAAACTAGGATATATCGAGTGCCCAGGATTTGCCGCACCGGGAAGGAGCCAACGTTCCTGCAAAACATAGGCCTTTTTTATGTCATTATTCATTTTATTAGGTCTAGAATTAATTGACTAGATTTAATCGTAGGAAACATGGCTAGCAACGATGAAGTACAGGGTTCTGGTTATTGCGACGACGTCTACCTGGCGGCAGACTGCTACCTCTTGAGCACTGCGTTGGTTTTCCCTTGAAGAGGAAAGGGTGATGCAGTAAAGTAGCGTAACTATTTACCTCAGTTTTTGAGAACCAAGGTATCAATCCAGTAGGAGACCACGCTCGAGTCCCACGCACCTACACAAACAAATAAGAACCTCGCAACCAACGCGATAAAGGGGTTGTCAATCCCTTCACGGTCACTTACAAGAGTGAAATATGATAGATATGATAAGATAAGATTTTTGGTATTTTTATGATAAAGACTAAAAGTAAAGAAAGCAAAATAAACGGTGAAAGAAATAGCTTGTTGATGGAAGATTAATATGATGGAAAATAGACCCGGGGGCCATAGGTTTCACTAGTGGCTTCTCTCAAGAGCATAAGTATTACGGTGGGTAAACGAATTACTGTCGAGCAATTGATAGAATTGAGCATAGTTATGAGAATATCTAGGTATGATCATGTATATAGGCATCACGTCCGCGACAAGTAGACCGAAACGATTCTGCATCTACTACTATTACTCCACACATCGACCGCTATCTAGCATGCATCTAGAGTATTAAGTTCATAAGAACAGAGTAACACTTTAAGTAAGATGACATGATGTAGAGGGATAAACTCATGCAATATGATATAAACCCCATCTTTTTATCCTCGATGGCAACAATACAATACGTGCCTTGCTGCGCCTGCTGTCACTGGAAAAGGACACCGCAAGATTGAACCCAAAGCTAAGCACTTCTCCCATTGCAAGAAAGATCAATCTAGTAGGCCAAACCAAACTGATAATTCAAAAAGACTTGCAAAGATAACCAATCATACATAACAGAATTCAGAGGAGATTCAAATATTTATCATAGGTAAACTTGATCATAAACCCACAATTCATCGGATCTCGACAAACACACCGCAAAAGAAGATTACATCGAATAGATCTCCAAGAAGATCGAGGAGAACTTTGTATTGAGATCCAAAGAGAGAGAAGAAGCCATCTAGATAATAACTATGGACCCGAAGGTCTGAGGTAAACTACTCACACATCATCGGAGAGGCTATGGTGTTAATGTAGAACCCCTCCGTGATCGATGCCCCCTCCGGTGGAGCGCCGGAAAAGGCCCCAAGATGGGATCTCACGGGTACAGAAGGTTGCGGCGGTGGAAATAGGGTTTTTGGCCCCGTATATGATGTTTCCAGGGTATATGGGTATATATAGGAGGAAGAAGTATGTCGGTGGAGCAACGAGGGGCCCACGAGGGTGGAAGGCGCGCCTGGGGGAGGTGGGCGCGCCGCCCTGCCTCGTGCTCTCCTCATTGATTGCTTTACGTAGACTCCAAGTCCTCTGGATCACGTTTGTTCCGAAAATCACGTTCCCGAAGGTTTCATTCCATTTGGACTCCGTTTGATATCCTTTTCCTTCGAAACACTGAAATAGGCCAAAAAACAGCAATTTGGGCTAGGCCTTCGGTTAATAGGTTAGTCCCAAAAATAATATAAAAGTGTATAATAAAGCCCATTAAACATCCAAAACAGAATATAATATAGCATGGAACAATCAAAAATTATAGATACGTTGGAGACGTATCAAGCATCCCCAAGCTTAATTCCTGCTCGTCCTCGAGTAGGTAAATGATAAAAACAGAATTTTTGATGTGGAATGCTACTTAGCATAATTTCCAATGTAACCCTCTTAATTGTGGTATGAATATTCAGATCCGAAAGATTCAAGATAAAAGCTTAATATTGACATAAAAATAATAATACTTCAAGCATACTAACTAAGCAATTATGTCTTCCCAAAATAACATGGCCAAAGAAAGTTATCCCTACAAAATCATATAGTCTCGCTATGCTCTATCTTCACCACACAAAGTATCTGAATCATGCACAACCCCGATGACAAGCCAAGCAATTGTTTCATACTTTTGATGTTCTCAAACTTTTTCAATCTTCACGCAATACATGAGCGTGAGCCATGGACATAGCACTATATGTGGAATAGAATGGTGGTTGTGGAGAAGACAAAAAGGAGAAGATAGTCTCACATCAACTAGGCGTATCAACGGCTATGGAGATGCCCATTAATAGATATCAATGTGAGTGAGTAGGGACTGCCATGCAACGGATGACTAGAGCTATAAGTGTATGAAAGCTCAACAAAAAGAAACTATGTGGGTATGAATCCAACTCGCTTGCTCACGAAGACCTAGGGCATTTTGAGGAAGCCCATCATTGGAATATACAAGCCAAGTTCTACAATGAAAGATTCCCTTTAGTATATGAAAGTGACAACATAGGCGATTCTCTATCATGAAGATCATGGTTCTATTTTGAAGCACAAGTGTGGAAAAAGGATAGTAGCATTGTCCCTTCTCTCTTTTTCTCTCATTTTGTTTTCCTTTTTTGGGCCTTCTCAACCCGACTTGTGGGAAAGGACACCGCAAGATTGAACCCAAAGCTAAGCACTTCTCCCATTGCAAGAAAGATCAATATAGTAGGCCAACTTGATGTTGATGTAGAAGCCCTCCGTGATCAATGCCCCCTCCGACGGAGCGCCGGAAAAGGCCCCAAGATGGGATCTCACGGGTACAGAAGGTTGCGACGGTGGAAATAGGGTTTTTGGCTCCGTATATGATGTTTCCAAGGTATATGGGTATATATAGGAGGAAGAAGTACGTCGGTGGAGCAACGAGGGGCCCACGAGGGTGAAGGGCGCGCCTGGGGGATGTGGGCGCGCCCCCTGCCTCGTGCTCTCTTCGTTGATTGCTTTAGGTAGACTCCAAGTCCTCTGGATCACGCTGGTTCCAAAAATCACGTTCCCAAAGGTTTCATTCCGTTTGGACTCCGTTTGATATTCTTTTCCTTCGAAACACTGAAATAGGCAAAAAAACAGCAATTTGGCCTGGGCCTTCGGTTAATAGGTTAGTCCCAAAAATAATATAAAAGTTTATAATAAAGCCCATTAAACATCCAAAACAGAATATAATATAGCATGGAACAATCAAAGATTATAGATACGTTGGAGACGTATCACAAACGAATTTTTGAGCCTTGCCGACGATCAACCGATGTTGTTGCTGGGCCCACCGGTCGCATCGGGGACTGAGACCGACACGTAGACCGGTGCTGAGACTGAGACCGGCGTGGAGACTCAGACCGGCATCGAGACCGGCGCTGAGACTGAGACCGGCACTGCCTCGGGGAGCGGTGCCGATGTAGAATCGAAAGCAAAGAGGCAACGGCTTCCTAACAAACTCAGGACTACTAGACTGGTGGTCACGGAGGTGGACGACGACAATTTTGAGCCAAACGCGCCCGAGGAAGCGCGCGCGTGCTACATCAATTAAATAGGCTGCATCGTACGGACAACCGCCACCATCAACAATGAGAAACTACAGAAGATAGATAATACGAGGCCCTCCCTCCTAAAGAAGCTGCACCAGATATTCTTGTTCCCGGGCCGGAATGAAAAGGATTATAGAGATCCAGATAAGGACCCGGCAATGAAGAAGATAAACAAACACGCCATGTCCAAGTTTAGCGACGCATTGGCCGCCTGGAAAACAAGGGTGAAAGCAAGGATCATCGACAAAAAGGAACCCTACTCCGGGATTGTAAAGGAATATCCGACAATAAAGGTAGAGCACTTTGAAATATTCAAGGCGGCTTGCGAGGCCGAAACTGCCAAAAAAGGCGAAGTACATGAAGGGGCTTCAACAGAGGAACATTGGGTCCCGCAACCTCGGAAGTCGTGGTTACGGCAGGAAGAGGTCCATATGGGCCAAGGAGGACGTGGAAGCCGCGAGCCTGGGCATCCCAGACCCCTTGGCGGAGTTCACCGTCCCGGAGGAGCGTGACGTCCTCGGGGCCCGGCACCGTTGGGACGCAGTGAAGAAGGTTTTCGAGACAAACGCGGTCACGACGGAGTTCATGAGACTGCTGGTAATTTTAGTTTCTGCTCAATTCCACTAGTCGTTAGTCATATTTGTAAACGATCCTTGTGTCTTTCGCAGAGAGAGCAGCACAGGATTGCGGCCGAAAGCGACTCGCCGTCTAAGGCGTTGGCGAGGCCCAAGTGGGACATTCCATTCAACCAGGCGTTGAACATATTGAAATGACTCCCGGTGGAGACTCGACCGTCGTATGGACGCATGCACGGTGTCGGAGACGGCGCCACGTGGAAGAAGTACTACCATGAGACCACGGAGGAGAGAAAGGAAAGACGGAGGTTAACTGAAGAAAACATCAACAAGAAGGTTGATATTGCGGTTGAGAAGAAATCATCTCGGACAGTCGCAACAACGTTAGCTGCCGCAAAACAGGTGGTCCTAGATATGTCTACTTCCTTGGTACCGGCCGTTTTCAATTGGACCAGACAAAATCCAGAAAAATATGCAGCGGACTTTCCCCTTGATGACTTCTTGGGGAGCAGCTCGACTAGCGTTGCACCAGCACCTGCAGCTGCACCTGCTCCCGCACCGGCTCCCCACCTGCTCCCGCACCGGACGTGCTCGGCGGTGTTTCGTCTTTAGCTGAGCTCGACGCCCTCACGGTATCTGTCACACCGGCCCCCTTCAATAAGTGTATGCTACCTCTTGAGCACTGCGTTGGTTTTCCCTTGAAGAGGAAAGGGTGATGTAGTAAAGCAGCGTAAGTATTTCCCTCGGTTTTTGAGAACCAAGGTATGAATCCAGTAGGAGGCCACGCACGAGTCCCTCGCACCTACACAACAAATAAATCCTCGCAACCAACGCAATAAAGGGGTTGTCAATCCCTTCACGGTCACTTACGAGAGTGAGATCTGATAGATATGATAAGATAATATTTTTGGTATTTTTATGATAAAGATGCAAAGGAAAATAAAAGGCAATAAAAATAGCTAAGTGTTGAAAGATTAATATGATGGAAGATAGACCCGGGGGCCATAGGTTTCACTAGTGGCTTCTCTCGAGAGCATAAGTATTACGGTGGGTGAACAAATTACTGTTGAGCAATTGACAGAATTGAGCATAGTTATGAGAATATCTAGGTATGATCATGTATATAGGCATCACGTCCGCGACAAGTAGACCGACTCCGGCCTGCATCTACTACTATTACTCCACACATCGACCGCTATCCAGCATGCATCTAGAGTATTAAGTTCATAAGAACAGAGTAACGCTATAAGTAAGATGACATGATGTAGAGGGATAAACTCATGCAATATGATATAAACCCCATCTTGTTATCCTCGATGGCAACAATACAATACGTGCCTTGCTGCCCCTACTGTCACTGGGAAAGGACACTGCAAGATTGAACAAAAAGCTAGGCACTTCTCCCATTGCAAGAAAGATCAATCTAGTGGGCCAAACCAAACTGATAATTCAAAAAGACTTGCAAAGATAACCAATCATACATAAAAGAATTCAGAGAAGATTCAAATATTGTTCATAGATAAACTTGATCATAAACCCACAACTCATCGGTCTCAACAAACACACCGCAAAAGAAGATTACATCAAATAGATCTCCACGAGAATCGTGGAGAACTTTGTATTGAGATCCAAAGAGAGAGAAGAAGCCATCTAGCTAATAACTATGGACCCGAAGGTCTGAGGTAAACTACTCACACATCATCGGAGAGGCTATGGTGTTGATGTAGAAGCCCTCCGTGATCGATGCCCCCTCCAGCGGAGCTCCAGAAAGGGCCCCAAGATGGGATCTCACGGGTACAGAAGGTTGAGGCGGTGGAATTAGGTTTTTGGCTCCGTATCTGGTAGTTTGGGGGTACGTAGGTATATATAGGAGGAAGAAGTACGTCGGTGGAGCAACGTGGGGCCCACGAGGGTGGAAGGTGCGCCTGGGGGGTAGGCGCGCCCCCTACCTCGTGCCTTCCTGGTTGATGTCTTGACGTAGGGTCCAAGTCCTCTGGATCACGTTCATTCTGAAAATCACGTTCCCGAAGGTTTCATTCCGTTTGGACTCTGTTTGATATTCTTTTTCTGCGAAACTCTGAAATAGCCAAAAAACAGCAATTCTGGGCTGGGCCTCCGGTTAATAGGTTAGTCCCAAAAATAATATAAAAGTGTATAATAAAGCCCATTAATGTCCAAAACAGAATATAAAATAGCATGGAACAATCAAAAATTATAGATACGTTGGAGACGTATCAAGCATCCCCAAGCTTAATTCCTGCTCGTCCTCGAGTAGGTAAATGATAAAAACAGAATTTTTGATGTGGAATGCTACTTGGCATAATTTCAATGTAATTCTCTTAATTGTGGTATGAATATTCAGATCCGAAGATTCAAGATAAAAGTTTAATATTGACATAAAAATAGTAATACTTCAAGCATACTAACTAAGCAATTATGTCCTCTCAAAATAACATGGCCAAAGAAAGTTCCTCCCTACAAAATCATATAGTTTAGTCATGCTCCATTTTTGTCACACAAGAATGCTCTCATCATGCACAACCCCGATGACAAGCCAATCAATTGTTTCATACTTTAGTAATCTCAAACTTTTTCCAACCTTCACTCAATACATGAGCGTGAGCCATGGATATAGCACTATGGGTGGAATAGAATATAATGATGGGGGTTATGTGGAGAAGACAAAAAAGGAGAAAGTCTCACATCAACATGGCTAATCAATGAGCTATGGGGATGCCCATCGATTGATGTTAATGCAAGGAGTAGGGATTGGCATGCAACGGATGCACTAGAGCTATAAATGCATGAAAGCTCAACAAAAGAAACTAAGTAAGTGTGCATCCAACTTGCTTGCTCACGAAGACCTAGGGCATTTGAGGAAGCCCATTGTTGGAATATAAAAGCCAAGTTCTATCATGAAAAATTCCCACTAGTATATGAAAGTGACAGAACAAGAGACTCTCTATCATGAAGATCATGGTGCTACTTTGAAGCACAAGTGTGGAAAAAGGATAGTAGCATTGTCCCCCTTTTTTGGGCCTTCTTTTTTTGGCCTTTCTCTTTTTTTATTGGGACAATGCTCTATGAATGATGATCATCACACTTCTATTTATTTACAACTCAACGATTACAACTCGATACTAGAACAAAGTATGACTCTATATGAATGCCTCCGGCGGTATACCAGGATAGCAATGAATCAAGAGTGACATGTATGAAAAAATTATGAACGGCGGCTTTGCCACAAATACGATGTCAACTACATGATCATGCAAAGCAATATGATAATGATGAACGTGTCATGATAAACAGAACGGTGGAAAGTTGCATGGCAATATATCTCGGAATGGCTATGGAAATGCCATAATAGGTAGGTATGGTGGCTGTTCTGAGGAGGATATAAGGAGGTTTATGTGTGAAAGAGCGTATCATATCACGGGGTTTGGATGCACCGGCGAAGTTTGCACCAACTCTCAATGTGAGAAAGGGCAATGCACGGTACCGAAGAGGCTAGCAATGATGGAAGGGTAAGAGTGCGTATAATCCATGGACTCAACATTAGTCATAAAGAACTCACATACTTATTGCAAAAATCTACAAGTCATAAAAAACAAGCACTACGCGCATGCTCCTAGGGGGATAGATTGGTAGGAAAAGACCATCGCTCGTCCTCGAGCGCCACTCATAAGGAGGACAATCAAATAACACCTCATGTTTCAAATTTGTTACATAACGTTTACCATACGTGCATGCTACGGGTCTTGCAAACTTCAACACAAGTATTTCTCAAATTCACAACTACTTAACTAGCACAACTTTAATATCACTACCTCCATATCTCAAAACAATCATCAAGCATCAAACTTCTCTTAGCATTCACCACACTCATAAGAAAGTTTTTTACTAGTCTTGAATACCTAACATATTAGGATTAATTTCCCAATTTAAGCAAATTACCATGCTGTTTAAGACTCTCAAAATAATATAAGTGAAGCATGAGAGAATAATAGTTTCTATGAAACAAAACCACCGTCATGCTCTAAAAGATATAAGTGAAGCACTAGAGCAAAAGCTATATAGCTCAAAAGATATAAGTGAAGCGCATAGAGTATTCTAATAAATTCCAAATCATGTGTGTCTCTCTCAAAAGGTGTGTACAGAAAAGATGATTGTGGTAAACTAAAAAGAAAAGACTCAAATCATACAAGACACTCCAAGCAAAACACATATCATGTGGTGAATAAAAATAAAGCTCCAAGTAAAGTTACCGATGGAAGTAGACGAAAGAGGGGATGCCTTCCGGGGCATCCCCAAGATTTGGCTTTTTGGTGTCCTTAGATTATCTTGGGGTGCCATGGGCATCCCCAAGCTTAGGCTCTTGCCACTCCTTGTTCCATAATCCATCAAATCTTTTACCCAAAACTTGAAAACTTCACAACACAAAACTTAACAGAAAATCTCGTGAGCTCCGTTAGCGAAAGAAAACAAAACACCACTTCAAGGTACTGTAATGAACTCATTCTTTATTTATATTGGTTTTAAACCTACTGTATTCCAACACCTCTATGGTTTATAAACTATTTTACTAGCCATAGATTCATCAAAATAAGTAAACAACACACGAAAAACTGAATCTGTCAAAAACAGTACAGTCTGTAGTAATCTGTAACTAACGCAAACTTCTGGAAATCCAAATATTCAGCCAAAATAGGAAGACCTAGAAAATTTGTTTGTTGATCAGCAGCAATTGGAATCAATATTTTATCACGTTCTGGTGATTTTTAACAATTATTTTCATGAACAGAAAGTTTCTGGAATTTTCAGCAAGATCAAATAACTATCATCCAAGAAGATCCTATAGGTTTAACTTGGCACAAACACTAATTAAAACATAAAAACACATCTAACCAGAGGCTAGATCAAATATTTATTCCTCAACAGAAGCAAAAGGCAAAAAACTAAAAATAAAATTGGGTTGCCTCCCAACAAGCGCTATCGTTTAACGCCCCTAGCTAGGCATAAAAGCAAGGATAGATCTAGGTATTGCCGTCTTTGGTGGGCAGTTCTTCAATGAGACATCTATCATCCTTAGGAGTTTCTTTCTTTTTATTAGTTATCAAACTTCTAGGCACATAACCGAAAAATTCATTTGTAGCAAATGGTTCCTTAATGATAGCAAAAAGATTGGGACGAATACTTATAGATTTGAGATCCGCAGTTTCCTTACTAGAGGATTCACCCTTATTTTTAGGAACATACATAAGCTTGGCAATTTTAGTTGGAGGACTTGGAGTATTCTTTATAGAAGAAAAAGCGGTTCCCAAGTTGGTAATGATACCCTCAAGTTTATCGATTCTAGTGGAATCCTGATTTATTCTTTCATTAACTATGGGTTCCTTCTCCTTAATATTTTTCAAAGTGACTCCTACTTTAGATCCATATTGGGTAATTTGGTTGTGGATCTTTTTATCCAAATTTTCAATTAACTCTACGGTAGCAACTTTATTTTCAATAATTTCAAGTCTTTGCATTACATGCTCCAAAGTTAACATAGTTCCATTAACCAAAAGAGGTGGTGAGCCAAACAAATCTATTATAGCATTATAAGAATCAAAAGTATGGCTACCCAAGAAATTCCCTCCGGTAATGGTATCAAGGATATATCTGTACCAAGGAGTAGCGCCTACATAAAAATTGCGAAGAAGAACGGAAGTAGATTGCTTCTTGGTAGATCTATTTTGAGCATTGCAAATTCTATACCAAGCGTCTTTTAGATTTTCTCCCTCCCTTTGCTTAAAATTAAGAACTTCATTCTCGGGAGACAACGGAGAAGAAAGGGGACTAGCCATAACGACAAGCAAGCAAAAAAGAGGCAAACGGAAAAGAGAGGGCGAATAAAACGGCAAGGGTGAAGTGGGGGAGAGGAAAACGAGAGGCAAATGGCAAATAATGTAATGCGGGAGATAGGGGTTTGTGATGGGTACTTGGTATGTTGACTTTTGCGTAGACTCCCCGGCAACGGCGCCGGAAATCCTTCTTGCTACGTCTTGAGAACTACGTTGGTTTTCCCTTGAAGAGAAAAGGGTGATGCAGTAAAGCAGCATAAGTATTTCCCTCAGTTTTTGAGAACCAAGGTATGAATCTAGTAGGAGGCCACGCACGAGTCCCTCGCACCTACACAAACAAATAAATCCTCGCAACCAACGCAATAAAGGGGTTGTCAATCCCTTCACGGTCACTTACGAGAGTGAGATCTGATAGGTATGATAAGATAATATTTTTGGTATTTTTATGATAAAGATGCAAAGTAAAATAAAAGGCAATAAAAATAACTAAGTGTTGGAAGATTAATATGATGGAAGATAGACCCGGGGGCCATAGGTTTCACTAGTGGCTTCTCTCGAGAGCATAAGTATAACGGTGGGTGAACAAATTACTGTTGAGCAATTGACAGAATTGAGCATAGTTATGAGAAATCTAGGTATGATCATGTATATAGGCATCACGTCCGCGACAAGTAGATCGACCGCTATCCAGCATGCATCTAGAGTATTAAGTTCATAAGAACAGAGTAACGCTTTAAGTAAGATGACATGATGTAGAGGGATAAACTCATGCAATATGATATAAACCCCATCTTGTTATCCTCGATGGGAACAATACAATACGTGCCTTGCTGCCCCTTCTGTCATTGGGCAAGGACACCGCAAGATTGAACACAAAGCTAAGCACTTCTCCCATTGCAAGAAAGATCAATCTAGTAGGCCAAACCAAACTGATAATTCGAAGAGACTTGCAAAGATAACCAATCATACATAAAAGAATTCAGAGAAAATTCAAATATTGTTCATAGATAAACAAGGTCATAAACCCACAATTCATTGGTCTCAACAAACACACCGCAAAAGAAGATTACATCAAATAGATCTCCACGAGAATCGTGGAGAACTTTCTATTGACATCCAAAGAGAGAGAAGAAGCCATCTAGCTAATAACTATTGACCCGAAGGTCTGAGGTAAACTATTCACACATCATCGGAGAGGCTATGGTGTTGATGTAGAAGCCCTCCGTGATCGATGCCCCCTCTGGCGGAGCTCCGGAAAAGGCCCCAAGATGGGATCTCAAGGGTACGGAAGGTTGCGGCGGTGGAATTATGTTTTTGGCTCTGTATCTGGTAGTTTGGGGGTACATAGGTATATATAGGAGGAAGAAGTACGTCGGTGGAGCAACGTGGGGCCCACGAGGGTGGAGGGCGCGCCTGGGGGGGCACTACAAGAAACTTGTTAATTGTGATGGATTTGCGATGACAATTTCAGAATCTGTCATGGATGGTCTGGTCCAGCCCTGCAAGCCCGTCTAAAGCCCGCTAAAGCCCGCCCAACCATCCCACATATAAAAGGCTAACCGTAACACACTCCTCCTCGTCCCCCTCCTCTCTTCCTCCTCCACGCAGCCCCCTCCCAATTCCCCATCGCCGCCACTCACCAGATCTTCCCATCCCTCCACCCACAGCTTGCCGTCGGCCCTTCCCCTCCCTCCTCTCACCTCGCACCTCCGGCAGATGTCAGATCCTTCGCATCACCCACCCATCCACCACTCTGGCAACCTAACTCTCTCTCTCATGCCACCCCTCGCGCCGCGACCAACACCCATCGATTGCGGCAACGTTCGCCACCGCATAGCACACTGACGAGCTATTCTTCAACCTCGTCCTCGTCCAGTCCAGTTGTATCTGCCACTACCTGTCTCCGGCGCCCGCCCACGACCCCTAGGCCATGGCTAGGGTTTCGGTTGCGGCACCATGTCCATCGCCGGGGCGTCTCCGGTGGCTCCTCTGCCTCGGACAGCGCGCCCCATCGCGCCTCTCCACCTCCTGTATTGCGTCCCCTAGCTCGGTGCGCTTGTGCGCGTTGGGCTGGACGGTGGCGACCCCGACCTCCTCTGCCGCCTCTCCGGCATGGCTGTGCATCCTGTGGCGACCTACTCTACCGCGCTACGGTGGTGGCCGACCTGTAGTGCGACCACTGCAACACCAA
Organism: Aegilops tauschii subsp. strangulata; assembly: GCF_002575655.3. Lineage (NCBI taxonomy): Eukaryota > Viridiplantae > Streptophyta > Magnoliopsida > Poales > Poaceae > Aegilops > Aegilops tauschii. The sequence continues at coordinate 92,572,593 of NC_053041.3, read as the reverse complement.
TGAACTTCTTCAGCCTTCCTCCTCTATGGCATCCTCTGCTTATTTTATTTCATCCAATATTCACTTGTGACAGATCACTTTAGATTCCTGATCTATATTCAGCATAGGTTAAGGCTTGCTTTTTCACCTAGATTGCATAGTGATTGTTGACAGATATATATCTCACGAATTCTGTAAGTTCGAACATTGCATGATTGGGCAGAGGACATCAGGGCATGTGGAGCCGGTATTTCATTTTAGTTGGCACATTTCTAGGACTTGTAATTTTTTGTCTGGTATATGTGTTTTAGCCTTACCAATGCAAATATGGAAAATATGTTTTGTTTACTATTATTATCCAAAGGATGGTCAGTGTTGCACAGCTTCGGGTTTCTGATGTTAGTTCATTATAATTCCAAGTAATAAAATTTTTAATAGATACTTGTTACTTTATGCAAGACAAACTTCAAGTATATCATGAAGAAAGGGAAAGTAATGTGCGGCTACCCATCGAACATTGTTCCTTCTTAGTTCGGTTAGTATGCATTTGAATCAATTCTTTAAGACTCCAGTTAGTAAATTATACATTTGGGAAGGTATAGTACTTTAAGAATTTGGTTCAGTTGAGACAACATTTGCATTTCAGTAATAATGAAATGAAACTGCACATCCAGTTTTCACACTAATATCTTTGTTTTGCACATTATATTCTGTACATCTCCCACCTGATCGAAGTTGATGCCATAGTCCTCAAGCAGAACATGGTGAGCTTGATACCCTCCCATTCTTTCGCTTGTTGTATTCTTGATGTGAATTATTCTGGCTGTACATTTTGAGCTGTTCAAGTTGTGTACTGTTGTGAGTTCAAGGTGTGGATTGTGTGTGGTATCTGTAAAATTCTAACTGTACATATATTTCTGTGTGCATAAAATGTGCATTGGACCATGTCCCTGATATCATGCATTGCATCCATACTCTACTAGAGTTGCCATCTCTTGGTGTTCATGGGTTCTGATTCTACTTGTATCGAATAACAATTAATTAATTGTTTTTCCCATGTAATAAAATAATGTGTAGTTCTCGTGCAAGCTGATGAAGGTTCATGAATAGAAGTAACATGGATGATAGACTAGCTTTTCTACCTGTCCTTTAACATAAACGAAGCATGATCAATTCGAGATGCGCTTTCCTAACTATTAGTTCACTATTTATCAATTATTTTCTTGTTTCATAGTTCACTACAGTACAGATTTTTAATTTTTCATTTAATAAAAAGTAAACAGCTTAGTACTCGACAAATAAACTATTAGTGTGGGAGATCTTTCAGTGAAACTGTATCATATTCTTTGTTAATATTTTGCATGCCATTTGAAGTTCACTTAGCAAGCAAGTATTGCTTAGTACTGTATTTGTTGGTGCTTTGAGATGAACTTGCAGCATAGACATCGAGTTAGATGAAAAATCCTTTGGTGCCGAATTTGATTCAAACATTGAGTTAATATTGTCTAGAACATTACATATTTTTGTTTGAACTTAGCCTATGTTTATGCCCAGTTTCTGTTAATTATCTTGAAGTTAGTCTCTGTTACTTGTTTACTGTCATTCTTATTTGTTAAGGAATGTGTGCCACAATTTATATGCTGGCATTATTTTCTTTACATAATTTTCAACTGATTGCTTATACAGAAAATTATCCTCCCTTATTCTTTTGTGTTTCTAATTGACTCTTTAAGTTTTGTATTAATATGGTTGCAAACAACGCTGATGTAAGTACATCATCACCCAGCTGAACTCATTGTTTCTCTAGCATGCTAATTTTTGTATGATTACTTCTGCTTTGTTCAAATAGGTGACTTCTGAATATAGTTGTATAAATAATGCTTCTTTTTCCATGATTCCTTGAAATGAAGTTCATTACTGCCTTGATGTCTAATTTAGTGACTACCTGACTTCTTCATGTAGTCATATAAATAATCCTTCTATTTTCCATTCTTCTTTGGGTTTGCAAGCTAACAGTTTAATTAATGTTCAGTTTTTTTTGCTTATTACAGCAGAGGTGATGGATTTCGTACTACTGTACTTCCGGAAATGCGTGTACACAGAATTGCAATCTGAAGTAGCGATGGAAGTGAAAATTGCGCGCTTTTATTTAAGATTACTAATAGTAGACGTTATATTGTTTTTTGCTTCTGATTTAGGACTGTTTTATCGACTACATAGTTCAATTGTTCAGTGTCAAATTTTCAGTGTTATTACTTGCATACTCAACATCTACTGTCTCAATTCTTCATCACTTCTCATAATGAACTTTGGATCATTTAATTGCCTAAAATGGTCTTTCCTTTTTGAGTGTTTTTATTTTCCATTACATGCAGAAATAACTTTATTGACAGAAACTAGCTTTAATTGATGAAAAAAGTATAGTATTACATTTTTCCATGTTTTGTTGACTATGAACTACATTGCATTGTATGGGATCATCTATTCTGATATACAAGTCCTGTCATGCGCATATAAACTTGATTTTGTTGACGTACTTATGAATATGAAATGATCTGTTTGTCCTTTGTTTTAAAATGATGTTGACCTTTTTATGTTTGGATGATAAAATGTCACATTTATAGAACAATTTATTGAACTTGTAACTAGTCAGCTTTTTTTCACGTGCGTTGCCCACAATTACGTGGTACCTTAATATAGTAGTGGTGTGTCCAGAAAATCAAATAATATTATTACTCTCTGGATTCATTTTGGAGCTGGCTTTTTTAACTTATTATAATTATAATTTTGTATGTGTTTTGATTCTATGCAGGTTTGGCGGGTAATCCGTCTTACCGGAGTTCGAAGTTTGTTAGCAGGAATTCTTTGGGTCTGGATAGCTGCCTTCAAGCGGTGGTGTAGTGTTGGGCATTGAAATTAGCTAGTAGTGCATTTCTAAAAATGCTTATAGCGCCTTCTAGATATGCTTATGATGTTCTGATATTAAGCTTTGTTATTTTTTTCAAATCAGGCTTGATTGTTGGAACACTGTATTGTCATGTAAACAGTTGCTATTTTTTGAATGAATATAATTTGGGTTTCCTATTGTAAATTGTACAACCTGGACAAAAAAGGGGCTAATCGGTTGGGAAGAAAAAATAGGTGGGCTAATAGCAGGATGAAGATAAAATTGTCCACCAAAAATATTGGGCCAATTGGGCTGGTTACAGCATGGGCCATGTTATCCTCCACGTCAGGTCCACGTAGACGCCTTGTTAGGTCCATGTTGCAGCCACGTCATGTAAATCGGTGATGGTCTGTTCCGTCACAGCCTTGTTTGGGCTTGGCGGGCCTGGGGCAGATCCATGACGGCCAAGGACCGTCATGGAAGGCACGATGTCAAATTATGACGCGATATACATGACGGATTTCGGATCCGTCAAGGATGGGCACACATGACAGTTTTTGCCTGATCTGTGACGGACTAGGACCGTCATGTATTAACAAGTTTCTTGTAGTGGGGGTAGGCGCGCCCCCCTACCTCGTGCCTTCCTGGTTGATGTCTTGACGTAGGGTCCAAGTCCTCTGGATCACGTTCGTTCCGAAAATAACGTTCCCGAAGGTTTCATTCCGTTTGGACTCTGTTTGATATTCTTTTTCCACGAAACTCTGAAATAGGCAAAAAACAGCAATTCTGGGCTGGGCCTCCATTTAATAGGTTAGTCCCAAATATAATATAGAAGTGTATAATAAAGCCCATTAATGTCAAAAATAGAATATAATATAGCATGGAACAATCAAAAATTATAGATACGTTGGAGACGTATCAATGTATAATCTCCCGTTTTCGTTGCCTTTCGGATGTCTCACGTCGCAGACTTTTCTTTGCAGGCCGACAAGACCCCGTGCACCATATTGTACACCATCGGCGACCAGAAGGTGGACGTGGGGAAGGCGATGATAATGAAGCCAAAGGAACCATTGTTCCACAGCCGGCCGATCCCCCCGAACGTCTTCAAGGTTTCCGTGGCCAGTATCAAACCGGGCCACGAGAATTTGCCTCCTCTGGTACTAGTGGGGGATGAAGACAAGACCCCGCGGCGGCTTGGTGATTGTTGCAATGGGTGGGTCCTCTTGTGGCCAAAGAGTCTGCTTCGTCTGGAGGCGGCCGGGAGCACACCCACGAGCACGCAGTTAGGTATGAACATCAACACCTCGCCTACCCAATTAACGAAAAAGGCTCCATTAGTTGCTGGTGACGTCGCCATAGATGAGGATGAGGATGACGATGGCACTCAACAGTCAAGACCGTATAGATATTCCCGGTGCAGATAAATGGCATATCCCGGTCAACCAATCCTACCTGCAGCAGCGCTAGGGGCGAGATTCGGCGATCTAAGGAGACTTCATGACGATGTGCTGCGGATAGAGAAAGGCCTCATCTCCTCGAAAGATCCAGGATACCCACTCTACGTGGTTAACGTTCCGCGGAAATTGTCATACGTCGACTTCTTCCCTGCGGAGAAGTTCTTCCTTCGATTTGATTACATATTCGACATGTTTCACGTGAAGAAGCTGGATTTTACGTTTGTCCGACTTTATGCCTTGCACATGAACTACATCATCGGGGTTGAGCAGATACCTGATATCTGTGGCGCTGACCCGTACTTCATGCACGAGGGCTTCTTGGGAGTCTGCGCAAAGCACCGTGAATACGCGAGGGAATACATCATCAATTTCATGCTCGCAAATAAGGACAAGGAGGAGATTCTCGTGCCTTATCATCCCCTGTAAGTCATCCGCGCGGATATCCTTCCTTCAATTTCAATCATTCAGTTGCATGGTGGAGGCTAATTAATTTGAGGTGTACTTATTTTGCGCAGCGGCGGGCGCGCCGTCCTCATCATCCTCTACCCCCGATACTCCCACGCCCTTTACTTGGACTCGTCGATGAACATTAACAGAAAGGATTACACCCACATCAAGGATGTTCTCAACAGTGCTATGTTTTACTACGACGCACGGGGTGGAGAGGTCAAGGACAAGAAGAGAAGGGGTGGTAGGCCCGCCTTCGGCCATAAGACCGACTTCTGCTGCATCCAGCAACCGAGTGATTCTCTTAATGATGGATTCTATGTCCTACACCACATGCTAGAGTACAGACGGGATCACCAGAACCTTCGCATGTCACCTACATCCGGCGATGCCCATATTCTGCAATGGGCAAAGAATGTAGGAGATATCTAGGATCATCGACTTCGAGCTGAGTTCTATCACATCCAGCGCGAACTTGCCTAGATCATCATGAAGGAGGTCGTCGGAAAAACAGGGATGTTCTACGAAGAAGGACAAATGTCGCGGGAAGACGTCCGAACACGGGTAGCCTCTCAGCGTCTCGACCTAAAGCCTTTCACTAGGCTCGGGGACTATCTCCCTGACTTGGATGGATGGCACGACATGTTGGAGTGATTGTCGATATATGACAATGTGTCCGTTTAGTCCATACTTTCTGTATGACGAAACTTTGAGTTATGCACGACAAAACTTTATTTGTGATGTAATTAAACCGTCCTCCTCGACTAGCGACGATCACTCTAGTTAGGGCATTTTGGGTACGATCAACTTTATTATTTATGCTTATGATATGTTGCTTCTATTTTTGCCAAGTCTGTCTCTTTTTGTTGCTCAACTATATATGTTGCATATCATCGACTCATGTGACAATGCAGGTACATAGATCATCGATGGCGAAGAAGTGCTACGCCAGGAGTATATATACGACGAGTGGCCGGAGTGTCAGGCCCAGGTGTACCGGTTTCCGATTTCCGAGTGACAGGCAGTAGTTAGTTTAGGTTCACGCTAATGCGAGAGAGGGATACGAACTCATGTACTGCATAGTTCCGCTCTCACTCAAAGTGATAGCTCTTCTCGCGTATGTCATTGTTTAAATGGATGACAATGTAGTTGCAAGTAATCGAGACTTGTATCGCTATTTTCGAGATGATGACGAGAGACCACTTTGTGTTGGATCATGATTATGATGATGACATGATTTGATGAGACTAGTTGTATGTATATGCTATGATTACATTTGTATGTGTATGCTGTGCTAAAGATTATTGTATAAAGCCTATTCAAATACAAAACAAATATGCAAAAAAAAACTAATAAAACTAGCAGTAGCGAGGGGAACAAAGTTAGCAGTAGCGCTGCCTTACCAGTAGCGCTTCCTTCTAAAAAGTGTTGCAGATATTAGCAGCAGCGCTCTTCACTAAAGCACGCTACTGCTATCCATGTATAGCAGTAGCGTGGGACGACAGGCGCTACTGCTACACGTTCAGTAGTGCGTCGTCCCGCGCTACTGATAGGAAAAATACCCGCGGTACTGCTAGGGTTTTCCCTAGTAGTGTAACGGAATGGGTCAAGTCAATCACATCATTCTCTAATGATGTGATCCCATTTATCAAATGACAACTCATGTCTATGGCTAGGAAACTTAACCATCTTTGATTCAACGAGCTAGTCAAGTAGAGGCATACTAGTGACACTCTGTTTGTCTATGTATTCACACATGTACTAAGTTTCTGGTTAATACAATTCTAGCATGAATAATAAACATTTATCATGATATAAGGAAATATAAATAACAACTTTATTATTGCCTCTAGGGCATATTTCCTTCACTCTCCCACTTTCAGTAGAGTCAATAATGCAGATTACACAGTACTGATTCTAACACCCATGGAGTCTTGGTGCTGATCATGTTTTGCTCGTGAGAGAGGCTTAGTCAACGGGTCTGCAACATTCAGATCCGTATGTATCTTGCAAATCTCTATGTCTCCCTCCTTGACTTGATCGCGGATGGAATTGAAGCGTCTCTTGATGTGCTTGGTTCTCTTGTGAAATCTGGATTCCTTTGCCAAGGCAATTGCACCAGTATTGTCACAAAAGATTTTCATTGGACCCGATGCACTAGGTATGACACCTAGATCGGATATGAACTCCTTCATCCAGACTCCTTCATTTGTTGCTTCCGAAACAGCTATGTACTCTGCTTCACACGTAGATCCCGCCACGATGCTTTGCTTAGAACTGCACCAACTGACAGCTCCACCGTTCAATATAAACACGTATCCGGTTTGTGACTTAGAGTTATCCGGATCAGTGTTAAAGCTTGCATCGACGTAACCATTTACGACGAGCTCTTTGACACCTCCATAAACGAGAAACATATCCTTAGTCATTTTCAGGTATTTCAGGATGTTCTTGACCGCTGTCTAGTGATCCACTCTTGGATTACTTTGGTACCTCCCTGCTAAACTGATAGCAAGGCACACATCAGGTCTGGTACACAGCATTGCATACATGATAGAGCCTATGGCCGTGGCATAGGGAACACCTTTCATTTTCTCTCTATCTTTTGCTGTGGTCGGGCATTGAGTCTGACTCAACTTCACACCTTGTAACACAGGCAAGAACCCTTTCTTTGCTTGATCCATTTTGAACTTCTTCAAAACTTTATCAAGGTATGTGCTTTGTGAAAGTCCAATTAAGCATCTTGTTGCCTAATATATAAGCAACTTCACCGAGGTCTTTCATTGAAAAACTCTTGTTCAAGTATCCTTTTATGCTATCCAGAAATTCTATATCATTTCCAATCAACAATATGTCATCCACATATAATATTAGAAATGCTACAGAGCTCCCACTCACTTTCTTGTAAATACAGGCTTCTCCAAAATTCTGTATAAAACCATATGCTTTGATCACACTATCAAAACGTTTATTCCAACTCTGAGATGCTTGCACCAGTCAATAAATGGATCGCTGGAGCTTGCACACTTTGTTAGTATCCTTTGGATCGATAAAACCTTCAGGTTGCATCATATACAATTCTTCTTCCAGAAATCCATTCAGGAATGCAGTCTTTACTTCCATTTGCCAAATTTCATAATCATAAAATGCAGCAATTGCTAACATGATTCGGACGGACTTAAGCATCGTTACGGGTGAGAAAGTCTCAAAGTAGTCAACTCCTTGAACTTGTCGAAAACCTTTCGCAACAAGTCGAGCTTTGTAGACAGTAACATTACCGTCAGCGTCAGTCTTCTTCTTGAAGATCCATTTATTCTTAATGGCTTGCCAATCAACAGGCAAGTCAACCTAAGTCCACAATTTGTGCTCATACATGGATCCCATCTCAGATTTCATGGCCTCAAGCCATTTCGTGGAATCTGGTCTCATCATTGCTTCCTCATAGTTCGTAGGTTCGTCATGGTCAAGTAACATGACCTCCAGAATAGGATTACCATACCACTCTGGTGCAGATCTTACTCTGGTTGACCTACGAGGTTCGGCAGTAACTTGATCTAAAGTTACATGATCATCATCATTAGCTTCCTCGCTAATTGGTGTAGGAGTCACAGGAACAGATTCTGTGATGAACTACTTTCCAATAAGGGAGTAGCTATAGTTACCTCATCAAGTTCTACTTTCCTCCCACTCACTTCTTTAGAGAGAAACTCCTTCTCTAGAAAGGATCCATTCTTAGCAACGAATGTCTTACCTTCGGATATGTGATAGAAGTTGTACCCAACAGTCTCCTTTGGGTATCCTATGAAGACACATTTCTCCGATTTGGGTTCGAGCTTATCAGGTTGAAGCTTTTTCACATAAGCATCGCAGCCCCAAACTTTAAGAAATGACAACTTGGGTTTCTTGCCAAACCACAGTTCATAAGGTGTCATCTCAACGGATTTAGATGGTGCCCTATTTTAACGTGAATGCAGTCGTCTCTAAAGCATAACCCCAAAACGATAGCGGTAAATCTGTAAGAGACATCATAGATCGCACCATATCCAGTAAAGTACGATTACGACGTTCGGACACACCATTACGTTGTGGTGTTCCGGGTGGTGTGAGTTGCGAAACTATTCCGCATTGTTTCAAATGAAGACCAAACTCGTAACTCAAATATTCTCCTCCAAGATCAGATCGTAGAAACTTTATTTTCTTGTTACAATGATTTTCCACTTCACTCTGAAATTCTTTGAACTTTTCAAATGTTTCAGACTTATGTTTCATCAAGTAGATATACCCATATCTGCTCAAATCATCTGTGAAGGTGAGAAAATAACGATACCCGCCGCGAGCCTCAATATTCATCGGACCACATACATCACTATGTATGATTTCTAACAAATCTGTTGCTCGCTCCATTGTTTCGAAGAACAGAGTTTTAGTCATGTTGCCCATGAGGCATGGTTTGCAAGTACCAAGTGTTCATAATCAAGTGATTCCAAAAGTCCATCAGAATGGAGTTTCTTCATGCGCTTTACACCAATATGACCCAAACGGCAGTGCCACAAATAAGGTGCACTATCATTATCAACTCTGCATCTTTTGGCTTCAATATTATGAATATGTGCATCATTACTATCGAGATTCAATGAAAATAGACCACTCTTCAAGGGTGCATGACCATAAAAGATATTACTCATATAAATAGAGCAACCATTATTCTCTGATTTAAATGAATAACCGTCTCGCATCAAACAAGATCCAGATATAATGTTCATGCTTAACGCTAGCACCAAATAACAATTATTCAGGTCTAAAACTAATCCGGAAGGTAGATGTAGAGGTAGCGGGCCGACTGCGATTACATCAACTTTGGAACCATTTCCCACATGCATCGTCACCTCGTCCTTAGCCAATGTTCGCTTAATCCGTAGTCCCTGCTTCAAGTTGCAAATATTAGCAACAGAACCAGTATCAAATACCCAGGTGCTACTGCGAGCATTAGTAAGGTACACATCAATAACATGTATATCACATATACCTTTATTGACCTTGCCATCCTTCTTATCCGCTAAATACTTGGGGCAGTTCCGCTTCCAGTGACCAGTGCCTTTGCAGTAGAAGCACTGAGTCTCAGGCTTAGGTCCAGACTTGGGCTTCTTCACTTGAGCAGCAACTTGCTTGCCGTTCTTCTTGAAGTTCCCCTTCTTCCCTTTACCCTTTTTCTTGAAACTGGTGGTCTTGTTGACCTTCAACACTTGATGCTCCTAGCTTCTTGATTTCTACCTCTGCAGCCTTTAGCATTGAGAAGAGCTCGGGAATTGTCTTATCCATCCCTTGCATGTTATAGTTCATCACGAAGCTCTTGTAGCTTGGTGGCAGTGATTGAAGAATTCTGTCAATGACACTATCATCAGGAAGATTAACTCTCAATTGAATCAAGTGATTGTTATACCTAGACATTATGAGTATATGCTCACTGACAGAACTATTCTCCTCCATCTTGCAGCTGTAGAACTTATTGGAGACTTCATATCTCTCAATCCGGGCATTTGCTTGAAATATTAAGTTCAACTCTTGGAACATCTCATATGCTCCATGACGTTCAAAATGTCGTTGAAGTCCCGGTTCTAAGCCGTAAAGCATGGCACACTGAACTATCGAGTAGTCATCAGCTTTGCTCTGCCAGACGTTCATAACATCTGGCGTTGCTCCTGCGGCGGGTTTGGCACCTAGCGGTGCTTCTAGGACATAATTCTTCTATGCAGCAATGAGGATAATCCTCAAGTTACGGACCCAGTCCGTGTAGTTTCTACCATCATCTTTCAACTTAGCTTTCTCTAGCAACGCATTAAAATTCAACGGAACAACAGCACGAGCCATCTATCTACAACAACATAGACATGCAAAATACTATCAGCTACTAAGTTCATGATAAATTAAAGTTCAATTAATCATATTACTAAGGAACTCCCACTTAGATAGACATCCCTCTAATCATCTAAGTGATCACGTGATCCATATCAACTAAACCATGTCCGATCATCACGTGAGATGGAATAGTTTTCAATGGTGAACATCACTATGTTGATCATATCTACTATATGATTCACGCTCGACCTTTCGGTCTCAGTGTTCCGAGGCCATATCTGCATATGCTAGGCTCGTCAAGTTTAACCCGAGTATTTTGCGTGTGCAAAACTGGCTTGCACCCGTTGTATATGAACGTAGAGCTTATCACACCCGATCATCACGTGGTTTCTCGGCACGATGAATTTTTGCAACAGTGCATACTCAGGGAGAACACTTATACCTTGAAATTTAGTGAGAGATCATCTTATAATGCTACCATCAAACTAAGAAAAATAAGAAGCATAAAGGATAAACATCACATGCAATCAATAGAAGTGATATGATATGGCCATCATCATCTTGTGCCTTTGATCTCCATCTCCAAAGCACCGTCATGATCACCATCGTCACCGGTGCGACACCTTGATATCCATCGTAGCATCGTTGTTGTCTCGTCAACTATTGCTTCTACGACTATCGCTACCACTTAGTGATAAAGTAAAGCAATTACATGGCGACTGCATTTCATACAATAAAGCGACAACCATATGGCTCCTACCAGTAGCCGATAACTCTGTTACAAAACATGATAATCTCATACAATAAAATTTAGCATCATGTCCTGACCATATCACATCACAACATGCCCTGCAAAAACAAGTTAGACGTCCTCTACTTTGTTGTTGCAAGTTTTACGTGGCTGCTACGGGCTGAGCAAGAACCGTTCTTACCTACGCATCAAAACCACAACGATTTTTTGTCAAGTATGCGTTGTTTTAACCTTCAACAAGGACCGGGCGTAGCCACACTCGATTCAACTAAAGTTGGAGAAACTGACACCCGCCAGCCACCTGTGTGCGAAGCACGTCGGTAGAACCAATCTCCCGTAAGCGTACGCGTAATGTCGGTCTGGGCCGCTTCATCCAACAATACCGCCGAATCAAAGTATGACATGCTGGTAAGCAGTATGACTATTATCGCCCACAACTCACTTGTGTTCTACTCGTGCATATAACAGCTATGCATAAACCTGGCTCGGATGCCACTGTTGGGGAACGTAGTAATTTCAAAAAAAATCCTACGCACACGCAAGATCATGGTGATGCATAGCAACGAGTGGGGAGAGTGTTGTCCACGTACCCTCGTAGACCGTAAACAGAAGCGTTATGATAGCGCGATTGATGTAGTCGTACGTCTTCACGATCGACCGATCCTAGTACCGAAAGTACGGCACCTCCGCGATCTGCACACGTTTGGCTCGGTGACGTCCCACGAACTCACAATCCAGTAGAGTGTCGAGGGAGAGCTTCGTCAGCACGACGGCATGATGACGGTGATGATGAAGCTACCGGTGCAGGGCTTTTCCTAAGCACTGCAATGATATGACCGAGGTGGATTATGGTGGAGGGGGGCACCGCACACGGCTATGAGATCAATGATGAACTTGTGTGTCCTAGGGTGCCCCCTGCCCCCGTATATAAAGGAGCAAGGGGGAGGCCGACCGGCCCTTGGGGTGCGCCAAGGAGGGGAGGAGTCCTCCTCCTAGTAGGAGTAGGACTCCCCCTTTCCTAGTACAACTAGGAGGATGTAGGGGAAAGGAAGGAAGAGGAAGAGGAGAAGGAAAGGGGGGCGCGCCCCCCTCCCTAGTCCAATTCGTACTCCCTATAGGGAGGGGGAGCGGCTGCCCCTTGTGGGCTGGCTTCCCTCTTCCCTATTGCCCATGTAGGCCCAACTATCCCGGGGGGGGGGGGTTCCGGTAACCCTCCGGCACTCTGGTTTTGTCCGAAACCACCCGGAACGCTTCCGGTGTCCGAATATAGCCGTCCAATATATCAATCTTTATGTCTCAACTATTTCGAGACTCCTCGTCATGTCCGTGATCACATCCGGGACTCTGAACTACCTTCGGTACATCAAAACACATAAACTCGTAATACCGATCGTCACCGAACGTTAAGCGTCCGTACCCTACGGGTTCGAGAACTATGTAGACATGACCGAGACACGTCTCCGTTCAATAACAAATAGCGGAACCTGGATGTTCATATCGGCTCCCACATATTCTATGAAGATCTTTATCGGTCAAACAGATAACAATATACGTTGTTCCCTTTGCCATCGGTGTGTTACTTGCCCGAGATTCGATCGTCGGTATCTCAATACCTAGTTCAATCTCGTTACCGGCAAGTCTCTTTACTCGTTCCGTAATGCATCATCCCGCAACTAACTCATTAGTCACATTGCTTGCAAGGCTTATAGTGATGTGCATTACCGAGAGGGCCCAGAGATACCTCTCCGACAATTGGAGTGACAAATCCTTATCTCGATCTATGCCAACTCAACAAGTACCATCGGAGACACCTGTAGAGCACCTTTATAATGACCCAGTTATGTTGTGACGTTTGGTAGCACACAAAGTGTTCCTCCGGTATTCGGGAGTTGCATAATCTCATTGTCATAGGAACATGTATAAGCCATGAAGAAAGCAATAGCAACATACTAAACGATCAAGTGCTAAGCTAACAGAATGGGTCATGTCAATCACATCATTCTCTAATGATGTGATCCCGTTAATCAAATGACAACTCATGTCTATGGCTAGGAAACTTAACCATCTTTGATTCAACGAGCTAGTCAAGTAGAGGCATACTAGTGACACTCTGTTTGTCTATGTATTCACACATGTACTAAGTTTTCGGTTAATACAATTCTAGCATGAATAATAAGCAGTTATCGTGATATAAGGAAATATAAATAACAACTTTATTATTGCCTCTAGGGCATATTTCCTTCACTAAGCCCACTAAGCCCCAAACAAGAGAGGCAGACCAAACCAGCAAGACGTCCAACATCGCCAAATCCAACAGCAGGGACACCACGAGCAACAAGATAGCGCCCTCAAGAAGGAACAACGATGCCACGACACCACCGCCATCCGGTCCGGAGAACCAGACCTAGGGTTTCCCCTGAGCTTGAAGAGGGGCGCAGATGGAGGCCATGGTAGCGCCTTCAAGAAGGAAAATGACACCCGCGAGCGTCGCCGCTACCAGCACCGGCAATCCGGGCAGAGATTTCTCCCTGGCCTGTTACTGAGCAATCCCATAGGCGCAGGATCCAAAATCTGAGATGCGGAAGCCGCAGTTGGCCGGAGCGCCAAGTCTGTAGGGGTTGGCCGTCGGAAGGTGGCACCTGGCGCGACGGAACACTCGACATAGGATCTGGCACCAGACGAGGCGTGTAGGCATACAAGGTCGTGGTGCGGCGAGGCAGCAAGAACCGACGCAGAGGAATCAACGACGACCAGCGGTACCGGCAAACTGGGACTGCAGAGAGCGCAGATCCAAGTTGTTGGGGCCGAAATCATCAGGTTGTCGACGAGCCAAGAAAGCTGGAAGGGACGCAGCTACCGGATCGCCGGGACCGAAGCTTAATGTCGCTTGAAGCTATGTCGGTATTTCCCCAAAGAGGAAGGGATGATGCAGCACAACGGTGGTAGGTATTTCCCTCAGATATGAAACCAAGGTTATCGAACTAGTAGGAGAACCAAGCAACACAACGTAAACAGCCCCTGCACACAAATAACAACCACTCGCAACCCGACGTGTTAAAGGGGTTGTCAATCCCTTTCTGGTAACGGCGCCAGAAACGGTGCGTGGACGGGAGAAAGTTGTAATAGATTGAATAAATAGATCGTAAATAAAATAAGGTGCAGCAAAGTATTTTTGTATTTTTGGTTTAATAGATCTGAAAATAAATGCAAGGAAAAAGTAGATCGCAAAGGCAAATATATGAGAAACAGACCCGGGGACCGTAGGTTTCACTAGTGGCTTCTCTCGAGAAAAATAGCAAGAAAAAATTACTGTTGAGCAATTGATAGAACTTCAAATACTCATGACGATATCCAGGCAACGATCATTATATAGGCATGATGTCCAAGATTAGTAGACCGACTCCTGCTTGCATCTACTACTATTACTCCACACATCGACCGCTATCCAGCATGCATCTAGTATATTAAGTTCATTGAAAAACGGAGTAATGCAATAAGAATGATGACATGATGTAGACAATATCTATCTATGTAAAGATAGACCCCATCGTTTTATCCTTACTAGCAATGACACATATGCGTCGGTTCCCTTTCTGTCACTGGGATCAAGCACTGTAAGATCGAACCCACTACAAAGCACCTCTTCTCATTGCAAGATAAATAGATCAAGTTGGCCAAACAAAACCCAAATATTGGAGAAGAAATACGAGGCCATAAGAGATCGTGCATAAAATAGATCAAAGAAACTCAAATACTTTCATGGATATAAAAAGATAGATCTGATGATAAACTCAAAGTTCATCGATCCCAACAAACACACCGCAAAAGAGTTACATCATATGGATCTCCAAGAGACCGTTGTATTGAGAATTCAGAGAGAGAGAGATGAAGCCATCTAGCTACTAACTACGGACCCGAAGGTCTACAAAGAACTACTCATGCATCATCGGAGAGGCACCAATGGAGGTGGTGAACCCCATCCGAGATGGTGTCTAGATTGGATCTGGTGGTTCTGGACTCTGCGGCGGCTGGATGAATATTTCATCGACTCCCCTAGGGTTTCTGGAATATTGGGGTATTTATAGAGCAAAGATGCGGTTCGGGGGGCACCCGAGGTGGGCACAACCCACCAGGGCGCGCCTGGGCCTCCTGGCGCGCCCTGGTGGGTTGTGCCCCCCTCGGGGCACCCCCCAGGCGCCGCCAGGGCCCATTGTCACTACTGCAGGATGCTGCTAACACGACACTACGATCAGAGACCCTTCGACGAAACTGTGTGCTATGCAATAATCACAAACGATGGTGTAAAAAAGCCGTCAAATAAGGTGCAAAACGTTTGTGATGACGGATGCATCAAACACGGTTCGGATTTTAGTTGCGTGTGCGATGTAGGGCGTACGGTTCAGTTCAATTAACAGTTTGCGATGAGGAGGAACAAAAGAAACGGGCAGCCAGATGAAGGTGTGTGCGATATACAATATACGGTTCACTCAGATGAACTGCTTGTGATTAGGCAACACAAAAGAAATGGGCAGCCAGATGAAGGTGTGTGCGATATACAACATACGGTTCACTCCGATGAACTGTTTGTGATTAGGCAACACAAAAGAAACGGTCAGCCAGATCAAGTTGTGTGCGATATACGGCATGCGGTTCACTCGGCCTTGTCTTCAGTGTGCGACCTCTGTGGCAACCGTTCGCTCCCCACTAGCCTCTTCTTGTACCGTGGCAACCGTCCACCGCCTCTTCGCCTTTCCCTCTCGATTTGGAACTGCTGTCGCACACTCTTCGTCCCTCCATTTGCCTTTACCCTTCCTTCTGCCATTGTTCGATTATCTTCTCCATGGAGGGAACAGACCAGAAATGACCCCGTTATTCTTCCCCCGATCTGAAAGATGACGTGGTGGAGGAACTCATTGATCGGTGCGACTTCATCACCTCGGCTAGCATGGCAGGTTCGTTCAAGACCATTCGCGACTCAACTAATAACATCATTAGTAGGAACCCAAGGGTCCAGGAGCGGTTTGATCTCCCCTATCTTCTTCGCCGTGACCCTGCTGACTAGCGCGCGGACGACGGAAGCCTTGCCTTGTGCAAGTTGATGCCGCTTGATAATGATACGTGTGATGTTAAGATGCTATCGCTTGAGGGCAAGGCTTGGAAAGGCGCAAATGGGGATTGGGTTGTTTATATTGGGTACAACTGCGAGTGGGAACTTGTGAATGTGTACACTCGGCACCGGGTTCCACTTCCAAAAATCTCAGACTGCCCAGCGGTTGAGTACACCGGTATTCTACGTGAGTTCAAATACGATCATGGTGACTGTCGTCTACAGAAGATAGCAATTTGTCGAGTTCCCAACCGCTCTTGGGATTACACGAACTATGAAGTTGTTGCTATCTTCGACAAGCTTGTTGCCGTCCTTACTTCCACGCCTCGATGGATATTGCTCAAAAATCAATTTCTATACACCGATGAGTACTGTGATGCAATTCAATACGAGGGTCTTGTGTTTGCTGCCACCACTCGTGGCACTGTTTTTGCATGGAATCCTAAGGCTTTCGGTACGTTTGCCTTCCATCGTAATTATAATTGTTTCATCCACATGCATGCGGGTTAGCTAGTTTCCCTTTACTAATTAACCTTCTTGTGTTTCCAAGGTCCTGTGAACATTCCACCACCTTACTTGAAAAAATTTATAACCAAGGGGGAGATGACGAAGCTAATGATCACGAGCATGAGGAAGAGCAGGACCCATATACTCTGTGGCGCCTAGCAACTTATTCCGATGGATCACCTCTTCTTGTCTGTATACAGGGGATTGCTGATGTTACTAAGGAAGGAGGTGTTGTCTCGCATGGTCGCACTCTCCGGACCTATTCCAACATCCATTGCAGGGTATTCGAGATGGATACTGGTGTACTAGCGCCAACACCTTCTCCCCTGGTTCAGTATTGAAAGTCTTGGAGGAAACTCGCTCTTCCTTGGACAAAACTATCCAATGATGGTGAAAGGCGATCTAGCTGCTGTTGACACAACGTTACTACCATTATGAGAAGCAACTGTATCTATACCTCGGTCATTGCTATGCTTCCCTACCATCACATTATGGGTCCTGACATAGGCCGCTTCAGCCTGGATGATCAGTCCTGCATTGGTCTCGAGATTGACAGTAGCTGGCCCTTCCCAGAGAATCACTTCTAGTTCAAAGCAAGCGTTTCCAACACCGACGAGTGGTTGAGTTGAAGCTCATTTCATCACTTTGTAATTTGTTGTGTGAGAAAAACTTTACTTTACTAGAATGTTTTGTTGGAAATGATCTATAATCCAACGTGTATCCTCGTTGTCGTTGTGGGTTGATGACTTGTTGTATGTAATCAATGGTACATTTGCATATGCGTCCATCAACTCACGCCTGCTAGTGGTGTCCATATGAACAGTGCTAGTGATTTGAGTTGCAAAAATTAGATAGTGCTAGTGATTTTTAGCTGGATATTTTGAGAAATCGCAGTGTTACAAGGTTGACAAATGGCAATGTTACTATATAAACAAATGTCAATCTTTCCAGTTTGACAAATGGCAACATACCCAAAATGATAGATGCAAATCTTACCCAATTGTTTCTACGTGGTTGCACACGGATCATCCAAAACAACCATTTGCGTTGAAGGAATGCACAAATCCTGCACTGCGAGGGAAGACCATAGCTCTCACTTTGCATACGGGTGTTCTATCTAAAACGTTTGCGATCAAGAGGTTCAAAAATCCTGCTCGGCACATTTTCCCTTGGCTTCCTGGGGAAGTTGTCGGTTTGCATACAGGTGTTCTAACTAAAATGTTTACGATGAGTGTTTTATAATTAAAAACCATTGACTTTTTTTCAAAAGAAAATCGTTTGATAAGTCTGTACATTAAGAGAGAAAAACGCAAGTTCGTTCAAACCATATCTTTCATTCAGTCACACTGCGAATTTATATTGATATGATCGAGAATTCGGGATACAGTATTAAACCCAAAAAAAACTATTTCCGGCGGCGGCGGAGGCGGCATGTCGCGCCGTCGTTGTCGTTGTCGTCCTCCGGGACGCCATTGTTGAAGTCTTCAAGGCAGCACAAAATGTTCTTCACTTCTAAATCAAACATCATGTCGTCGCGCGATCGACTGGGGGGGGGGGGGGGGGGGGGAGAACGGCAACTGGCGCCGCTGAGAGGTAGCGGTCGATGCCAGCGTCCAATGTCGCTAAGGGGGCGTGCGAACGGGCACGAGCGCGGCGGTTGCAGCGAAACGCACGGGGACCGGTGCCGCGGTGGGTGGAGGGGCGCGCACCGGCAGGGGCACGGGCGCGGTGGGTGCAGCCAAACGCACGGGGGTCGGTGCTACGTCTTGAGCACTGCGGTGGTTTTCCCTTGAAGAGGGAAGGGTGATGCAGTAAAGTAGCGTAAATATTTTCCTCAGTTTTTGAGAACCAAGGTATCAATCCAGTAGGAGATCACGCACGACTCCTTCACACCTACACAAACAAATAAGAACCTCGCAACCAACGCGATAAAGGGATTGTCAATCCCTCAACGGTCACTTACGAGAGTGAGATCTGATAGATATGATAAGATAATATTTTTGGTGTTTTTATGATCAAGATGCAAAGTAAAATAAAAGGCAATAAAAATAACTAAGTGTTAGAAGATTAATATGATGGAAAATAGACCCCGGGGCCATAGGTTTCACTAGTGGCTTCTCTCAAGAGCATAAGTATTACTGTGGGTGAACAAATTACTGTTGATCAATTGATAGAATTGAGCATAGTTATGAGAATATGTAGGTATGATCATGTATATAGGCATCACGTCCGCGACAAGTAGACTGACTCCTGCCTGCATCTACTATTATTACTCCACACATCGACCGCTATCCAGCATGCATCTAGAGTATCTATCTATCTATCTATCTATCTATCTATCTATTATCTATCTATCTATCTTCTATTATATACTCTATTATATACTTAAAACAAGAGGCAAACAAGCTATTATGTTGATCCACACAGATTAAATTTTCTCGGCCGTTTATTCTTAGATATAGACGGTAGAGATTTAAAGATACAACGTTACATCAAAATATATATTGGGTTGCACGTGTGAAGTCTGTCATGTACATACATGTGCGTACGATGGAAAAGTGCAATCGGGAAAATCTATCACGTAGATGTGTTTACGATGGAAAAGTGCAATCATGCTTTCTTAGAAAAGAATCCAATCCCTTTCAAGAAAAAAAATCCAATCATAGTAACGTACATCAAAAGGACAGGGACACCTATTTATTTTTAGGGGTAGACACGTACAATTAACTATTGTTACATTCCATAATATATGTGCTCACGTATAATTATGTTTTTTTTAAACTACAGTGTCTATCAATCGGAAGGATACGAACGTGAAAAATAAAAGTAGATACAGGGGTTTGATCACGTCACTTATGGAAAGATCAGAATATGGAAGGACACAGCATTTTTTAATAATATCCTAGAAAATGATTTATTATTATATTATTAGGATGATAGAAAATGAACGGTGAAGATTTATTACTTTAAAGTTATGATATTTAAACGGCATAGATTTATTACCATATATGTCACAATATGCAGTGGAATTTTTTTTAACCAGACATATTCCATATATGTCACAATACGCAGTAGATTCTTCTTTTAACCGAACACGCAACAGTAGAACCAAACTTAGACGTGTACAAGTCGGTCACGGTCACGTGTGTGAAGGCAAAATCCTGCTCACCACAAAAAAAGAGGCAAAATCCAGGTTGGTCTGCCGGTAGTTATTACGAGTCCGTGACGAACACAAGCGGGCACCAAACCAACACATGCACGTCGGTTCCAAGAAAAGCAAATATATTTATATTGTTTTAAGGGTAGCAAATATATTTACAAAAATGTAAGTGAATACATGTATTAAATCAATTTTTTTCATTCCTTCATTTTTTTTGGGGTAGCAAATATATTTATCTACAAACCTTCCGTGAAGGACTTCAATATGTAACAGGAAACCACATGCATGTAGAAAAAAAGTGCACCGATGCAGGTTTAAAAAACCATAGAGCGCAGGCCATGTATTATAAAAATGAAAGTGAATGCATGTATCAAATCATTATTTTTTTTCATTCCTTGGCTCTAATTTCATGTGACAAACTGATACTAAATGTAAATATATGGCTCTGCGTACTTATGTTAGCATCTGGCTAGATGTGGAGTACCAATCCAATACGTAAAAGGGATCTATTCAGGTGATGACCTCAGTAGTGACATCGGCAGTGCTTCATACCAATATATTTTGTATTGCTTCATTGTAATTCCAGGTGAAAAATTGACATTAACTTATGCTAGGAAATACATCTTAGGTAATGAAAAAAATAGTTTTTTGATTTATGCATGAAATTTAACTAGGAGTCTATCACTCAGACACGTGCTAACGTGAATACAAATCATGTATGAAATCGTAAGTTCCAAGGACATATGCATGTTACGTGCATATAAATTGTACTCGGGCATGTTTAATACCCTATATACCGATCGAAATAGGAGATTTTTTTGAGGGGGAAATAGGAGATTATTTAGTGTTCAGTCTAGCATAAACATTTAGTATCAAAACCTGTTACATGGAGAAAAAACACTCAGTACCACCTTGGTATGTACGGAGTCGGCAAACAAAAGAAAAATAATCCATAGCAGGATATTTACCATTTAAAATAATCTTAATTATAGCAAAAGATACTGGAGCAAGGTTTACACAACAAGATAAAAGAGATTTATAGCTCGAAAAAATAATAGTTATATGAATTTGGCATATGGACATATTTAACCTAAACTTGAAATGCGGAACAAAAAAATTGAGCATTGATGTTAAATATCTTGGATGTTAGATGTATATTTCTCTGTGTCTAATACTAGGAGAGTAGATTGATAAGGATTTGTAGATTGATAGGAGTGACATAGGGACTACTGCGCATCTTCATGCACTTGCTGGTGGCCCACCATGAGCAATCTGGATGGCCCAAACATCCTCGGAGCATGTGGTGCGTTGTTGACACAACGGCTGGAAAGTCACCGGTCGAAGCCAGAAGAAGCTAACAATTGTGAACTAAAGATCAAATCGTCATTCCAGAAACGAAACGGGCTGGTCAAGCATCCCATATTCGGTCGGATATAACTAGGGAGGCCTAACCACACTACATTCTCAACGAAACCATATAGGTCATACGTTGCAAACTAGATAAAAAGTAAAAACAAGAAAACAGGAACCGTCGTCATCCACTCCACCGAATAATGCTATCCAAGGTCACCTGGACGA
Source organism: Aegilops tauschii subsp. strangulata (assembly GCF_002575655.3). NCBI lineage: Eukaryota > Viridiplantae > Streptophyta > Magnoliopsida > Poales > Poaceae > Aegilops > Aegilops tauschii. Next base: position 92,550,861 of record NC_053041.3, on the reverse strand, counting down.
AACATAGACAAAAATGGGACCCAAGATCTTGCCCTGACTCCACACTCGCTCCACCGACTACCATAAGTATTGTTAGAACAAGAACATGATGAGAGAACTTATTCAATACTGCCAATGATGCAATAGCCTCGCTACCGCAAGCTAGACACCAAGACCGGGTGGTCAATCCCAAATCGACCCTTTCCCATCCCATTAACATCGGAAGACATCCGAAAGTGAGGGGAAGCGACAGTGGCGGTAGCACTAACATGGAATTCGTGTAACCATTACTAAGTGGGACATTAACCAAAGTCTCAAACAAGGTTTCTTGAGACATGCATGCTTGATGTTTTATTTCATTTTTCAATGATATGTCAAATACTAATAATGTAGCATATGAAACCAGCTACCAATTTTGGGCTGCAAAATAAGTACAATAAAAGCAATACTAGATAAGATGTTGCGTTTTGTATTTCGGCAAAAAGTTTTAGTAAAATTATATGTCTAACACCAAATGATACATCGGTGCTTCAAAACATGTATTATCTAAAAACATTGAAAACGAAATATAATAATTAAAAAATATAGAAATATTATAACATATCTAGCCGCGCATTTGCGCGCGTCACCCTGCTAGTTAAGTTCATAAGAACAGAGTAATGCTTTAAGTAAGATGATATGATGTAGCGGGATAAACTCATGCAATATTATATAAACCCCATCTTTTTATCCTCGATGGCAACAATACAATACGTGCCTTGCTGCCCCTGCTGTCACTGGGAAAGGACAACACAAGATTGAATCCAAAGCTAAGCACTTCTCCCATTGCAAGAAAGATCAATCTAGTAGGCCAAACCAAACTGATAATTCGAAGAGACTTGCAAAGATAACCAATCATACATAAAATAATTCAGAGGAGATTCAAATATTGTTCATAGATAAACTTGATCATAAACCCACAATTCATCGGTCTCAACAAACACACTGCAAAAGAAGATTACATCGAATAGATCTCCACAAGAATCGTGGAGAACTTTGTATTGAGATCCAAAGAGAGAGAAGAAGCCATCTAGCTAATAACTATGGACCCGAAGGTCCGAGGTAAACTACTCACACATCATCGGAGAGGCTATGGTGTTGATGTAGAAGCCCTCCGTGATCAATGCCCCCTCCGGCGGAGTGCCGGAAAAGGCCCCAAGATGGGATCTCACGAGTACAGAAGGTTGTGGCGGTGGAATTAGGTTTTTGGCTCCGTATCTGATAGTTTGGGGGTACGTAGGTATATATAGGAGGAAGAAGTACGTCGGTGGAGCAACATGGGCCCCACGAGGGTGGAGGGCGCGCCTAGGGGGGTAGGCGCGCCCCCTGCCTCGTGCTCTCCTGGTTGATTTCTTGACGTTGACTCCAAGTCCTCTGGATCACGTTCGTTCCGAAAATCATGTTTCCGAAGGTTTCATTCCCTTTGGACTCCGTTTGATATTATTTTTTTGTGAAACATTGAAATAGGCAAAAAACAGCAATTCGGGCTGGGCCTCCGGTTAATAGGTTAGTCCCAAAAAATAATATAAAAGTGTATAATAAAGCCCGTTTATCATCCAAAATAGAATATAATATAGCATGGAACAATAAAAAATTATAGATACGTTGGAGACGTATCAAGCATCCCCAAGCTTAATTCCTACTCGTCCTCGAGTAGGTAAATGATAAAAATAGAATTTTTGATGTGGAATGCTTACTTAGCATAATTTTCAATGTAATTCTCTTAATTGTGGTATGAATATTCAGATCCGAAAGATTCACGATAAAAGTTTAATATTGACATAAAAATAATAATACTTCAAGCATACTAACCAAGCAATTATGTCTTCTCAAAATAACATGGCCAAAGAAAGTTATCCCTACAAAATCATATAGTCTCGCTATGCTCTATCTTCACCAGACAAAATATTTAAATCATGCACAACCCCGATGACAAGCCAAGCAATTGTTTCATACTTTTGGTGTTCTCAAACTTTTTCAATCTTCACGCAATACATGAGCGTGAGCCATGGACATAGCACTATATGTGGAATAGAATGGTGGTTGTGGAGAAGACAAAAAGGAGAAGATAGTCTCACATCAACTAGGCGAATCAACGGGCTATGGAGATGCCCATCAATAGATATCAATGTGAGTGAGTAGAGATTGCCATGCAACGGATGCACTAGAGCTATAAATATATGAAAGCTCAACAAAAGAAACTAAGTGGGTGTGCATCCAACTCGCTTGCTCACAAAGACCTAGGGCGTTTTGAGGAAGCCCATCATTGGAATATACAAGCCAAGTTCTATAATGAAAAATTCCCACTAGCATATGAAAGTGATATCATAGGAGACTCTCTATCATGAAGATCATGGTGCTACTTTGAAGCACAAGTGTGGAAAAAGGATAGTAGCATTGTCCCTTCTCTCTTTTTCTCTCATTTTTTATTTGGGCCTTTTCTCCTTTTTTTATGGCCTTTATTTTTTTCGTCCGGAGTCTCATCACGACTTGTGGGGGAATCATAGTCTCCATCATCCTTTCCTCACTTGGGACAATGCTCTAATAATGATGATCATCACACTTTTATTTTCTTACAACTCAAGAATTACAACTCAATACTTAGAACAACAATATGACTCTATGTGATGCCTCCGGCGGAGTACGGGTATATGCAATGAATCAAGAGTGACATGTATGAAAGAATTATGAATGGTGGCTTTGCCACAAATACGATGTCAACTACATGATCACGCAAAGCAATATGACAATGATGAAGCATGTCATAGTAAACGGAACGGTGGTAAGTTGCGTGGCAATATATCTCGGAATGGCTATGGAAATGCCATGATAGGTAGGTATGGTGGATGTTTTGAGGAAGGTATATGGTGGGTGTATGATACCAGCGAAAAGTGCGTGGTATTAGAGAGGCTAGCAATGGTGGAAGGAAGAGAGTGCGTATAATCCATGGACTCAACATTAGTCATAAAGAACTCATATACTTATTGCAAAAATCTACAAGTTATCAAAGCAAAGTATTACACGCATGCTCCTAGGGGGATAGATTGGTAGGAAAAGACCATCGCTCGTCCCCGACCGCCACTCATAAGGAAGACAATAAATAAATAAATTATGCTCCGACTTCATCACATAACGGTTCACCATACGTGCATGCTACGGGAATCACAAACTTTAACACAAGTATTCCTCAAATTCACAACTACTCAACTAGCATGATTCTAATATCACCATCTTCATATCTCAAAACAATTATCAAGCATCAAACTTCTCATAGTATTCAACACACTCATAAGGAAAATTTTACTAGTCCTGGATGACTATTACTTTCGGACTAATTTTCCAATTTAAGCAAATTACCATGCTGTTTTGTAGGACTCTCAAAATAATATAAGTGAATCATGAGAGAACAATAGTTTCTATAAAACAAATGCACCACCGTGCTCTAAAAGATATAAGTGAAGCACTAGAGCAAAAGCAATATAGCTCAAAAGATATAAGTGAAGCACATAGAGTATTCTAATAAATTCCGATTCATGTGTGTCTCTCTCAAAATGTGTGTACAGCAAGGATGATTGTGGTAAACTAAAAAGCAAAAACTCAAATCATACAAGACACTCCAAGCAAAACACATATCATGTGGTGAATAAAAATATAGCTCCAAGTAAAGTTACCGATGGAAGTAGACGAAAGAGGGGATGCCTTCCGGGGCATCCCCAAGCTTTGGATTTTTGGTGTCCTTATATTATCTTGGGGTGCCATGGGAATCCCCAAGCTTAGGCTCTTGCCACTCCTTGTTCTCTAATCCATCAAATCTTTTACCCAAAACTTGAAAACTTCACAACACAAAACTTAGTAGAAAATCTCGTGAGCTCCGTTAGCGAAAGAAAAACAAAATACCACTTCAAGGTACTGTAATGAACTCATTCTTTATTTATATTGGTGTTAAACCTACTGTATTCCAACTTCTCTATGGTTTATAAACTATTTTATTAGCCATAGATTCATCAAAATAAGCAAACAACACACGAAAAACAGAATCTGTCAAAAACATAACAGTCTGTAGTAATCTATAACTAACGCAAACTTCTGGAACTCCAAAAATTCAGCAAAAATAGGAAGGCCTAGAAAATTTGTTAATTGATCAGCAGCAATTGGAATCAATATTTTATCACGTTCTGGTGATTTTTAACAATTGTTTTCGTGAACAGAAAATTTCTGGAATTTTCAGCAAGATCAAATAACTATTATCCAAGAAGATCCTATAGGTTTAACTTGGCACAAACACTAATTAAAACATAAAAACAAGTCTAACCAGAGGCTATATCAAATATTTATTCCTACACATAAGCAAAAAACTAATAACTAAAATAAAATTGGGTTGCCTCCCAACAAGCGCTATCATTTAACGCCCTAAGCTAGGCATTGAGATTTCGATGATGCTCACATGAAAGACAAGAATTGAAGCACAAAGAAAGCATCAAAGAACACGTCATAAACACATCTAAGTCTAACATACTTCCTATGCATAGGCATTTTATAAGCAAACAAATTATCAAGACAAGCAAAAACTAGCATATGCAAGGAAGTGGAAAGAAACAATAGCAATCTCAACATGACGAGAGGTAATTTAGTAAGATAAGTCTACAACCATATTTTCCTCTCCCATAATAATTACATGTAGGATCATAGGCAAATTCAACAAAATATCTATCACATAAGATATTCTCCACACGATCCACATGCATGCAAAGTTGACACTCTTCCAAAATAGTGGGATTAAAATTAACTAAAGTCATGACCTCTCCAAACCCACTTTTATCAAAAACTTCATAAAATTGAACATTCTCCAAATATGTGGGATCTAAAGTTGACACTCTTACAAACCCACTTTCAATAATATTGCAAACACTATTATCAATCTCATATTCATCATGGGGATTAAATGAATTTTCAAGATCACAAGAAGAATCACCCCAATCATGATCATTGCAACAAATAGTAGACATAGCAAAACTAGCATCCCCAAGCTTAGGGTTTTGCATATTATTAGCACAATTTACATCAAGAGAATTTATAGTAAAATCATTGCAATCATTCTTTTTATCGAAGGAACTATCAAGTATGGGTGCAATAGCAACGATCTCATGTTTAACATACGGAACTATAGCAAATTCATCTTCATAAATATTGGCATCATGGCCACAAGAATAGCAAGCATCATGTTCATCAAGGGATATTTCAATCAAATCATCGGAATCACAATTATCTATAGATTCATGCATATCATTATTTTCTTTCGAAGCAACAGTCATTCTTTCAATAAATTCTTTGACATAGACATTATGAGCATAGTTTTCATAGCAATATTTAAGTATGTCAAGATTTTCAGATTCGTAGAGAGTAATATCATACTTTTCAAACAAAGAAGCAACTTCAAAAGAACCCTTAAAAGCAACAAATTCTTCAATTTGTTCAATATCATAGTAGCTATAAACACCCTTTGCATAAGAAGATAAGATTTCATTTTCATTAAACTCACATAGGTAGGGAAGGTGTTTTTTAGGGTTCTTAGAACAACAAGTAATATCACAAATTTCACAAAGATTCCAAGCATAACACAGCAATTTGTTTATTTTATTCCATAAGAGTCTCCCTTTTTCAGACAAACGGTGACGCACAAAATGAGCATGCTCATCTAAAGATTTCCCATCCACAAGGCTAGTTGGGGTTTCAGCACGAGCGCATAAGGATCGAAGAAGATCCAAGTACAACACTTTAAGTGGATCCATATCAATAGATTTTTAGCAAGCAAAGATGCAAGCAAATAGAAGGCACGTGGAAACACAAACAAAAAGGCATACGGGAAGAAGGCGAATAAAATGGCAAGGGTGAAGTGGGGGAGAGGAAAACGAGAGGCAAATGGAAAATAATGTAATGCGAGGGATAAGAGTTTGTGGTGGGTACTTTGTATGTCTTGACTTGACTTGACTTGGCGCGAATCTCCCCGGCAACGGCGCCAGAAATCCTTCTTGCTACCTCTTGAGCACTGCGTTGGTTTTCCCTTGAAGAGGAAAGGGTGATGCAGTAAAGTAGCATAAGTATTTCCCTCAGTTTTTGAGAACCAAGGTATCAATCCAGTAGGAGATCACGCACGAGTCCCTCACACCTACACAAACAAATAAGAACCTCGCAACCAACGCGATAAAGGGGTTGTCAATCCCTCAACGGCCACTTACGAGAGTGAGATCTGATAGTATGATAAGATAATATTTTTGGTATTTTTATGATAAAGATGCAAAGTAAAATAAAAGGCAATAAAAATAACTAAGTGTTAGAAGATTAATATAATGGAAAATAGACCCGGGGGCCATAATGTTGGAAATATGCCCTAGAGGCAATAATAAAATGGTTATTATTGTATTTCCTTGTTCATGATAATTGTCTATTGTTCATGCTATAATTGTATTAACTGGAAACCGTAATACATGTGTGAATACATAGACCACAACATGTCCCTAGTAAGCCTCTAGTTGACTAGCTCGTTGATCAATAGATGGTTATGGTTTCCTGACCATGGACATTGGATGTCATTGATAACGGGATCACATCATTAGGAGAATGATGGGATGGACAAGACCCAATCCTAAGCATAGCACAAGATCGTGTAGTTCGTTTGCTAAGAGCTTTTCTAATGTCAAGTATCGTTTCCTTAGACCATGAGATTGTGGAACTCCCGGATACTGTAGGAATGCTTTGGGTGTACCAAACGTCACAACGTAACTGGGTGGCTATAAAGGTGCACTACAGGTATCTCCGAAAGTGTATGTTGGGTTGGCACGAATCGAGACTGGGATTTGTCACTCCGTATGACGGAGAGGTATCTCTGGGTCCACTCGGTAATGCATCATCATAATGAGCTCAGTGTGACTAAGGAGTTAGTCACGGGATCATGCATTACGGAACGAGTAAAGAGACTTGCCGGTAACGAGATTGAACAAGGTATTGGGATACCGACGATTGAATCTCGGGCAAGTAACATACCGATAGACAAAGGGAATTGTATACGGGGTTGATTGAATCCCCGACATCGTGGTTCATCCGATGAGATCATCGTGGAACATGTGGGAGCCAATATGGGTATCCAGATCCCGCTATTGGTTTTTGGTCGGAGAGGTGTCTCGGTCATGTCTGCATGGTTCCCGAACCCGTAGGGTCTACACACTTAAGGTTCGGTGACGCTAGAGTTGTTATGGGAAAGAGTATGTGGTTACCGAAGGTTGTTCGGAGTGCCGGATGAGATCCCGGATGTGACGAGGAACTCCGGAGTGGTCCGGAGGTGAAGATCGATATATTGGACGAAGGGTATTGGAGTCCGGAATTGTTCTGGGAGTACCGGGTGATGACCAGCGTGACCGAAAGGTGTTTCGGAGGCCCCGGCAAGCGTTGGGGGGCCTTATGGGCGAAGGGGAGGGGGCACACCTGCCCACTAAGGGGCTGTGCGCCCCTCCCAACCCCTCTCACATAACATGGAGAGGTGGGGGCGCCTCCCCTAGGGCAGCCACCCCTCCCAGCTTGGGGGGCAAGTTTCCCAGGGGTGGGGGCGCCCAAACCCATCTAGGGTTTCCCCTGTGGCCGCCGCCCCTCCCCTAGGGAACCCAAGGGCGCCTCCTCCACCCCCCTTCCCCCTATATATAGTGAGGGAGAGAGAGGGCAGCCGCACCCCTTGCCTGGCAGCTCTCTCCTCCTCCAACTCCTCCTCCTCCGTAGTGCTTAGCGAAGCTCTGCCGGAGAACCACGAGCTCCATTGCCACCATGTCGTCGTGCTGCTGGAGTTCTCCCTCAACTTCTCCTCTCCCCTTGCTGGATCAAGATGGAGGAGACGTCCCCGGGCTGTACGTGTGTTGAACGCGGAGGCGCCGTCCGTTCGGCGCTAGATCGGATCTTCCGCGATTTGAATCACCGCAAGTACAACTCCATCAACCGCGTTCTTGTAACGTTTCCGCTTAGCGATCTTCAAGGGTATGAAGATGCACTCCCCCTCTCTCGTTGCTAGCATCTCCTATATTGATCTTGGTGACACGTAGGAAAATTTTGAATTATTGCTACATTCCCCAACAGTGGCATCATGAGCTAGGTCTATGCGTGGATTCTATGCACGAGTAGAACACAAAGTAGTTGTGGGCGATGATTTGTTTAATTTGCTTACCGTTACTAGTCTTATCTTGATTCGGCGGCATTGTGGGATGAAGCGGCCCGGACCGACCTTACACGTACTCTTACGTGAGACGGGTTCCACCGACTGACATGCACTTGATGCATAAGGTGGCTAGCGGGTGTCTGTCTCTCCCACTTTAGTCGGATCGGATTCGATGAAGAGGGTCCTTATGAAGGGTAAATAGCAATTGGCATATCACCGTTGTGGCTTTTGCGTAGGTAAGAAACGTTCTTGCTAGAAACCCATAGCAGCCACGTAAAACATGCAACAACAATTAGAGGACGTCTAACTTGTTTTTGCAGGGTATGCTATGTGATGTGATATGGCCAAAAGGATGTGATGAATTATATATATGTGTGATGTATGAGATTGATCATGTTCTTGTAATAGGAATCACGACTTGCATGTCGATGAGCATGACAACCGGCAGGAGCCATAGGAGTTGTCTTAATTTATTGTATGACCCGCGTGTCAATGAAAAACGCCATGTAATTATTTTAGTTTATTGCTAACCGTTAGCCATAGTAGTAGAAGTAATAGTTGGCGAGACAACTTCATGAAGACACGATGATGGAGATCATGATGATGGAGATCATGGTGTCATGCCAGTGACGAAGGTGATCACGCCGCGCCTCGAAGATGGAGATCAAAAGGCGCAAGATGATATTGGCCATATCATGTCACTTTATGATTTGCATGTGATGTTTGTCATGTTTATATCTTATTTGCTTAGAACGACGGTAGCATAAATAAGATGATCCCTCGCTAAAATTTCAAGAAAGTGTCCCCCCTAACTGTGCATCGTTGCGAAGGTTCGTTGTTTCGAAGCACCACGTGATTATCGGGTGTGATAGATTTTAACGTTCGCATACAATGGGTGTAAGCCAGATTTACACATGCGAAACACTTAGGTTAACTTGACGAGCCTAGCATGTACAGACATGGCCTCGGAACACAAGAGACCGAAAGGTCGAACATGAGTCGTATAGTAGATACGATCAACATGGAGATGTTCACCGTTGATGACTAGTCCGTCTCACGTGATGATCGGACACGGTCTAGTCGATTCGGATCATGTATCACTTAGATGACTAGAGGGATGTCTATCTAAGTGGGAGTTCATTAAATAATCAGATGAACTTAATTATCATGAACATAGTCAAAAGGTCTTTGCAAATTATGTCATAGATTACGCTTTGGTTCTACTATTTAAGATATGTTCCTAGAGAAAATTTAGTTGAAAGTTGCTAGTAGAAATTATGCGGACTGGGTCCGTAAACTGAGGATTATCCTCATTGCTGCGCAGAAGGCTTATGTCCTTAATGCACCGCTCGGTGTGCTGAACCTCGAGCGTCGTCTGTAGATGTTGCGAAACATCTGACATACACGTTTTGATGACTACGTGATAGTTCAGTGTGTAATGCTAACGGTTTAAAATTGTGGCACCAAAGACGTTTTTGAAACGTCGCAGAACATATGAGATGTTCCAAAGACTGAAATTGGGATTTCAGACTAGTGCCCACGTCAAGAGGTATGAGACCTCTGACAAGTTTCTTAAGCCTGCAAACTAAGGGAGAAAAGCTCAATCGTTGAGCATGTGCTCAGATTGTCTGAGTACTACAATCGCTTGAATCGAGTGGGAGTTAATCTTCCAGATGAGATAGTGATGGTTCTCCATAGTCACTACCACCAAGCTATTAGAGCTTCGTGATGAACTATAACATATCAGGGATAGGCATGATGATCCTTGAGCAACTCGCGATGTTTGACACCGCGAAAGTAGAAATCAAGTAGGAGCATCAATTGTTGATGGTTAGTAAAACCACTAGTTTCAAGAAGGGCAAGGGAAAGAAGGGATACTTCATGAAACGGCAAATCAGTTGCTGCTCTAGTGAAGAAACCCAAGGTTGAACCCAAAACCGAGACTAAGTGCTTCTGTAATGAGGGGAACGGTCACTGAAGCAGAACTACCCTAGATACTTGGTAGATGAGAAGGTAGGCAAGGTCGACAGAAGTATATTGGATATACATTATATTAATGTGTACTTTACTCGTACTCCTAGTAGCACCAGGGTATTAGATACCGGTTCGATTGCTAAGTGTTGGTAACTCAAAATAAAAGGCTACGGAATAAACGGAGACTAGCTAAAGGTGAGATGACGATATGTATTGGAAGTGTTTCCAAGGTTGATGTAATCAAACATCGTACGCTCCCACTACCATCGGGATTGGTATTAAACCTAAATAATTGTTATTTGGTGTTTGCGTTGAGCATAGACATGATTGGATTATGTTTATCGCAATACGATTATTCATTTAATGAGAATAATGGTTACTCTATTTATTTGAATAATACCTTCAATGGTCTTGCACCTAAAATGAATGGTTTATTGAATCTCGATCGTAGTGATACACATGTTCATGCCAAAAGATATAAAATAGTAATGATAGTACCACATACTTGTGGCACTGCCATTTGAGTGATATTGGTATAAAACGCATGAAGAAGCTCCATGTTGATGGATCTATGGACTCACTCGTTTTTGAAAAGACTGAGACATGTGAACCATGTCTATTGGTATATATGCATGAAGAGACTCCATACAGATGGATCGTTTGGACTCACTTGATTTTGAATTACTTGAGACATGCAAATCATACCACATGGGCAAGATGACTGAAAGGCCTCGTTTTCAGTAAGATGGAACAAGAAAGCAACTTGTTGGAAGTAATACATTTTGATGTGTGAAGTCCAATGAGTGTTGAGGCACGCAGTGGATATCGTTATGTTCTTACTTCACAGATGATTTGAGTAGATGGTGAGTATATTTACTTGATGAAACACAAGTCTGAATTATTGAAAGGTTCAAGTAATTTCAGAGTGAAGTTAAAGATCGTCGTGACAAGAGGATAAAATGTCTGTGATATGATCATAGAGATGAATATCTGAGTTACGAGTTTGGCACACAATTAAGACATTGTGGAAATTGTTTCACAACTAATACCGCCTGGAACACCATAGTGTGATGGTGTGTCCGAACATCATAACTGCACCCTATTGGATATGGTGCATACCATGATGTCTCTTATCGAATTACCACTATCGTTTATGGGCTAGGCATTAGAGACAACCGCATTCACTTAAAATAGGGCACCACGCAATTCTGTTGAGATGACACCATATGAACTATGGTTTAGAGAAACCTAAGCTGTCGTTTCTTAAAAGTTTGGGGCTGCAACACTTATGTGAAAAAGTCTCAGGCTGATAAGCTCGAACCCAAAGCGGATAAATGCATCTTCATAGAATACCCAAAACAGTTGGGTATACCTCCTATTTCAGATCTGGAAGCAAAAGTGATTGTTTCTAGAAACGGGTCCTTTCTCGAGGAAAAGTTTCTCTCGAAAGAATTGAGTGGGAGGATGGTGGAGACTTGATGAGGTTATTGAACCGTCACTTCAACTAGTGTGTAGCAGGGCACAAGAAGTTGTTCCTGTGGCACCTACACCAATTGAAGTGGAAGCTTATGATAGTGATCATGAAACTTCGGATCAAGTCACTACCAAACCTCGTAGGACGACAAGGATGCGTACTAGTTAAGAGTGGTACATAATCCTGTCTTGGAAGTCATGTTGCTAGACAACAATGAACCTATGAGCTATGGAGAAGCGATGGTGGGCCCAGATTCCGACGAATGTCTCGAGGCCATAAAAACCGAGAGAGGATCCATGTATAAAAACAAAGTATAGACTTTGGAAGAACTACTTGATGGTCGTAAGGCTGTTGGGTGCAGATGGATTTTAAAAGGAAGACGGACAATGATGGTAAGTGTCACCATGAAGAAAGCTCAACTTGTCGTTAAGATGTTTTCCGACAAGTTCAAGGAGTTGACTACGATGAGATTTTCTCACTCGTAGCGATGCTAAGAGTCTGTTGGAATTATATTAGCAGTTACTGCATTATTTATGAAATCTTGCAGATAGGATGTCCAAAAAAACATTGTTTCCTCGACGATTTTCTTGAGGAAAGGTTGTATGTGATACAACCAGAAGGTTTTGTCAATCCTGAAAGATGCTAACAAGTATGCAAAGCTCCAGCAATCCTTCTAAGGACTGGAGTAAGCATCTCGGAGTTGGAATGTACGCTTTGATGAGATGATCAAAGATTGTTGGTTTTTACAAAGTTTATGAGAAAATTGTATTTCCAAAGAAGTGAGTGGGAGCACTATAGAATTTTGATGAGTATATGTTGTTAACATATTGTTGATCAGAAATGATGTAGAATTTCTGGAAAGCATACAGGGTTATTTGAAAAGTATTTTTCAATGGAAAACCTGGATTAAGCTACTTGAACATTGAGCATCAAGATCTATAAGGATAGATAAAAAACGCTTAATAGTACTTTCAAATGAATACATACCGTGACAAGATTTTGAAGGAGTTCAAAATAGATCAGCAAAGAAGGAGTTCTTGGCTGTGTTACAAGGTGTGAGTATTGAGTAAGACTCAAAACATGACAGTGGTCGAACTTATCCTTAGTAACTAGTGGACTAAGGAATTTTCTCGATTATGGAGGTGGAAAAGGAGTTCGTCGTACGTCGATGCAAACTTTGACACTAATCTGGATGGCTCTGAGTAGTAAACCGGATTCGTATAGTAGAGCAGTTATTTGGAATAGCTCCAAGTAGCGCGTGGTAGCTGCATCTACAAGATGACATAGAGATTTGTAAAGCACATCCGGATCTGAAAGGTTCAGACCCGTTGACTAATAACCTCTCTCACAAGCGAGATATGAAAAAACCCCATAGGTGTTGGATTCATTACAATCACATAGTGATGTGAACTAGATTATTGACTCTAGTGCAAGTGGGAGACTATTGGAAATATGCCCTAGAGGCAATAATAAAATGGTTATTATTGTATTTCCTTGTTCATGATAATTGTCTATTGTTCATGCTATAATTGTATTAACTGGAAACCGTAATACATGTGTGAATACATAGACCACAACATGTCCCTAGTAAGCCTCTAGTTGACTAGCTCGTTGATCAATAGATGGTTATGGTTTCCTGACCATGGACATTGGATGTCATTGATAACGGGATCACATCATTAGGAGAATGATGTGATGGACAAGACCTAATCCTAAGCATAGCACAAGATCGTGTAGTTCGTTTGCTAAGAGCTTTCCTAATGTCAAGTATCGTTTCCTTAGACCATGAGATTGTGCAACTCCCGGATACTGTAGGAATGCTTTGGGTGTACCAAACGTCACAACGTAACTGGGTGGCTATAAAGGTGCACTACAGGTATCTCCGAAAGTGTCTGTTGGGTTGGCACGAATCGAGACTGGGATTTGTCACTCCGTATGACGGAGAGGTATCTCTGGGCCCACTCGGTAATGCATCATCATAATGAGCTCAGTGTGACTAAGGAGTTAGTCACGGGATCATGCATTACGGAACGAGTAAAGAGACTTGCCGGTAACGAGATTGAACAAGGTATTGGGATACCGACGATCGAATCTCGGGCAAGTAACATACCGATAGACAAAGGGAATTGTATACGGGATTGATTGAATACCCGACATCGTGGTTCATCCGATGAGATCATCGTGGAACATGTGGGAGCCAATATGGGTATCCAGATCCCGCTATTGGTTTTTGGTCGGAGAGGTGTCTCGGTCATGTCTGCATGGTTCCCGAACCCGTAGGGTCTACACACTTAAGGTTCGGTGACGCTAGAGTTGTTATGGGAAATAGTATGTGGTTACCGAAGGTTGTTCGGAGTCCCGGATGAGATCCCGGACGTGACGAGGAACTCCGGAGTGGTCCGGAGGTGAAGATTGATATATTGGACAAAGGGTATTGGAGTCCGGAATTGTTCTGGGAGTACCGGGTGACGACCAGCGTGACCGAAAGGTGTTTCGGAGGCCCCGGCAAGCGTTGGGGGGCCTTATGGGCGAAGGGGAGGGGGCACACCAGCCCACTAAGGGGCTGTGCGCCCCTCCCAACCCCTCTCACATAACGGGGAGAGGTGGTGGCGCCTCCCCTAGGGCAGCCACGCCTCTCGGCTTGGGGGGGCAAGTTTCCCAGGGGTGGGGGCGCCCAAACCCATCTAGGGTTTCCCCTATGGCCGCCGCCCCTCCCCTAGGGAACCCTAGGGCGCCTCCTCCACCCCCCTTCCCCCTATATATAGTGAGGGAGAGAGAGGGCAGCCGCACCCCTTGCTTGGCGCAGCCCTCTCCTCCTCCAACTCCTCCTCCTCCTCCGTAGTGCTTAGCGAAGCTCTGCCGGAGAACCACGAGCTCCATTGCCAGCATGCCGTCGTGCTACTGGAGTTCTCCCTCAACTTCTCCTCTCCCCTTGCTGGATCAAGAAGGAGGAGACGTCCCCGGGCTGTACGTGTGTTGAACGCGGAGGCGCCGTCCGTTCGGCGCTAGATCGGATCTTCCGCGATTTGAATCGCCGCGAGTACGACTCCATCCACCGCATTCTTGTAACGCTTCCTCTTAGCGATCTTCAAGGGTATGAAGATGCACTCCCTCTCTCTCGTTGCTAGCATCTCCTAGATTGATCTTGGTGACACGTAGGAAAATTTTGAATTATTGGTACATTCCCCAACACATAGGTTTCACTAGTGGCTTCTCTTGAGAGAATCAGTATTATGGTGGGTGAACAAATTACTGTTGAGCAATTGATAGAATTCAGCATGGTTATGAGAATATCTAGGTATGATCATGTATATAGGCATCACGTCCGCGACAAGTAGACCGACTCCTGCCTGCATCTACTACTATTACTCCACACATCGACCGCTATCCAGCATGCATCTAGAGTATTAAGTTCATAAGAACAGAGTAATGCTTTAAGTAAGATGACATGATGTAGAGGGATGAACTCAGGCAATATGATATAAACCCCATCTTTTTATCCTCGATGGCAACAGTACAATACGTGCCTTGCTGCCCCTGCTGTCACTGGGAAAGGACACCGCAAGATTGAACCCAAAGCTAAGCACTTCTCCCATTGCAAGAAAGATCAATCTAGTAGGCCAAACCAAACTGATA
Source organism: Aegilops tauschii subsp. strangulata (assembly GCF_002575655.3). Taxonomy (NCBI): domain Eukaryota; kingdom Viridiplantae; phylum Streptophyta; class Magnoliopsida; order Poales; family Poaceae; genus Aegilops; species Aegilops tauschii. The sequence continues at coordinate 92,535,562 of NC_053041.3, read as the reverse complement.
ATTTGAAGAGACTTGCAAAGATAACCAATCATACATAAAAGAATCCAGAGGAGATTCAAATATTGTTCATAGATAAACTTGATCATAAACCCACAATTCATCGGTCTCAACAAACACACCACAAAAGAAGATTACATCGAATAGATCTCCACAAGAATCATGGAGAACTTTGTATTGAGATTCAAAGAGAAAGAAGAAGCCATCTAGCTAATAACTATGGACCCGAAGGTCTGAGGTAAACTACTCACACATCATCGGAGAGGCTATGGTGTTGATGTAGAAGCCCTCCGTGATCAATGGCCCCTCCGGGGAGCACCGGAAAAGGCCCCTAGATGGGATCTCACGGGTACAGAAGGTTGCGGCGGTGGAATTAGGTTTTTGGCTCCGTATCTGATAGTTTGGGGGTACGTAGGTATATATAGGAGGAAGAAGTACGTCGGTGGAGCAACATGGGCCCCACAAGGGTGGTGGGCGCGCCTAGGGGGGTAGGCGAGCCCCCTGCCTCATGCTCTCCTGGTTGATTTCTTGACGTAGACTCCAAGTCCTCTGGATCACGTTCGTTCCGAAAATCACGTTCCCGAAGGTTTCATTCCGTTTGGACTCCGTTTGATATTCTTTTTCTGCGAAACATTGAAATAGGCAAAAAAACAGCAATTTGGGTTGGGCCTCCGGTTAATAGGTTAGTCCCAAAAAATAATATAAAGGTGTATAATAAGCATGGAACAATCAAAAATTATAGATACGTTGGAGACGTATCAGTCGGCGCCACGGTGGGTGGAGGGGCGCGCATGGGCACGGGTGTTGGCGCTGGCATGTACACGAGCTCGTGCGGGTCCATAGAGACCTCGCTGACGCCCGTGGCTTCCAGCTCTGCGATAGTGCTCGGCGACCAGCCCGTCAATGCTACGGGGATGGTCGCTGGCGCGGGATCGGGGATGGGAGCTGGGACAGGAGTGGGGGAAGCAACCGCCACGGCCAGCTCGTTCTGGGCCATGTCCATGAGGCCCGATTCCTCTTTATTTTCTATCTCCTTCGGCTCGGAGTCGACTTCACCAAACTTGAAGACTAGTGGCAGATGATCATTCTGTGCCATGGCATTGGTGAATGTCTGCCGGAGGGAGGGGAATGGGAGGCGAACAGTAAGGCCGCCCGTATTAAACAACGGCTCGGGTGCCATTAATGGAGAGGAAGGCGGGCGACCATGGAAGCCAAAGGGCTCACTTCCCAGTGAGCCTGCGCAGCAAACAACTCACACGCTTCCCGGTGAGCCTGCGCATTGGAGGACAGCTTGCATGCCTCTCGGTCAGCCTGCGCACCAGACTCCGCTCGCACGCCCCCCGTTCAGTCAAGGTCAAGCAGCTATCCGCACGGCACCTCCTATAGCCATTAAAACGAAGACACGTGGCGTCATGTGAATGGTTAACAGAACGCACACGATTTGAATTATACAAACGTTTGAGATATTAAAGTGGCAGCTATTTTTTTCAAAATGCCTTTGTTGTCTGTTATTCGAGTGCGCCTTCTCTCAAAATGGACACGAAAAATACCACAGCATGTCGGGTGCCATTCCATGATAGCATGCCAAGTTTCATGAATTTCAGACGAGTTTGGATTTACTAGAATTTAAAAACAAAGTATCTCAACGTTTTGCCGGCAATCAACTGTGCCCTGGTGTTTGAAATTCATTCCCATTTCTTGCATGGGACCTAAGCATGCACCCAAGGACACAGATTTGATTTTTCAACCAATTTATATGCATTAGAGCATGTGCATGTAGTTCAAATTTGAATTATGCACATAAATGCATTGAAAACTCAATTAATGCATAAAAATGTCCAAACGAACCCCGAAAAATCCCAAAATTGTCACAACACTCCTGTTGTTCTATGTTGACACGAGAAAAAAAATTGAAAGCAATAAGAGGCAATGGATACCGTTCCGTCCCTAAAGGTGGGATGTTCCCTACCGCAACCATCAGGCTTGTTGTGAGAAGCTCTGGTTTGTGACAAGCATATCCCCAAACATGCCCCAAATGGGATAAAAAATTTACCACGGCATGTTCATGCCGCTCCATGATAGCATGCCAAGTTTCATGAATTTCAGAGGAGCTTTGGATTTACTAGAATTTAAGAACAAAGTATCTCAACATTTTGCCGGCAATCAACGGTGCCCTGGTGTTTGAAATTCATTCCCATTTCTTCCATGGGACCTAAGCATGCAGACACAGATTTGGTTTTTCAACCAGTTTATATGCACTGGAGCATGTGCACGTAGTTCAAATTTGAATTATGCACCTGAAATGCCTACATAACCAAGTTAATGTATAAAAATGTCGAAATGAACCCCAAAAAATTCAAAAATTAAACACAACACTCATGTTTTTCTATGTTGACACTAGAAATTTTTTGAAAGCAATTAGAGGCAACAGATATCGTTTCCTCCCCAAAGGTGGCACGTTCCCTACCGAAACCATCACGCTTGTTGTGAGAAGCTCTGGTTTGTGAGACGCTTATACCCAAACCTTCCCCAAATGGGACAAAAAATTTACCACGGCATGTTGATTCCACTCCATGATAGAATGCCAAGTTTCATGAATTTCAGACGAGTTTTGAATTTACTAGAATTTAAAAACCAGGTATCTCAATGTTTGCGGCCGAGTGACGGTGGCAGAGTGCTTTAAATTCATTCCCTTTTCTTGCATGGGACATAGGCATGCAACCAAGGACACAGATTTGGTTTTTCAACCAGTTTATATGCACTGGAGCATGTGCATGTAGTTCAAATTTGAATTATGCACCTGAAATGCCTACAAAACCAAGTTAATTTATAAAAATGTCCAAACGAATCCCGAAAAAATCAAAAATTAAACACAACACTCCTGTTGTTCTATGTTGACACTAGAAAATTTTTGAAAGCAATAAGAGGCAACGGATATCGTTCTGTCCCCATAGGTGGCACGTTCCCTACCGAAACCATCACGCTTGTTCTGAGAAGCTCTGTTTGTGAGACGCTTATACCCAAACCTGCCCCAAATGGGACACAATTTTTACCATGGCATGTTGATGCCGCTCCATGATAGCATGCCAAGTTTCATGAATTTCAGACGAGCTTTGGATTTACTAGAATTTAAAAACCAAGTATCTCAATGTTTGCGGTCAAGTGACGGTGGCAGGGTGTTTGAAATTCATTCCCATTTCTTGCATGGGACCTAAGCATGCACCGAAGGACACATATTTGATTTTTCAACAAATTTATATGCACCGGAGCATGTGCATGTAGTTCATATTTGAATTGTGCACATAAAATGCCTAGAAAACCCAGTTAATGTATAAAAATGTCCAAACGAACCCCAAAAAATTTCAAAATTAAACACAATACTCCTGTTGTTCTATGTTGACACTAGAAATTTTTTGGAAGGAATAAGAGGCAACGGATATCGTTTCCAAAGGTGGCACGTTCCCTACCGAAACCATCACGCTTGTTGTGAGAAGCTCTGGTTTGGGAGAAGCTTATACCCAAACCTGCCACAAATGGGACAAAAAATTTACCACGGCATGTTCATGCCGCTCCATGATAGCATGCCAAGTTTCATGAATTTCAGACGAGTTTTGGATTTACTAGAACTTAAAAACCAAGTATCTCAATGTTTGCGGCCGAGTGACGGTGGCAGGGTGTTTGACATTCATTCCCATTTCTTGCATGGGACCTAAGCATGCAACCAAGGACACAAATTTGATTTTTCAGCCAGTTTATATGCACTAGAGCATATGCATGTAGTTCAAATTTCAATTATGCACCTGAAATGCCTACAAAACCAAGTTGTGTATAAAAACGTCCAAACGAACCCTGAATAATTCCAATTTTTTTGACGAGACACCTATAGTTGCATGTTCACCGCAGATAAAAGTTCTAGCAATTCAAACACCATCCTTTGCAGCTGTGACCCCATTACATAATTCAAATCAAGACGAAAATCAAGTAGATCACACACAGTTTATTATCACCAACCATGTGAGATGCAGCACAAAATATCTTGGAGCACCGTCGGAGTGTGAAGCACACTAGCCCGCTCCTCAAAATATCATTTCACTGTTCAATCGTCGTCGGTGAAAGATGGGGACGTGGACCCGCGTCGTGAGGGCAACTTCGGCGGCCCACTTCGGCGAGAGCGCGGCCGTAGCCGCCAGGCGCGTGCTAATGAGCTTCGTGAGGGCGACCGCAATCTGCGTCCGGGCGGCCAAGGCAGCCCACACGGCCGCTGTTGCTTCTCAGGCGGCGGCAGCAGCATCTGCCTCGGGGATAGCAACTGGCAAGAGCAGCACAGCAGCTGCCGTTCCGTGGCGGTGGCCTTAGCCTTGATGGAGGCCGCCCACGACCATGTTGAGGCCGTCCACGCCTAGCTCATGGCGGTCACCGAACAAACCGAACAAAGCTTCTCCGACAACGATCGGCAACCCACGCCCGAATAGTTGGCAATCGCCAAGAGAGTTCGAGAAGCGGTCCGTTCCTGCGCGGCATACCTTGCCACGACAGAGCCCGCCAAAGCCCAGATCGCGGACGCCCACGCCCAGCTTGTGGCGGCCTATTCCAAATATATGGCAGACGCGGATGGCGAGATGCTTGCGGAGTATGGTGCAATTGATGCCATGGAGCCCCTTCCCCACGAGACCGTCGGGCGCGAGCTGGACATGGAGGCGGCGGCGGAGATCGACGAGCACCAGCCGTAGTAGTACTCTTTGTTTTATTTAATTAAGAGTGTCTGTCTTTAATTTGTTAGAGTAATGTTTAGGTCAGCTAGCTCTGTTTTAATTGGTGAACTTGCTTGATTAAGAAGTGTGAGTGTGCTTTAGCCTCCTTTGTGTACCCAAATTATGCAATGACGTGGATGACCACTGTAACCAAGGAAATTCGAACCAAAAATTTTGACGTTCAAACTCATCACACACGGGTTAAGCTGTCTGAATCGTTTGTGATGTTCACTTATCGTACACAGTTCTGAATAAGGGACCGTGTCTAATGACACTTTGTGCGCCAGTTTTTTCGCTGAAGCGATACCAAATTTTCAGCTTCCGCGGAAATATCTACCTCTCTGCCCCCTCCCCCCTACCAAAAGCCACATTTCCCCTGTTTCCGCCTTCCTTTCCAAGTTGAAACCTTCACTCCTTGCCTGCAGCGCAGCCTCCTCGCCGGCGACCCTCCTTCACGCTGCTCGGCCTAGCCTATCCAGGGAGGTAATCCACACCCGACCCCATCCTCCTCCTCCTTCCACATCCCACATGCCCCGACCACCGGCGCGAGCGCGACATGTTCCACCCAAATCACCGACCCCTCCACAAAATAAGCGCTGCCCTAAGCCATGGTGCATGCAGTATAGCAAGGATCTCAAGGAGCATTTGGCAGCGGAGAAGCAAATCGCGGCCGCACGCGCGGATGAGGTCGCGATGGCTGCCATTCGTGCCGACCCCCAGATCTTGGAGGAGCACCTCGCCGTCGATGCCTCGCGCGCCGACGCTGCGACGCGGTTGGCTGCTTTAAATGACAGTTCGTGGCATTTTCTCGAGGCCACCGTCGGTGCCTTCGACGAAGACTACGTGGTGTTTTCTCAGCGTGCACGTGCTTACCTCATCTGGAGAGCCAGCAGGTTGGTGCCCGGAGCGGCTCAGGCAACTCACCACTACGACAAGGGAACCCACGAAGCGGAGGCCTCGCCCTCTTCCATGTCCAAGGAGCCAATCGTCATCGATATCTCCGACAATGAGGAGTAGCTTATCTTATTAGCTCACTATAAGGACCCATGTTCAGTTTGCTAGCTACTGCCTTTCCTTAACAAATTCTAGTGAATTTTGCTATCTACTTTTCCCATGCAATCTTCTGCTCTAGAGTACATGTTCTATATGTCGTGCAATGTGGTGTTCAGATAACTGTTTGGGTCAATTCTGCAAATGTGATGTTCAATTCTTCATGGTGTAATTTTCCAAGTTGTCTAGCATGCTTGTTTTGGTTAACTGTCCGATCTTCTATTAGGATTATGTTATATTGTGCAATGTGGTGCTCAGTTAACGTTTGGTTCATTTGTTGTGGTGTTTAGTTAACTGTTTGGTTCAATTCTGAAATGCGATGTTCAATTGTTGTGGTGCATTCTGTTATTGTATACCATGTGAGAAATAAATCGAATTTGGTTGTACTAAATACATGAGAAACAAATACAATTGCTATATTTCAAAGTTGTTAAGCATGCTTGGTTTGGTTAACTGTCTGATCTTCTATTAGGAGTATGTTATATTGTGCAATTTGGTGCTCAGTTAACGTTTGGTTCATTTGTTGTGGTGTTTAGTTAACTGTTTGGTTCAATTCTGCAATGCGATGTTCAATTGTTGTGAGTGCATTCTGTTATTGTATACCATGTGAGAAATAAATCGAATTTGGCTGTACTAAATACATGAGAAACAAATACAATTGCTATATTTCCAAGTTGTTAAGCATGCTTGGTTTGGTTAACTGTCTGATCTTCTATTAGGAGTACGTTATATTGTGCAATGTGTGCTCGGTTAACATTTGGTTCATTTGTTGTGGTGTTTACTTAACTGGATGGTTCAATTCTGCAATGCGATGTTCAGTTGTTGTGGCTGCATTCTGTTATTGTATACCATGTGAGAAATAAATAGAATTTGGCTGTACTAAATACATGAGAAACAAATACAATTGCTATATTTCCAAGTTGTTAAGCATGCTTGGTTTGGTTAACTATCTGATCTTCTATTAGGAGTATGTTATATTGTGTAATGTGGTGCTTAGTTAACGTTTGGTTCATTTGTTGTGGTGTTTAGTAAACTGCGTGTGCATGGTCCGTTGTCTAATAGCACACTATTGTGCAATTGCAGGAACCATTCTAATATTTAGGTTTTTAATAATTTGGTCTCGCATATGTAGGTCCCGTTGTCAGAGGTTTTGACCCACCGTTCCACCCTTTTTGCATATGGGGAAATGAGTTGTCCATGAATATCAATCAAGTCAAGAAACCCAGAAAGATTGTTAGGATAATGAAATTAGCGACAAAAAACAACAAGATCTCTGTCTACACAATGAAGAAGACATTAGTTCACTACAAGATGGTACTAACTATTATACCTTGCCTCTTTTTATTTCTTTGCCCCATTTCCAATATAGAGAAGATATTTATGCACATCCTTGTTTTCAGGCCTTTCCAAAGCAGTTCACTGATGACTACCTCTCAAACCACCTCTATGGTCAGGAGGCGAGGAAGGTTTTCATACAACACCCACGGTTCAATATTGAAGTGGTCCTGAAGCGGACGAAGGACGGACGGTCAATCATCCACAGGCACTGCCTAAAGTTGTAAAGACCTTCAACATGAATGAAGGCTCAATATTCGCCTTCCACTTCAGCAGTTTTTGAGAGAGATGCATCTGTCTATATACCGTCTATGATGCTAATTTCGAAAGGTTCTACATGTTGCATGTGAAACTTGGTCCTGGTGCAGTTGTGTAATGGGGTAGCTGAGTGCTGAAGCTATATCATGTTGTACTCTGATGTATTTCAATTATGAAATTCTGCTTCCATAATATGGAAATGAAATATATTATGTGCTTAATATGAATGTCAATTAGATTAATAAATGGATTATTAATAATATGGTAATTAGCGGACGTGGATTTTTGGGACATGGTTCCACGCGAGGAGCATATCCAATCCGTATGTTTGTGCTTTGAGATCTGTATTTAATATAGCGTTATTTTCAACACGTGACAGACATGGGCTATATGGCAGTGAATACAAATGTGAATACTAAGTCTCATGGTCCCTGGCTCATCATAGCTAACAATTGCGTGCAGTGTGTTCATTGCGTTGCAGACATGTATCAATGCGTGCACACCACCCATTTTATGGCACTTGTGAATTGTGATTAGGTGGCCAGGCCTCCATTTGTATGTCACTCATCAATAGGCAGATGAATAAATGAAATGATGACACAACAAGCTTTATTCATAATAACCGTTGCAAGACAAACTGAATGGTATACTGTAATTAGCCTTAATTATTGGTACATATCTAACAACTGGCGCGTTGATTAAATTGACCTTTCATACGATTAGCCCTAATTTATCGACTAATACAATACTAGTGTAATAGATAAAGCAGATTTGCAATCAACCAAAGCAGTGAAATAAAAACTCATTCACTCATATCGGTGAGGTATCAATATTCTCTATAGGTCGTGTACACATATTTTTACTTTCCAGTAAATTTTTGTTTGATTTTTTTATTTAGTGGCGCACTGACTTTTTTCATGATTCAAGTTAACTAGTATGAAGAATGATGTTCAACTGATTATTTTTGGGTAAGAAATTCGTACATGTAAGGATTTTAGTTGTAAATCAGTAGTCTGAAACATGTGATGAAACTAGAATACTTCAAATTGAACAATGCTGGGTGGAGAAAGCTGGTGTGATTATGGCCAGTGTGTAGGGCTTCCAATGTATTTAACACTTAGCAGTCTGCTTCTAATACACTGTACCCATAGAAGAAGAAGAAAAACACTATACCCACATCTTCAACTTGGTGTTGCGAGAAAAGGCTGGCCATGGCATGAAGCTCCAGCGACGGCAAAAGGTTAGATGTTCGTTAATATTCACTACTTTGGAGAGACCTTTCCTAGGCTGGTTGAGATCCTAGTACAAAACAGTAGCTTACGATGTCCACCACCTGATTATGAACACGTTTGTTTAGTTAAGCCAATGCCTCATGACCTATTATTAGTTTGGTTGGCAGCTTGGTGCAAATAGCTCTCTCGTGCCATGGAGCTATGTCTCACTGCCATGTAATCAATTCTAATCAACACGCCCATCGTTTCAATGCGTGAGCCTGTCATGTCAGCCATTTATTGAGGCTCAAAGGCAATACGAGAACATTACCAATTAGTGTAAGCTAGCCAGAAAACGTTATACGGCATCAATGTATTGGAGTAGCACGAATCACATGGAAAGGAGTGGTGATGATAATGACCTCGCGTGGCTGCATGTCCACATGTGATTTATCGGGTAATTAGCCTGCTAATTGGGTTTTGCTATTGCAAACGGTTACTGAAAAAATACCATGGGCGATGACCTCAAGCAACGAACACAATTTCTACGAATAAACCGTGTTGGATCAATGAACAATCACACATGACTTTCTCTTGAAAACTGTTTGCGTTAGGCCACCTTGCGCAAACGTTTACCACATAAAAACTGTGTGTGATGGACAGCCTTTGCCACACAGTTTCTTCTACGGACCGTGTGTGATGCATTCAATAATGCAAACGATAAAATTGTTAATATCGTGTGCAATGGCAACGCTATCACAAACGATTTAACGAAAAAATTGTGTGGGATGTACCTGTGAATGGAAACGTTTTCCTTGGAGCGACTGTGTGGGATGTACATACGAATGGAAACGTTTAGCGGGGACTGACTGTGTGGGATGTACTTGCGACCGGAAACAATTTCGCCTGTATAATTATACTTTTTTTAGCTCTACTATACGTATTTCTATATTTGAGCCCTTGCCGGTCGCACACGACCTCATTTTGCCGAGCGTTTGTGCCAGCAGGGCATATCCCCGACGGTTTCTGGGTCGTGTGGGAAGGACCCGCCCTATCGCCGTCACTCACTAGGCGACGGTTCCAAATGACGTCGCGGAAAGGGGTTAAAACCGTTTGTATAGCACCGACGCGTACCAGTGTGTGTTCCTTCTGGTCCAAAAAAATCTCCGTGGAGTTTCGTTGCGTTTGGACTCCGTCTAATATTGATTTCCTGCGATGTAAAAAACATGCAAAAAACAGCAACTGGCACTTGACAATATGTCAATAGGTTAGTACCAAAAAATGATATAAAATGACTATAAAATGATTATAAAACATCCAATATTGATAATATAACAGCATGGAACAATCAAAAATTATAGATACATTGGAGACCTATCAGAGCTGCACCGACAAAGAACACCGGCAAGTCACGGACACTAGAGAACGCAGGTCCAGAGGCCTCCAGGGCTGGACCAGCGCCAGCTAAGCCCCTCTCCACACAAAGACCACATCACCTGGCCGGCGCACTGCCAAAGGTAGCTGCCGCCAGGGAATCAACCACCGTAGCCAGAACCACAGCCACGTCGGAGCCGCCACCCCAACGCGAGGGAGGTGGGCGTTGCCAGAATCGAGGGCCTCCTGCACGAGGCATGCCCGCGACCGGCCGCAGCATCCGCACTCACATCCCGGCCAGCCGCGACACCAGCAGCAAGACTGGTTGCGTCCACGGTGAGGGAGGGGAGGGTGCAGAGGTGAGCATCCAGGCCGCGCCACCGTCCGAACAGGCAAGGGGAGGGGCAGCCAGAGAAGGGCACCATGCGCACGAGATCCAATCTCGGGGAGGACGGAGGGCAGTACACCGGGGGGAGACAGCAGCACCACCACCATGGCCATAGCTAGGCCGCGTCCGACCAGGTTGGCAGGGTGGGGGGGAGTGCGCCGAAGGGGGACACGGGCCGTCGGAAGACGGATCTCGTGCAGGGGCGGGGGGAGCGCAACGCGCGAGTGGAGGGAGGGAACTGCCCCGTCGCCGCCATCCCAGGGACCGGCGCAGCTTCGCCAGCCGGCCCTCCGGCGGCGGAGCCACGGGATGGGCCAGAGGTAGGGCTCCCGGCGGTGGCGATTTGGGTTGCCCCCGTGTCGCCGAGGATGGCGACGCGGGGGGAGGGGGAGGGGGGACGCCGAAAACCGTGTTCGATATTTTGATAGTATGTATGTTGTGATTCCCTTAGTGGTGTCATGTGAACGTCGACTACATGACACTTCACCATATTTGGGCCTAAGGGAATGCATTGTGGAGTAGTTATTAGATGATGGGTTGCGAGAGTGAGAGAAGCTTAAACCCTAGTTTATGCGCTATTCCGTAAGGGACCGACTGGATCCAAAAGTTTAATGCTATGGCTAGAATTTATTCTTAATACTTTTCTCGTAGTTGCGGATGCTTGCGAGGGGGTTAATCATAAGTAGGAGGTTCGTTCAAGTAAGAACAGCACCTAAGCACTGGTCCAACCACATATTAAATTATCAAAGTAGCTAACATGAATCGAACCAACATGATGAAAGTGACTAGATGAAATTCCCGTGTACCCTCAAGAACGCTTTGCTTATCATAAGAGACCGTTTTGGCCTGTCCTTTGCCTCAAAAGGATTGGGCTACCTTGCTGCACTTTTGTTAATACTATCGTTACTTTCTCATTACAAACTATCTTGCTATCAAACTACTATTTACTTATAATTTCAGTGCTTGCAGAGAATACCTTGCTGAAAACCACTTGTCATTTCCTTCTGCTCCTCGTTGGGTTTGACACTCTTACTTATCGAAAGGACTACGATTGATCCCCTATACTTGTGTGTCATCAAGGCTCTTTTCTGGCGCCGTTGCCGGGGAATGAAGCGCTCTTGGTAAGTGGAAATTGGTAAGGAACAAATATTACTACATGCTGAAATTTATTGTCACTTGTTACTATAGAAACCAATCCTCTGAGGGGTTTGTTCGGGGTATCTTCACCTCGACCGGAACCACAATTAGTTACCCCTCAACCTACCGCACCTACTGAAAATATTGAATATGAAATTCCTTCGGGTATGATAGAACAACTGCTAGCTAATCCTTATGCAGGAGATGGAACCGAACATCCTGATATGCACTTGATATATGTGGAAGAAATTTGTGGATTATTTAAGCTTGCAGGTTTACCCGGAGATGAAACTAAGAAGAAGGTTTTTCCTTTATTTTTGAAGGGAAAAGCATTGGCATGGCATAGGCTATGCGATGATATTGGATCTTGGAATTGGAATCGATTGAAATTGGAGTTTCACCAAAAAAATATCCTATGCATCTAGTTCATCGTGATCAGAATTATATATATAATTTTTGGCCTCGTGGAGGAGAAAGTATCGCTCTATCTTGGGGGAGGCTTAAGTCAATGATATATTCATGCCCCAACCATGAGCTCTCAAGAGAAATTATTATTCAGAATTTTTATGCTCGGCTTTCTCATAATGATTGATCCATGCTCGATACTTCTTGTACTGGTTCCTTTATGAAGAAGACTATTGAATTCCGGTGGGATCTTTTAGAAATAATTAAATGCAACTCTGAAGATTGGGAACTCGAGGAAGGTAAAGAGTCAGGTATTAAGCTTATGTTTGATTGTGTTAAATCTTTTATGAATACCGATGCTTTTCAAAAGTTTAGCATTAAATATGGACTTGACTCTGAGATAGTAGCCTCCTTTTGTGAATCTTTTGCTACTCATGTTGATATCCCTAAGGAGAAGTGGTTTAAATATCATCCACCTATTAAAGAATAAATTAAAGAACCGGTAATAGCTAAAGATGAAACTATTATTTAGTGTTGATCCAGTTGTTCCCACTGCTTATATTGAAAAACCACATTTCCCTGTTAGGATGAAGGAACATGCTAAAGTTTCAACTGTGGTCAACAAAAGTTATATTAGAACACCTAAACAAGCTGAACAAATCAAAGTAGAACCTAGTGTTGCTATGGTTAAGGATCTCCTGGTTGAAAATATAGATGGGCATGTTATTTACTTCTGTGATGAAGCTGCTAGGATTGCCAAACCCGATGACAAAGATAAACATAGACCCGTTGTTGGCATGCCTGTTGTCTCAGTTAAAATAGGAGGTCACTGTTTTCATGGTTTATGTGACATAGGTGCTAGCATGAGTGCTATTCCCTTTACTTTATATCAAGACATTATGAATGACATAGCACCCGCCAAAATAGAAGACATAGATGTTACTATTAAACTTCCTAATAGAGACACCATCACACCACTTGGGATTGTTAGAGATGTTGAAGTTTTGTGTGGGAAAATAAAATACCCTACTGATTTTCTTGTTCTTGGTTCCCCACAAGATGACTTTTGTCCCATTATCTTTGGTAGACCTTTCTTGAACACCGTTAATGCTAAAATAGATTGTGAGAAACAAACTGACGGTGTTAGCTTTGGTGATGAGTCTCATGATTTTAATTTCTCCAAGTTTAGTAGAAATCATCATGAGAAAGAATTGCCTAGTAAGGATGAAATTATTGGTCTTGCTTCTATTGTTGTACCTCCTACTGATCCTTTAGAAGAATATCTTCTAGATCATGAAAATGATTTACATATGCATGAAAGAAATGAAATAGATAAGATTTTCTTTGAACAACGTCCTCTGCTTAAACACAGTTTGCCTATTGAAACTCTAGGAGGTCCTCCTCCACCTAAAGGTGATCCTGTGTTTGAATTAAAACAATTGCCAAACACTTTGAAATATGCTTATCTTGATGAGAAGAAGATATATCATGTTATTGAAAATTCTAAGGAAGCACCGGGCTGCTATTGGATATACTCTTGATGATCATAAGGGCATCAGTCCCACTCTATGTCAGCACAAGATTAATATGGAACCTGATTCTAAACCCGTTGTTGATCACCAACGTCGGTTAAATCCGAAGATGAAAGAAGTGGTAAGGACAGAAATATTAAAACTTCTGGATGCAGGTATAATTTATCCTATAGCTGATAGTAGATGGGTATGTCCTGTCCATTGTGTCCCTAAGAAAGGAGGTATTACTGTTGTTCCTAATGATAAGAATGAACTTATTCCACAAAGAATTGTTACAGGCTATAGAATGGTAATTGATTTTATAAAATTAAACAAAGCAACTAGAAAAGATCATCACCCTCTGCCTTTTATTGATCAAATGCTAGAAAGATTATCTAAGCACACACATTTTTGCTTCCTTGATGGATATTCCGGTTTTTCACAAATACCTGTTTCTCAACCTGATCAAGAAAAGATCACTTTTACTTGTCCTTTTGGAACTTATGCTTATAGACATATGCCTTTTGGTTTATGCAATGCATCTGCTACCTTTCAAAGATGCATGACTGTTATATTCTCTGATTTTTGTGAAAAGATTGTTGAGGTTTTCATGGATGAATTTTTTGTTTATGGGAAGTCTTTTGATGATTGTTTAAGCAATCTTGATCGAGTTTTGCAGAGATGTGAGCAAAAAAATCTTGTCTGAATTAGGAGAAGTGCCACTTTATGGTTAACGAAGGTATTGTTTTGGGCCATAAAATTTCTGAAAGAGGTATTGAGGTGGACAAAGCTAAGGTTCATGCAATTGAGAAAATGCCATGTCCTAAAGATATCAAAGGTATTCATAGTTTCCATGGTCATGCTGGTTTCTATAGGAGATTTATCAAAGACTATTCTAAAATTTCTAGGCCTCTTACAAATCTTTTGCAAAAGGATATTCCTTTTGTTTTTTATGATGATTGTTTAGAAGCCTTCGAAACACTCAAGAAAGCCTTAATTTCTGCACCTATTGTTCAACCACCTGACTGGAACTTGCCTTTTGAAATTATGTGTGATGCTAGTGATTATGCTGTTGGTGATGTTCTAGGACAAAGAGTTGATAAGAAACTAAATGTTATTCACTACGCAAGTAAAACTCTAGACAGTGCACAAAGAAATTATGCTACTACTGGCAGTGATGTTTGCTTGTGATAAATTTAGATCCTATATTGTAGATTCAAGAGTATTTGTTCACACTGATCATGCTGCAATAAAGTATCTTATGGAAAAGAAGGATACCAAACCTAGGCTTATTCGATGGGTTCTCTTGCTACAAGAATTTGATTTGCATATCACTGATAGAAAAGGAGCGGAGAACCCCGTGGCTGATAACTTGTCTAGGCTTGAAAATATTCTTGATGATCCACAACCTATTAATGATAGTTTTCCTGATGAGCAATTAGCTGCAATAAATGTTTCTAATAACACTCTTTGGTATGTTGACTATGCTAATTACATTGTTGCTAAATTTGTACCACCTAGTTTCACATACCAACAAAAGAAAAATATTCTTCTATGATTTAAGACATTACTTTTGGGATGACCCACGTCTTTATAAATGAGTAGATGGTATTGTTAGACGTTGTGTACCTGAGCATGAACAGGGACAAATCCTATGGAAATGTCACTCCAAAGCTTATGGAGGACATCATGCGGGAGATAGAACTGCTCACAAGGTATTGCAATCTGGGTTTTATTGGCCTACTCTTTTCAAGGATGCGCGTAAGTTTGTCTTGTCTTGTGATGAATGTCAAAGAATAGGTAATATCGGTAAGCATCAAGAAATGCCTATGAATTATTCACTTGCTGTTAAACCATTTGATATTTGGGGATTTGATTACATGGGACCTTTTCCTTCCTATAATGGGTATACTCATATTTTGGTTGCTGTTGATTATGTTACTAATTGGGTAGAAGCTATTCCAACTAGTAGTGTTGATCACAACACCTCTATTAAAATGCTTAAGGAACTTATCTTCCCAAGGTTTGGAGTCCCTAGATATTTAATGGCTGATGGTGGTTCACACTTTATTCACGGTGCTTTCCGTAAAATGCTTGATAAGTATGATGTTAACCATAGAATTGCATCACCCAAGTTAAACTTAGTAATAGAGAAATAAAATTAATTTTACAAAAGACTCTCAATAGGTCCCGGAAGAATTGGTCTAAGAAATTAGATGATGCACTTTGGGCTTATAAAACAGCATATAAAATTCCTATGGGTATGTCTCTTATAAAATGGTTTATGGAAAAGCTTGTCATTTGCCTCTTGAGTTAGAACATAAATCTTATTGGGCAATTAAAGAACTCAACTATGATTTCAAACTTGCCGGTGAGAAGAGTTTATTTGATATTAGCTCATCTATTTATATATAAAAAGTGCTTTACGGGGTAACCAGAAAAAAAAGAATTAGCTAGAAAATCCCCTAATAATTAGAAACACTAGTCGTCGACCCGTGCACATGCACGGGCTAGCTGCTATATGTTGCACAATCTCATCAACTATGCTCATTAAAGTGCCTATGTAAAATGTAACTTGAGTTGACAACATGAAGACAACAGAGAATTAAATAAAATAGTGAAGAACAGTAAGATTGTGCCAAGGAGAACAATGTATCTATTATAGTACGGCAACAAAACTATAATTTGCACTCACAAAAAAATACCGATTAATTAATTGAGGGATCGACCATATTCTGTGGATGACATGCTGGATGCAGCAAAATCTGAGAAGAAAAGAAGAAATAAGCCAGTGATATTTGCTTCCTTGTAATTTAGAAACACCCTCATTTTCTTTCTCATGCTAGGCATGCTAGAATTAATTTGTTAATAATCGCAATGCACTGACCTCCCACAAATGTTTCAACACCGATGGATTTGGATATTCTTGATCGCTAATAACACAGACATACTAAAGTATTACCATGTAAAGTCATCACTGAAATAGATGATAATATTTTCTCAACTTCATTTTACTTTTTTTTTTCTTTTCTTTTAGGATTCCATCCTGTAAAGTAGCGTTGTGTATTCGCTGAGGACGTGCATGCAGCCATGTAGGTGTATGGGAGGTAGATATAAGGTTTGCCAATATATGAGCAAGTAAATCCAATCGCATAGTGGAGTTGCAAAACTTGCAAATAATATAATACCAACCGTTGACCAGAAAATCACTCATCAAGTCACCTTAAGCCTACTTAATTTCAGGGTAGGCTCGTTCATTACCAAACAACTTTAGAAAGGAAGAAATCGGACATCACATAGAAGTAAAACTGGACAGGAAATAAAAGAATGTAAGTGAAAGACTTTAGGAAATATAGATGCAGATCTTGGTCCAGCAATATAACCTTGCACCACCAAGTCACATTACATCATGGCATTTCTCCATTTCTAAGTCCAGTTAATAAGATAACATCAGGAAGCACAACAGATAAATTGCTGGAATTAACGCATCCATGTGATTAATGGCCTTGTTAAGACTGGACTTGGGCAATCACCGGCGTGTGTTCCGTTCTTCATCCGGTCCATCCAGTAGCTAGATTAGATTAGCCAGAATCATTTCGTATGCTCTCCATGAATCAATCAAGGGTGCTTAAATCCTTATACTTGTGTCTCACCGGAAAGAAATTATTAAAGGCTGCGTGTAAGTGTGTCTTCACCGCAGAAAGAACTCCTCTCGGAGCGACAAATGATCCAGACCTGCTGTAGCATAAACTGTACCTCAGCATTACATGTGTTTGTGCACAAACATATTGGGTTACAAACTGGGAAAAATAATTTTTGATCCAATCCGGGATATCTGCTGGAAAATAAATAAATTAAGAGACAATAAAAACGGCATGCTAGTATCAGCTAGCGCTGCCTGCACCTTACCCTTAGAAATCTTTTTGATCACCATGCTTTTCATGCCTCGACAACCACATTAAAGCTCCATCGACCATCGCCGGCATGAACTGACACTTCTCTCATAAACTTAATTAACCACGCTGCTGCTCTTAGCAAGTGCAGCAATAAGAACGTCTTATGCGTCAAGGCATCGTCAAATTTACAAATGGCGGCAACGCTCACCGGCCAGCCGGCGACCATTAGCAGATAGATCAACCTGAAGACATATCATAGTGGGGTGCGAATGGTGGTAGCACTTAGGCATGACGCCATTGCAGGAGAGAGACATGGATGAGGGATCGAAAAGTTTGATTCTATATTGCGACTCTTCAATTCTGGGTGGTAAACACATTGGTGGATTTGTCTTAAAGGATGTGTGCACATAATTTGATGGCATAGGTGGGTAATTCAACTACAGTACCAAAGATCTAATGATTCTAAGGGTTTCAGTCGATGATTACAGATGTTAATCCACACCGTTATAACTCGGTCACATCAGATGAGCGGCTCATATTTTTTTATTACGTTCTGTTTGTTGGAGGTATCAAATTAGTTTTGTAATATATATATATATATAATCGATAAGTGAGCTAGCTTTTGAATCTTAAGTTTCACTAAGGGTCCGAATATTTCAAACACCATTGCATCATTGACATGTCATAATTACCTATTGCATGGGTAGCTTGTGGCCAGTGGATGTAAGGAAATTGGCATAACTTAATGCCATATGTATAGGAAAATGTTTGCAATCTAGGGTTTATACCTTTGCTTAACAATAGAAGTTGGAATGATTGCCTAAACCTGCACGGGATCGTCATATCCAATAAACATAATAATTCATTTGCATGATATTCTGGTTAATATGAATATAGGTTATCGTTGCACTTGTCTTGTAGTTCATGAGCTCTGGACTTAATAGTGTGGTTGCGTATATAAAAGGGTCCTAAATTTTCTGGAAAATCACATTATGCATTCATGTATTCAAGTGGTTGGGATTTCCGTTAACCTACAGAGCAATTGTGGTAGCATAAGCAAAACTACGCAACACTAATTCGATGGGCAGGATATAGAATTTTAAATGTTTAGTAGATGTGGTTAGGGATTTTCAAAGAGTTCATACAACATCATCTTCCGATTTCCCATTCTAACGACCCCTTGGAAGAATCAGCCTATTTAACATAGAATCCTAGCATGTGAATTCATGAACGAAAAAGAGAAGTTAGTCCTGTCATAACAGTTGCTGCTAAGCACAATAAAGAGCTAGCCGTAGCACTAAACTTAAAATACTAAGAATGGTGAAGAGACCTACACATAGTTTCTCTGAAGCTGCAAAAATATTACAGAAAACAGTATACGTTGACCATAGTTGCAAAAATATTACAAAAAACAGTATACATTGACCATATTTGCAAAAATATTACGCAAAACAGTTTGCACTGACGAACATAGTATTGTGCTCACCTGTGCAGCTCAAGTAGTACTTGAAGCTAATAATTGTATGGCCAATAGTTTTAAAATCTGACTACCTGATCTAACAAAAAGGAAACTGCACAATTTAGCAGTTAAAGACATGGAAAAATATTCAAACTCTAAGCATCGTACCTCCGTGTAATGGATGGATGATCGGATGTACCATCCAGTTAATCCGATGTGTAGCCTGTACTCGAGAAAAACACACGCATCATTCAATTCTGGTACAAACGAAACGACATCAGCTAATTTGGTTGCCATGTAAGAAAACTAATTTGGTTGGCTAGCATAGGGTCATCTGAAAGCATCTATAATTTAAACATCCTAGAAACATCAAAGGGATCTTCTGTCCGTAGGCAGGCCTACCATATATATTTTTGGTGCCACTGGAAGCAATGTCGTTATGCAGACCATGGCAACTTGCATGCTTTCTCTTCCTACATCACACAATCAAGTCAAAAGGACCACTTATGGATACGCATGTACACAACCAACTTTTTTTCTTGTCCAAACATTAGGGATCAAGCCAATTGTATGCCTGTATCTTCTGTGATGAATTGAAAGGATTTAAGAACAGAGCAGGGATCGTGGCGCCAGCAATCCCCTGTAGTCCCTTCACTCGGCAGCCTTACTGCCTACTGCAGCCGCCTCCTCCTCCGCTGCATCAACCGGTGTAAGATTGATTCAATAATTGGCCTAGAAAAATTATGTTGGGAAGCCTCATAGTCAGAACCTGAAATCTGAGATGATTCATGAAAGAAGAAGAAAGGGATTGTGAGTCTATGACCTTTTTTCAGATCGATTGCTGAGTTGGATGGAAATCTGAAGTTCAGGATGACATGGGGATCGATTGAATCGTGGCCCTTTTTATTAGAGCGATTGCAGCGTGAGGTCAACTTGTACGCCTCACGGCCATTACCTCGAGCAGCCCGTCGAGGTGCCAGCACGGTGGCGCACCGACGGTCGGCAATGGCGCCGGGAACACGCACTGCAGCCAAGCGCAGTTCTACCGCAGCGCCCTGAGCGTCGGGAAGTCGTCCGCAGCAGCGGCGGCGACATCGTGTGATGGCGGCGGCGGCCGCGTCGATGGCGGCGGCGGCGATGGCGTATAGGTCGAGGAAGGCCAGGAGAGCCGGAACAGAGATGGAAATTAAATTATGTTGAGAGCATTGTTCTTTTAGAACACACATGTGAGAAAGTTTTTCTTTTTTTTGACAACTACACATGTGAGAAAGTTAGTTAGAGTTTGCAACCGTGACATTTCTTTTAATCTAATATCAGATCAAAAATAGTCTGTGTTCTTTCTTTTGAGATGGAAACCTGTTCTTTTGAGAAGGAACCTGTTTTTTTTTCTTTTAAGATGGAAACTCCGAAAGGATTCTATGGATTAATCTAAACCGTTATTATTTTGGCCCCACATGATTAACGGTTAGTATTTACTAATTAACGTGGAAATTTTTAGGGAGTCTGTAATTAGTAGAAGTAAGTATAGATAGATAGATAGATAGATATAGATATAGATATAGATATAGATATAGATATAGATATAGATATAGATATAGATAGATAGAAGTATAGACATAGATATAGATAGATATAGATATAGATATAGATATAGAAGTATAGATAGATATAAATATAGATAGAGATAGAGATAGATAGAAGTATAGAAGTATAGATATAGATATAGATATAGAAGTATAGAAGTATAGATCTGGCCATCAATTTAAATTGATTAGACAAGCACAACCATTGGATTGAAAAGATTAAAAATTACCCACCAATGCCCTTAATAATTTATCTCACCCACGTTAAAAAAAACCTCAAAGCCCTTCCCATACATCCATTACATCCATGCGCTCTAACCCCCAAAACCTATTTTCTCCAATGTAAATACACCCTTTTTTTGCGGGTGAAAGAAATTCCATTTCTCACACATAAAGGGCCTCGGCCTTACACAAATCTGGGACCTCCTCCGGTCCCGATCCCAGCCACACAACCGTGCGTTTATGAACTCTACCGTAGTTCGCAAGATAGTGGCTTACGCCATTCTGCTCTCTACGTACATGAACTACCTTTATTTCTCTACCTCCTGACATCAAGCGTCTAACCTGGTCGACAAGCATAGCAAAACGAGACCTGTCCGGCACCGGAGCTAATATCGCATGTAGTGCCACCGAACAGTCCGTTTCCATCACAATAGGCAACGGAGTCCACTGCAGTGCTAGGTTGAGCCCCTCCATGCATGCATGTAGCTCGGCCTCAAGGGGCTCAGAGCACGTCCGTAGTTCCCTGCAGGAGGAGAAGATGATATCACCGGCTTCGCTGCGAAGGATCATGCCTGCTCTGGCCTCTCCACCCGTGGCACTAAAGGATCCATCAACGTTGAGCTTTGTCCACCCCGTGGCTGGTCTGGACCAGTGCAGCGGCACTGGCGGCGCTTGGACTTCCCGTTGCACGATCCGTTTGGGGACAATCGTATCAACCACCTGCTTCCCCTTGGTGAGACTCGCCTCTGGATTGTTCTGAATCCCCACCAAAGAGTCGACGTAGCTGGTGCGGAAGCGTTTGGACACTTCAATCGGCGGCGGCTTCTTGTGGTACACCAGCTCGTTGCGAACGAACCAACATCGCCACAAAGTCATCATGAGCTCCATCCTCTCCATATCCGGCAGATCGCAAAGGGCTTGGGCAAGGCACTCTGTTCCCGTCCGGCAGAATGATGCGACATCCGGGATTCGCCATTGGTCCGCCATGGTTTGCCAGAGCGCCACCGCCAGCGGGCACCTGCAAAAAGCATGGAACGTGTCCTCCGGCTCCAAAGCACAGAGAGGGCACTTGTCAGACAATTCCAGACCTCGACGACGCTTGTTAACCCAAGTGGGCAGACAATCCGTGAGTAGCCGCCAAGTGAAGATTTGAACCTTAGGAGGAGCAGGGCACCTCCAAATAAAAGCCCAGACGGCTCGTCGCCCGTCCGGTGCCCTGCTCGCCGCGACTGAAGAGAATCGAAGAAGATCCTCAAGTGCAAGTCGATACGCGCTCCTTACAGTGAAGTTCCCGCTACGTTCCGGTTCCCATGCCAGCAAGTCGTCCCCCAACCTGGGAGAGGTTTTGATTGTTGCAATCACCTCCGCATCCACCGGCAAAAAAATGCTCCGAACTAGCTCCATATTCCATGCTCCATGATTATCTAGCAAGTCGCTGACTCGACGTATCCGGCATCGTCCTTGAGGGGTAATTGGCTTACCGCTGCCATTCCTTGGTATCCAGCTATCCCGCCAGATCCTTATGGCTCTCCCGTTTCCTACCCGCCAGATCAGTCCCTTTTTCAAGAGCTCAAGTCCATGTTGTATCAACTGCCACGTAACCGAAGCCGCACTCGAGAAAACCGTGTCTTCCAGATTGCCCTGCAGGTAATAACGCGCTTTCAGCAGCCGAGCACACAGGCTGTCCGGGCTTGTCAGGAGTCGCCAAGCCTGGCGCGCCAGCAGCGCCTGGTTAAAAAGTCGAAGATCGCGGAATCCCAACCCTCCTTGCGCCTTAGGTTTAATGAGATGAATCCATGCCCGCCAATGCATTTTTCTCTTGCCCTTCTCTACTCCCCAGAAAAAATTCCGGATCATTCGCATCAGATCTTCACATGTTCCCGCCGGCAGCTTAAAAACACTCATGATGTAAGTCGGGATGGCCTGAGCAATGGACTTTATAAGAACCTCTCTTCCACTTTGCGCAAGTTGCGATCCATCCCAGTCCACCATTTGCTTCATATATTTCTGTTGTATGTTCTGGAACTTTCCCTTTGACATGCGACCATTTGGCGTGGGCAGGCCCAGATAACATTCCTCGAAACTTTGCTGCTGCACCTCCAAAACATGTACCACTGCCTCACAGTCAGCTCTCCGGCATTGCTCCCCGAAGAGAATTGAACACTTCTGTGGGTTGATTAGCTGACCCGTGGCCTGTGCAAAAGTGGCCAAGACATCCTTGATATGTAGAGCTTCCTGTTCGCTTGCTTGAAAGAATAATAGTGTATCATCTGCAAACATAAGATGTGAAATCCCAGGAGCTCGTGGGCAGACCCTTAGAGGTGTAATTCGCCTAGAGACAACACCCTGCTTCAAGAGCGCCGCCAAACCATCCGCCACAAAAAGGAATAAGAACGGTGAGAGAGGATCCCCTTGTCGTAGCCCACGCGACGGTGCAAATGAATCTGACAGGGCTCCATTGACATTGCAGCAGTAACGAACCGAGGTGACATAGGTCATAATCCATCTCACCCACCGATCCGCAAAACCCAGCCTTCTCATCATTTGCTCCAAGAAAGTCCAATCTACCCTATCATACGCCTTAGAAAGGTCCACCTTATAAGCACAAAACGCTCGATCAGGGTCCTTCTTCTGCTTAATATAGTGAGTACACTCAAAGGCAATAAAAGCATTATCTGTTATGAGTCTGCCAGGCACAAACGCGCTCTGCTCCTCGGAGATGATGTCCCCGAGTATAGGTCTCAACCGGTTGACCAAGCATTTTGATATGATCTTGTATATCACGTTACAGAGACTGATGGGCCGGAACTCTGATAAGCGTTGGGGGTTATCCACCTTTGGAATGAGCACAATGGTGGTGTTATTGACGCCCTCTGGCATCACCCCCGAGCTGAAAAACTATCTGACTGCCTCAATAATGTCATCTTTCATCATACCCCAATGCCGTTGGAAAAACCTCGCCGGAAAACCGTCCGGTCCTGGGGCCTTTAGAGGGCCCATCTGGAAAAGAGCATCACTGATTGCCTTGTCCGAGAAAGCTTCACATAACTTGGCATTCATCTCCTCCGTGATGACCGGCTCAAAAAGATTTACCACTGTATGAGGAGCTAAACCCTGGTCAGCTTCAAACAAGTTTTGAAAATTGCTCATGGCCATACCTGACATGACGTCCTGCTCAGAATGAAGGATCCCCAGGTCATCCCGAAGGCCTTTTATCCTGTTTTTACAGCCTCTCCATCTTGCTTTCCTATGAAAAAATTTCGTGTTTCGGTCACCATGTTTTAGCCACTCCATTCGAGAGCGCTGCAGCCACATCATCTCCTCCTTATACAAGAGTTCATCCATGTGACCTGATTCCTTTCGCAATTCACTGCGGTCTGCATTCATGTTATGAAGTTCTTCCAGCCTCGTCCTCGACTTCTCAATCTCTCTGGTGACATTGCCAATTGTCCTGTTGCTCCATCCGTGCAACTTTGCCATGGTTGCTTTGAGGGCCACGGTACGCCCCCCCAGGTCACCCTTCGCGCCTGACGCAACCCAGGCCGCCTCGACCACCTCTGCCAGAGAAGCCTCCCTCTCCCACATGACCTCATAGCGCCTCGCTTTAGCCGTCCTCACACTTGTATCCCTTACACACCGCAAAAGTAACGGACGATGATCCGACCGAGGTGACGTAAGGTGGATAACCGCCGCTTCAGGGAAAAGATCCCTCCAAGTATTGTCCGCCGCCACCCTGTCTAGACGCACCTGCACATTTGCCCGGCCACTCCGTTTATTATCGTATGTGAAGGGATATCCCGAGAAGCCCAAGTCCACCAACTGGCACACTTCAAAACAGTCACGAAAGGCCATCATTTGGGGTTGCGGTCTCGCCGTCATGGACAAATGCTCATAGTCCCACAGTACCTCATTGAAGTCACCCGCCACGAGCCATGGCAGCTCGGACGTATTCCTTAGCCTGCACAAGCTCTCCCACATGAGGTGTCGGTTTTCAACCCTCGGTTCTCCATACACAAAGGTCACTCGCCAAAGTGGTTCGGAAGGAGCCACTCTAATAAACACATCGATCCACCTGTCGTTTATATCTTGAACACTAACATGCATAGAATCATCCCAAAAAAGTGCTAAACCACCACTCTTCCTGTTACTGCTTATGCCATCAAAACCACGGAGCCCTAACCGATTACGCAATCTCTTCATCTTATGTAGTTGTTGTCTAGTCTCACACAAAAACACCGTCCTCGGGGAATTGGCTCTACACAGAGCCAGTAAGTCACAAACTGTGCGAGGGTTCCCCGCCCCTCGATAGTTCCACACTAGGCAATTCATTGCTCCTGACGGGGCACCACACTTGGCCCCGTCAATTTACTAGCGGCCCCATGGCTAGTTGCCTCCGTCATTCCTTCCACACCCGCACTACTCGCATCATCATCTGTGTCACACCGACCCTTTTTCCCTTTCTTTTGCTTTCCACCTTCTGTTCCCTCCTCATAGGGCACAACCACTTTACCCTCCATCGTAGTGAGCTCAACTGGGAAGCTCCCCGATATGTGCCGCTTCCCCAGGATGGAGTCATTATAGTCCATCGAATCCACAGCACTGCCAAAAGATACTTGGAGCGAGTCCAGCCCCCACATCGCTGGAATCATGTCCTCCACCATAGGCTTGTCCCGGATCACTAGTGCCCCGGCCTTTTTTATTGCAGCAACTTTTTTAGGTTGTGATGTGACCTTCTTCTTCCGAGGTTTCACTGGCCCCTTCCCCGACTCTTGCTCTTGTGCCTCAAACTGATGTTTCATACGTTGTACCTTGCTTCACTCCGGTCGTTCCGTAGCCAATCTCAGACGCTGCTTCTCAACATGATTTGCCAGCTGATCATCCTCCTCCTGTGGTGCATGTACCTCCTTCTCCTCAAAACCGTCCTCAGCATCAACTCTCGTCGGTATTTCATGTGACCCTCTGTCATCCTCCCTTGCATTCTCCCATGCCTGCGCATGAGTAGCCTACGTCGCACTTCCCAAGGAAAAATCCATACTCCGTTTCGCTCTTGGCTGCCCTGGCGATGGTGTAAAAACAGCCCGGTGATCAAACTTTTTGAACGGGGAGCACCTTAGCGTGGAATCATAGGCCTTGGTGGGGAGCCCAATCCTCTTCTTCTCACAAGCTTCTTTGTCATGTCCCATGAAACCACAATGGAAACAAAAGTGCGGCACCCTCTCATACTTAAGCTTAAACTTCAGTCGTTTCATGGTGCCCTTTGCCTTATACTCCAGCGTCACCTCCTTCTGCAGCCTCCTATTATAAGGCAGGTTCACCCTTACTCGGAGGAACTCCCGTGTACCATGGCCCACCTGAGGAACATCCACTTCCATAACCTCCCCCAGAGTACCTCCCAAAGCTTCTCCATAAACCCTAGTCTGCTTCTTCCAAGGCACATCAAAAACTCGAACCCAGACCGGAACAGCCTCAAGCAAAGTCTCAGAGGGTTGCTCATCACCATTGAACGGGGTGACTAGCAGTGCATCTCCATCGTAAATCCACCGGGCCCCCCCCCTGGCCACAAAACGAAAGTCCCCCTCCGAGAACAGAGAAACAATGTAGTAGTTGTTCTTTACCGGCTTAAACTCGACTCTCGTGCGTAATTGCCAAATTTTCTCAAAGTGACCCGACAGAGTCTTCGTGCTTGGTCGTTGCTGCGATCTATATAGAGCCATCAGCCTCCATCTGGCCCCAGCATCCACCTCTTCTTCCTCGTCATCATCGTCTAGATCAACCGCAACGAAAGCAACATCGTCCATGTCCACCTCACCTGCAATCTGATCTTCCGCCTCCTCCGGCATGGCACCTTCCACTGTTGGCCCATCCCAATTGCTATTCTCCTGCATGTCCTCCTCCCGATCCACGTACGCAGCCGCATGTCTAGACATCACGATCGCCCCACCACCAACGGGCTTCGGGTGGACAAGATCCTCACCGGATCCGCCATGATCACCCCCACCCATCGCCGTAGGATCGATCTGAGACATCTCATGCTTGCGGCGGCTTTTGCTCGTGTACTGATCCGGAGGCTTTACAATCTTTCCCAGGTTTCGTGAGGAGCGGTGATCCGGGTCTAGGGTTTTTGTATCCCCAGGCCCAGACGGTCGTCCCTCAAACGTGGCGCGTACTGACTCCCGATGAAGCCCGCTTAGACTCGTAGACACCGTGTACATCAGATGCGTAACCCGAGAGGACTCCTCCTGGCGATCCGATTCGCTTCCGTCGGATAGTTTAGGCGGCGGCGGTGGATGATCGCCCATCGCCCAAACCCTAGACGAAGCAGACAGTTTCGCCAAAACCATATGATAATGCACCCTATTTTTTAATTGATGGTCTCCCCCATTTGGATGCAATCCCCAGCGGTGGCCGGCCAGCTCGATGCAATCTTCTTTACACTATCAGCAGTCTCATGTTGGACATCCCAAAGATTTACTCTCGGGCTTTACCTGCTAGGAACATATTTGGAGATCTGCCCAAGCTCGTCATCCAATCCAGTCTACTGAGGCTTACTCCAGATTTGTTATTTTGCCACGGTCCCAAGAAATTCTGTAGAATCGCCGAATCTTCTCATGTGCATGCGATGTGTGCGTTTTTAGCAGGCATGAAAGATCAATCGACCCGCTTGCTGTACGTGTGTCTCCGGCCGGTAGAGATCGGTTTGTACGTGTGTCTCCCGCTGGTAGAGATCGGTTTGTTTAAGGAGTTGGATCCAGCTCAGTACGTTATTACCATCGGCCAAAAGTAATATGGGCAAAGTAATCCATCAGGCGTGCAAGCTAGCATCGAGTCAGCATGCGCACGTCGTGCACGCCCGGAGCGCTCTCAGCGTGTTGGCGAGGTTGCTCGGGACCTCACCAACAGATTTTGCTTAAGTATTGGGCAGCTTTTTTTATGCTCCGTAAGCTTCAACGCCAACCACAAATTAAGTTGGAAGAAAAAAATTGCAAGTTTGCATTGGTTGATCAAGGTACGAAAACACTACCACTAGCGTCAAGCTTTGGCATTATATTTTATACCTGGATGTTAAAATAGACTTTTCTCTTGTATGAAACAATAGTTGAAACAATATTTCCATCATACTGTAAATACTAATACTATTACGTAAAATAGATTAGTGTGATCCATAGACAACAGGGGTAGTAGTTTGTAGGAGTGCATGTGTTTCATCATATTATATAATATATGGGGTTTTGATATTTCCAACTGCTGCACTTAATTGATTTTGAAAGGAAGTAGGTTGCACTATATCTAAAAAGTTATTTGAATTCTCCAAGTTCTCATTCATTTTCTTGACAGTGCTGATCCACCGACAAGCTGGATGTTTACCAATTCCAGATCGACGCCTCAGGATGTACTTCATGTACGACCTGGACACACTCTGGCGCCGGCCACGACAACTTGGTCAAGAGCTAACTTCATCGACGTCTTTTGTCCAATTGATGAAACCAAAGGTTGCGAACCCTCACAAACACGGAGTCATGTAACAGGTCTCCGAGCCCGGCCGACAGCGTCATGAGACAAATCCGTGGACGTACTGCGATGGTTCAACGTTATGATGCACGAGTATAGGAAATCGATATGCTCCGCTGCATGCCGAGGTGGCCGTCGTTCACTGCTTGCGCCATCATGTACTACCAACATGTTTGGGGAGGAATGGCTGCGTGGCTTCGCAGTCACTTGAGTGTCAGGGTTCAGCCAGGAGAGGCCAACGTGATTTTGAGGTTGGGACTACTTTTGAACAGGTTCTGACAGATTTTCAGATCAATTACTAGATGACACACGCAAGCAATCTCTGTCACCGTGCTGTTATAGGCGGCAAGCATGCACGCATGCATGAACCCTGTGCAGGTATGGAACTTACTCTTATATCCCTTTAATTTGTCTCAGCATATGTTGCGAGGGGGATAACATTGATAACATATCGATGTGCATGTAATTGGGTTCAAGTAAGCAATTTCTATCACGAGAACTCCCTAAGCCAAGAAGAAACATTGAATTGTATTAAATATAATCACCTTACAAAAAGATGTAATAATGTTTGTTTTCTTATATTTATACTCAAACTCTTTGTTGCAAGATAAAGTATATGCTATTTTATCTTACCAAAAGAGTTCACATATCTTATATGAACAAAAGATATTGTACATATATCACAACACAAAAATCCGAAAAATTAAACTGAACATTTGGAGTAAGAGTGCTATGCACATCAAGGGTGAGAGACACTTTGTATACATTATAAGTTGCTTATAATTATAGTACACAAATTAGCACCATTACTAAGCTAGGAACAGTACAGAAGAAAGTATGTTCAACAAACATGAATTTAATACAAAAATGGCATCATTGACCTTTACGGTATACTCCCTCCGATCCATAATAATTGTCGCAATTTGAACTAAGGTTGAACTAAGAGTTCAAAACTGCGACACTTATTTTTGATCGGCGGGAGTAGTTTTTATTTATGATATTAATCTTTATTTCACTAATTTTAGGGTGGGAAGATCACCATACAGACATAACTTAAAGGAAACAAAGTAATTGTAACAATCGTCTCATTTCCCTCTGTTTCTTATTAGTCTGCATATAAGATTTGGTCAAAGTCAAACTTTGTTAACTTTGACTACATTTATAGAAAAAATATCAAGATTCACAATATGAAATCAATACTGTTAGATGCCTCATGAAATTAATTTTCATACCATATAGCTTTAGTATTGTAGATATTGATATTTTTTCCTACAGAGTTGGTCAAACTTTAGAAAGTTTGACTTTGACCAAATCTTATATGCAGACTAAATAGAAAAGGACGGGGTATATTGATCATTGATCAGAAATTTATCACACTGTGCCTAACTAAAAAACAAACATTTTGACTAAAACATAGCACAGAAAACATTTTTTTATCATGCATCTAGATTGCAGTTGGGAGTATTGGTAAGGAGGAAAAGTTATAATTATAAGGCGATAAGTTTACAAGTGATCAAGGAAACTCTTTGTCCATGGTCCCTAATGGGGAATTATGGAACTGTATTAAAGATTCTGAAGGATTAAGATGCATGCGCTACTTACTGGAAATTAATCGCCACCAACGAGTTGATAAAAGCATTCATCTGATCTTATCTCCACGTAGACAGGAAGGTCAATTGCGCTCGCTACGAAGATTTCCTCCGCTTCTGTTTAGAAAAAAGAGGTCCGGACCTCTTTTTCGGATACTTCAAAAAAACCATAGTTTCTGGCATAATACAGTTTACGAAACTTATGTTTTAGTTTCATCCAAACAACTCAAAGTATGTAATACCAAAGTTTTTCAGAAACCATGGTATTTTTGAAAAATTGCAAAAATACTTTGCAAACAAACGCACCCTTAACCAATCATATATAACTCGGACAATGAACCATGACTTCACTGAGTTCGGTTAGTCATATTTACTTCAAATGATGTAGGAAGTGGTAATATATTTACATCTGAAAATGAATAAATATGAAAGTACAAAAAATTGTAATTTATTTCAATATGTTAAGAGAAGAAGCTCTATTGTACCAAGGATGAACAATATGGGATATCATAAGATCAAAGCATGAAACCAAATAATATCTCCATTAATATGGTGACCCTTTTCGTATAAGAGAACCAAGTGATAAATTTTCTTGAGCCATTGATTTCATGTAACCACCATGCTTGACCATGATCACAACCATTGAAACATTTAAATGTAATATTTGTTTATAAAATTAACATAAATACATTTTAGAGAGAAACGTGACAATATATTTGTCACCACAGAGCAATGTACATTTTTTATTATGCATCATTCAAGTTTAATTTAAGGCTTGGAGTTAATTATCCTTTTATGCCTTTTCCCCCTAAAACAAACTACCTTAAAACCTAACTCCAGTGCAATTCATAACAGTGTCCATCTACACATGTAGCTTATCCAAAATTCATGAAGACATGGTGAATGATCAACTAGGGAAGTGCTATTTCTAGAAAAAGAACAACTAATCAAGTTAACTGAATGTAGAAACTATTATTTCTACAAGATAACATTTTGCATATAAGGCATATTTTCTATTTGATCTTTCAAATCCTTTTATATACATTATGTTTGTTACATCCTAACCATCATTTACGTTGATCATTGTGTAACATCTGCACGATAGCGATCCTTTAGTTGTTATGCTTGGCCTTTGTCTTACTAATATTTTACTAAATTACAACTTCTAAAAATCTGTTAAGAATTCGAGCCGTTTAATTTGGAGTATGTCCTTATAGTTACTAATATTCCCTTGAGCATGTTCGTGATCTTATATATCATGGTCTAACCACATGATATCTAATCTAGAAGACCTCCCAGCGGGTTGAAATCCGGATCAAAGCCGCATGTATCTCGTGACCCAGTCCCATCCATTGATGCCGAGTTACCTCAGCATATTATATATGTTACGTAATAGTTTTAATAGTTTTTGTTAAAAATTATTCCATGTGTTGATTTTTATCATGTATAAATAGGTTCAAAGGAAAAATTGTACAACTTTGATTAGTAGATTCCATTAGGTACACATAATATTAGATATTTTTTGTAAGACCCGTGGAACAGACTCTATTAATTGGTGGTATTGATCTGGAATGATTTACAATAACCTTTTTGCATTGATCTAATATGAGATGCAAAACCATCAGACATGCTTCCGTGCTCCCAAAGAATTCAATGAGAAAGTTCGCCCCCAATATTTCCACAAACATGAGAAGGGAATTTCTCTTACCATGAAAAGCACCAAAGATATGTCTTAAGTGTAAAAACTGCATTTAGTACAACCACTTGATAAACAACTAACAAAAGTGGAAATATACTTTGTTACTGAATTAAACATTGTTAAGTAATAGCCCGCATACGAGTTTAATTATGTGGATTCTAATGATAAAAGTTGGCTACTCTCCGCCAAAGAGTTTAATTTTTTTAGAGCCATCCACGGTTGATAAGCTTCTTGGAGAACTTTACAGATACCTACACCTACAAGGCTACCTAAAGAGTTTGTCTTCAGTAGATTGCTCATAACATGTTTTTATGTGTTTGCTCATCCAACTACCAATCCAACATCACTTAGTCAAGCCAATTCAGCCACAAATAGACAAGTTCTTCTATATTGTAGTGTCCAAATTGGTCAAGTGATAAAATTGCGTAGAATTTACATAGTTTCATTAAGCATCACCATGATAAGATATAAATTGAAAACCCAAGCTGGTGGAAAAATTAATATGTAGAAATTTATTACAAGAATGTTAACCGTGTGACTAAAGAGGTTAATACATAGGCATTTGGTCATTTCTCTTTAACCATTTAGGTATGTCTATGTGGATTTGGAGACTCATTATCAAACTTTATAAAATCCTAGCCCGCGCATCGAGCGGGCCACTTTGCTAGTTAGATGAATGGAGAACCCAAGCTTATGAAAATGCCAAGTTATTTAAGAAAAGGTTAAAAGATGGCATGATAAAAGAATCCAAAAGCGTGAGTTCAAAGTTGGAGAATATGTTCTTTTGTACAACTCTCGTTTCAGATTCTTTGCAGGAAAGCTCCTCTCCAAATAGGAAGGACCCTATGTTATCGAGGAGGTTTATCGATCTGGAGCTATCAAAATAAATAATGCCAAAGGTACCAACCCGAAGGTTGTTAATGGGCAACGAATAAAACATTATATTTCAGGTACGCCCATTAATGTTGAAAGCAAGATTATCCAAACTATGACACCGGAGGAACACATAAAAGAAACCTTCTGGAACACTCCAGAATCATGAAAAAGAGGAGGTAAGTGATACGGTAAGTAAACGAACTCCGAAAAATCTGTAAAAATATTTTCTATCCATTGTGGAATATAACAAAAATTAGGAAAATAAGAAACAACCAGGAAGGCACCCCTGGTGGGCACAAGACACCAGGGCGTGCCTAGCTAGCCAGGCGCGCCTAGGTGGATTGTGCCCACCTCGGGTACCTTCCGGACTCTGATTTTCTTCCGTTTGCTTGTTTCCCAAGATAAAAAATCTTTATATACCCCCCGAAGCTATTGACCTCTGTATCACGGAGAAATCTTCTCTTTTCTTTTCTTGTTGTTTTCTGACAGATTCATCTAGGCCAGCATCATGTCTTCCTCACCCTCCAACAACGGAGAAGAAGATGCAGGGCTAGTTCGGGAAGATCTAAGGGGAGAGGAAGATGAAGAGGTTGCCATGGAGGAGGATGAGGGAAATCCCCTTGGGGTTTACGCTCCGGCTTCCGAGAGAGGCACACTGGCTGGTATCTCCACTTGTCCAAATCCTCACCAAGCCATGAGGACATCAAACAATCAAGAGAGTCCCGAAGTGAATGAAGGATTCCCACCAAGGAGGCCTTTACACAGGTTACATCATAACAATTTTCACAATTTGATTCACAATTATGGGTTCGAAAATACTCCTCGTGTGCACATACCGTCCAATTGGGACATATCTCGTCCAAGAGAAAGTAATGCAGGAACAAACTCCTGGGGCCCGGAAAATAAACACATAATGGCTGAAGTGGAGAAAAACACTGAGTTACTTCGTCGGGCCCTTTGAGAGATTCAAGGCTTGAGGGAGCTACTCATGATTATATTGGAACATGCTACCACTTCACCACCACCTCCTACTTCATAACCAAAAGAAAATTGAGTATCGGGTATGGGCACTCCCCTTGGCTTGCGCCAAGCTTGGGGGAGGTGCCCCGGTATCGTATCACCTCCACTATCTTTTCCCTTTACTTATTTTAGTTCGATCCATAGTTATCTTTTGCTTTAGATGAATAAAAGTTTAGTTCGATCCTTTCTTTTTGAGAGTTTGCTTAGCGATCTATCCTTGTAATCGTGTGCGAGATATATAATAAAGTGTAGTTTGAGTTTTGCTTTCTTTACTTTCATGCTTCAATAAAAAGAAAGGAAATAAATGAAAAAGATCATATGCTAATCTTATGGTAAGTAATGACATCACATAAGGAAAAGTATAAGTAGAAAATTTTATTGGAGATTGACAAACATAGCATTGGTCAATGATGCAATTCATGAAAGAATTAATAAGGGAAGAGAAGATTCACATGCAAATACACTATCTTGGAAATATTTTGTGATTGTGAGCCCCCATCAAAATATTATATGCCAAAATTGTTGACGTTGGACAAGGAAGACAACGTAATGATTTATGTTTGTTCATATTTACATAGAAATTATATTGTCATAGATCCTTCAACATGTGGTGTTTGCCCCCCATCTTTGCTAGACAAAAATTCCGCACCAAGTAGAGATACTACTTGTGCATCCAAAAACCCTTAAACCCAAATCTTATTTTCAAGATTCCACCATACCTACCTATAGATTAATTAAGATCCTTCAAGTAAGTTGTCATCGATGCAATAAGGCAATAAAAATTGCGTCTAAAAGTGTTAGATCAATTAGTGTAAGAGAAAATTGAGCATTGTACGAACTTGTGATGGCAAAGAATAAAACTGACAGACTGCATAATAAAGGTTGCTATCATAAGGGGAAATATGACATGATGTTCTTTTGCACTAAGGGATTGAGCATACAAACAAAAAAGCGCATGGCAACCTCTGCTTCCCTCTGCGAAGGGCCTATGGTTTACTTTTGTGTATTTACTTTCATGCAAGAGTCAAAAAATTTCGTTCTATTCCTTTTTACTTTTCTCTTTTTGCAAGCATCATGTGGTGAGGAAAGATCTAGGCACATATATCCAGTTGGATATGGATAGCATGAGTTATTATTGTTGACATCGATCACCCTCGAGGTGAATACGTTGGGAGGCGAAATTATAAGCCCCTATCTTTCTATGTGTCTGGTTGAAACGTTTTGCTCATGTGTATGCGGTGAGTGTTAGCAATCATAGAAAACTATATGATGGTTGAGTATGTGGACTTGCCTAAAGGCTCCGATACGTGACCCTTCCTGAAAAGATGATGAATTGTAGTTGCAAAGTTGACTGAGAACATAGTTTGTTGGTTTCCAATAGAGTTTATGCTTTATACTTCGATGTTGTGATGAATTGTTACTTATTCATGAGAAGTCTATGGTAAAAGTTCTCTAATAGAAGTTTTATGTTAAAGTTTGTTGCTGTTCTAATAATATACATGATGCTTCTATGTCCATTGATACGTCTCCAATGTATCTATAATTTTGATTGTTCCATGCTATGATATATTCTGTTTTGGATGTTTAATGGGCATTATTATACACTTTTACATTATTTTTGGGACTAACCTATTAACCGGAGGCCCAGCCCAAATTGCTGTTTTTTTGCCTATTTCAGTGTTTCGAAGGAAAAGGATATCAAACGGAGTCCAAACGGAATGAAACCTTCGGGAACGTGATTTTCCGAACAAACCTGATCCAGAGGACTTGGAGTGGACGTCAAGCAATCAACGAGGAGGCCACGAGGCAGGGGGCGCGCCTACCCCCTAGGCGCGCCCTCCACCCTCGTGGGCCCCTCATAGCTCTCCTGACTGACCTCCTTCGCCTATATATACTCATATACCCTGGAAACATCATATACGGAGCCAAAACCCTATTTCCACCGCCGCAACCTTCTGTACCCGTGAGATCCCATCTTGGGGCCTTTTCCGGCGCTCCGCCGGAGGGGCATTGATCACGGAGGGCTTCTACATCAACACCATAGCCTCTCCGATGATGTGTGAGTAGTTTACCTCAGACCTT
Organism: Aegilops tauschii subsp. strangulata; assembly: GCF_002575655.3. Classification (NCBI taxonomy): domain Eukaryota; kingdom Viridiplantae; phylum Streptophyta; class Magnoliopsida; order Poales; family Poaceae; genus Aegilops; species Aegilops tauschii. The sequence goes on along the minus strand of NC_053041.3, from coordinate 92,500,210 downwards.
TGGGTCCATAGTCATTAGCTAGATGGCTTCTTCTCTCTCTTTGGATCTCAATACAAAGTTCTCCTCGATTCTCTTGGAGATCTATTTGATGTAACTCTTCTTTTTGCGGTGTGTTTGTCGAGATCCGATGAATTGTGGGTTTATGATCAAGATTATCTATGAACATTATTTGAATCTCCTCTGAATTCTTTTATGTATGATTGGTTATTTTTGCAAGTCTCTTCGAATTATCAGTTTGGTTTGGCCTACTAGATTGATCTTTCTTGCAATGGGAGAAGTACTTAGCTTTGGGTTCAATCTTGTGGTGCTCGATCCCAGTGACAGTAGGGGAAACGACACGTATTGTATTGTTGCCATCGAGGATAAAAAGATGGGGTTTATATCATATTGCATGAGTTTATCCCTCTACATCATGTCATCTTGCTTAAAGCATTACTCTGTTCTTATGAACTTAATACTCTAGATGCATGCTGGATAGCGTTCGGTGTGTCGAGTAATAGTAGTAGATGTAGGCAGGAGTCGGTCTACTTGTCACGGACGTGATGCCTATATACATGATCATACCTAGATATTCTCATAACTATGCTCAATTCTATCAATTGCGCGACAGTAATTCGTTTACCCACCGTAATACTTATGCTATGTTGAGAGAAGCCACTAGTGAAACCTATGGCCCCCGGGTCTATTTTCCATCATATTAATCTTTCGTCAACAAGCTATTTCTTTCGCCGTTTATTTTGTTTTCTTTACTTTTATCTTTATCATAAAAATACCAAAAATATTATCTTATCATCTCTATCAGATCTCACTTTTGCAAGTGGCTGTGAAGGGATTGACAACCCCTTTATCGCGTTGGTTGCAAGGTTCTTATTTGTTTGTATAGGTGTGTGGGACTTGAGCGTGGCCTCCTACTGGATTGATACCTTGGTTCTCAAAAACTGGGGGAAATACTTACGCTACTTTACTGCATCACCCTTTCCTCTTCAAGGGAAAACCAACGCAGTGCTCAAGAGGTAGCATCCATATTTTGTTTTTATTGACACCTCTCTCTCTCTAAGCATGTGGACATGTTTTTCGATTTCAGTTTTCACTTGAGGGCAAGCGAGGTCTAAGCTTGGGGGAGTTGATACGTCCATTTCGCATCATGTTTACCTACTGTTATTTATAGTGTTTTATGCATAATAATGCTTTTTGGAGTAATTCTAATGCCTTTTCTCTCATAATATGGAAGGTTTACACAAAGAGGGAGAATTCCGGCAGCTGGAAATATGGACCTGAAAAAGCTACGTCAGGCTACCTATTCTGCACAACTCCAAATGAGCTAAAAATTCACGAGGAATTTTTATGGAATAAATAAGAAATACTGGAGCAAATAACTACCGGAGGGGGGCCACCTGATGAGCACAAGACACCAAGGCGCACCAGGCCCCCCAGGCGCGCCCTGGTGGGTTGTGCTCAGCCCAGCCCACCTCCGGTGCCCATCTTCTGGTATATAGGTCATTTTGACCTAGAAAATATAAGGATAGGACTTTCAGGATGGAGCGTTGCCGTCTCGAGGCGGAACTTGGGCAGGAGCACTTTTGCCCTTCGGCAGAGCGATTCCGCCAGGGGAACTTCCCTCCCGGAGGGGGAAATCATCGTCATTATCATCACCAACAACTCTCCCATCTTGGCGAGGGCAATCTCCATCAATATCTTCAACCGCACCATCTCCTCTCAAACTCTAGTTCATCTCTTGTGTTCAATCTTTGTACCGGAACTATAGATTGGTACTTGTGGGTGACTAGTAGTGTTGATTACATCTTGTAGTTGATTACTATATGGTTTATTTCGTGGAAGATTATATGTTCAGATCCAATATGCTATTTAATACCCCTCTGATCTTGAGCATGTTTATCACTTGTGAGTAGTTACTTTTGTTCTTGAGGTCACGGGAGAAATCTTGTTGCAAGTAATCATGTGAACTTGATATGTGTTCGATATTTTGATAGTATGTATGTTGTGATTCCCTTAGTGGTGTCATGTGAACGTCGACTACATGACACTTCACCATATTTGGGCCTAAGGGAATGCATCGTGGAGTAGTTATTAGATGATGGGTTGCGAGAGTGACAGAAGCTTAAACCCTAGTTTGTTCGCTATTCCGTAAGGGACCGATTGGATCCAAAAGTTTAATGGTATGGTTAGAATTTATTCTTAATACTTTTATCGTAGTTGCGGATGCTTGCGAGGGGGTTAATCATAATTAGGAGGTTTGTTCAAGTAAGAACAGCACCTAAGCACCGCTCCACCCACATATTAAATTATCAAAGTAGCGAACACGAATCGAACCAACATGATGAAAGTGACTAGATGAAATTCCCGTGTACCCTCCAGAACGCTTTGCTTATCACAAGAGACCGTTTTGGCCTGTCCTTTGCCTCAAGAGGATTGGGCTACCTTGCTACACTTTTGTTACCACTATCGTTACTTGCTCGTTACAAATTATTTTGCTATCAAACTACTCGTTACTTATGATTTCAGTGCTTGCAGAGAATACCTTGCTGAAAACCACTTGTCATTTTCTTCTGCTCCTCGTTGGGTTCGACACTCTTACTTATCAAAAGGACTACGATTGATCCCCTATACTTGTGGGTCATCAGCCTCTATTACGTCCCCAACGTATCTATAATTTTTTATTGTTCCATGCTATTAAAGTATCATTCTTGGATGTTTTATACTCATTCTTAGCAACTTTATATCATTTTTTGGGACTAACCTATTGACATAGTTCCTAGTGCCAGTTTTTGTTTTTTACTTCGCAGAATATCAGTACCGAACTGAGTCCAATTGCCATGAAACTTTTTGGAGAATTTTTTCTACCCAGAAGACACCCAGGAGGCCCCAAGATGTGCACCAGAGGGGGCCTATGGGGCCCACTAGGCACCAGGGCGCGCCATGATACGTCTCCAACGTATGTATAATTTTTGCTTGTTCCATGCTATTATATTATCTTTTTTAGATGTTTTATATGCATTAATATGCTATTTTATATTATTTTTGGGACTAACTTATTAGTTCCTGTTTTTTCCTTGTTTTTGAGTTTTGCAGAAAAGGAATATCAAATCGAGTCCAAACGGAAGAAAACTTTTGCGATGATTTTTCTTGGACCAGAAGACACCCAGCAGACTTGGAGAGGGGGCCAGAAGAGTCTTGAGGGCTCCAAAAGCCCTTAGGGCGTGCCCTAGGGGCCGCCCCCTGGCTTGTGGTCCCCACGGGACTCCTCCAACCCTAATTATTTTGCTATAAATTCCCAAATATTTCCAAATGACTAGAAGCGTCCACCAAAATACTTTTCCACTGTTGTAACCTTCTGTACCCATGAGATCCCATCTTGGGACCATTTTCTGCACCCTACCGGAGGGGGATTCGATCACGGAGGGCTTCTACATCAACCCTATTGCCCTTTCGATGAAGCGTGAGTAGTTTACCTCAGACCTACGGGTACATAGCTAGTAGCTAGATGGCTTCTTCTCTCTCTTTGATCTTCAATACAATGTTCTCCTTGATGTTCTTGGAGATCTATCCGATGTAATATTCTTTTGCGGTGTGTTTGTCGGGATTCGATAAATTGTGGATTTATGATCAGATTACCTATGAATATTATTTGAATCTTCTCTGAATTCTTATATGCATGATTAAATATCTTTGTATTTCTCTTCGAATTATCGGTTTGGTTTGGCCAACTAGATTGGTTCTTCTTGCAATGGGAGGCACGTATTGTATTGTTGCCATCAAGGGTAAAAAGATGGGGTTTCATCATATTGCTTGAGCTTATCCCTCTACATCATGTCATCTTACTTAAGGCGTTACTCCATTCTTATGAACTTAATAGTCTAGATACATGTTGGATAGCGGTCGATGTGTGGAGTAATAGTAGTAGATGCAGGCAGGAGTCGATCTACTTGACACAGACGTGATGCCTATGTTCATAATCATTTGCCTTGGATATCGTCATAACGTTGCGCTTTTCTATCAATTGCTCGACAGTAATTTGTTCAACCACCATATGTTTTCTTTCAAGAGAGAAGCCTCTAGTGAAACCTATGGCCCCCGGGTCTATTTTCCATCATATATGTTCAGATCTATAAACCAAAAAACCCCAAAAATACCTTGTTGAAACTTATTTGTTTTTTTCTTTGTTTTACGTTTTAGTAATCTTTTATATCCTTCTCTATCAGATCTCATCCTTGCAAGTGACCGTGAAGGGATTGAGAACCCCTTTATCGCGTTGGGTGCAAGTGTTTGATTGTTTGTGCAGGTGCATAGATTGGACACTTGCTTGTACCTCCTACTGGATTGATACCTTGGTTCTCAAACTGAGGGAAATACTTATCTCTACTTTGCTGCATCACCCTTTCCTCTTCAAAGGAAAAACCAATGCAAGCTCAAGAAGTAGCAGGAAGAATTTCTGGCACCGTCGCCGGGGAGGTTCTACATCAAGCCTACCAAGTACCCACCATAAACTCTCATCTATTGCATTACATTATTCGCCATTTGCCTCTTGTTTTCCTCTCCCCCACTTCTAAAATGATTTCAGAAAAACACAAAAAGATTTGCCTTTTTATTCGCCCTTCTCCCGTTCGTCTTTTCATCTGCTTTTTGTTTGCTCGTTTGCTAGATCGGTTTGTTGCCACCATGTCAGAATCTGGGGAGGTTTTCATTTAAAATTTTGAGAATAGTGGTAGCATAAATCTTAAGTAAAAACTTGGTTCTTGTTCTTTAGATCGTGAGACTGAAACTCCCGCTAATTATAAAGCAAAAACTTTTCATGTGGGGGACGGTAATATTATTGGGAAAAGTATTATTCAAGAATTCTTTGATTGTACGGGAACTTTGCCTATTAATAAGAGATCTATCCTTCTTGATACAAATTGTTATGCGGATGCCATTGCCATGCTTATTGGTAAATTAGAAAGGAAATTTGTGCGCATCCACCCCGCTTTGCAAAAGATGTTTAATGAACTTCCAAATATTCATCATCCTAAGGATAAAAATATTGCCACTATTATCCTTATGCGGGAATTTGATTTTATAATACAAGAAGCTAGGGAGATTTTTGTTTTCTACAATAAAGATATTGAACATCCTCTGATTGAAGAAATTGTCCATGATAAAGAAACTTTGCATAGCCTAGAATCTAGAGATTATCAATCTTATCGTGACCATCTTAGGAGGAGATTGCCTTATTCAGAAATTACTCAAGCCCTTTACCTTGATACGTATGATAATTTTGATTGGGTAACTCGGGGAATTTATGTAGGATCTAAAGATGATTGGTTGGAAGAGATGACTAGGGAACCAATTAAAAATGAGATACACATTTTATATGATGATATATATGGCGATAATCCAGACTATGGGTTTATGAATGTCAAAATCACTAATCAAAGTCCTTTTCAGGAATTAAGTTCATCTACTAGAAGGGAAAGAAAAGAAAAGAAAATTTTGCTAAGAAAAGTTTTTGAAGATTTGGTTAAGAAAGAGTTGGATGACAATACCTAGATCTATGTTTTATGCCTAGCTAGGGGCGTTAAACAATAGCGCTTGTTGGGAGGCAACCCAATTTTATTTTTCTGTTTTTTGCTTTTTGTTTCTTTTCTTGAATAAATACACATTATTACCTCTGTAGTAATTGTGTTTTGGTGTTTTTAATTAGTGTTTGAGCCAAGTAAACCCTTTGGGATATTTTGGTGTATCGTTGATTTGAACTTGCTGAAAAACGGAAACTTTTGCATCCAGTAACAGAGTTGTTTAATTCACTGGAGCGTGATAAAATCCTGAAATTTTTACACAAGATTGATATATGAATTGTCTCTGTTTTGCTAATTTTTCAGAATTTTTGGAGTTACAGAAGTATATGAAGTTTACAAATTACTACAGACTGTTTAGTTTTTAACAGATTCTGTTTTCTATGTGTGGTTTGCTTATTTTGATGAATCTATGGGCAGTATCGGGGGGTATGAACCATGGAAAAGTTGGAATACAGTAGATATTACACCAATATAAATTAATAATGAGTTCACAACAGTAACAAAAGTGCTGATTTATTTTCATATACTAACGGATCTCATGAGTTTTCTGTTGAGTTTTCTGTTGTGAAGTTTTCAAGTTTTGGGTAAAGATTTGATGGACTATGGAATAAGGAGTGACAAGAGCCTAAGCTTGGGGATGCCCAAGGAACCCCAAGGTAATATTCAAGGACAACCAAGCATCTAAGCTTGTGGACGCCCCAGATGGCATCCCCTCTTTTGTCTTCAATCCATCAGTAAATTTACTTGAGGCTATATTTTTATTCATCACATGATATGTGTTTTGCTTGGAGCGTCTTGTATGATATGAGTCTTTGCTTTTTAGTTTGCCACAATCATCCTTGTTGTACACACCTTTTGAGTGGGACATGCATGAATCGTGATTTATTAGACTACTCTATGTGCTTCACTTATATCTTTTGAGCTAGGCAATTTTGCTCTAGTGCTTCACTTATATCTTTTTAGAGCACGGCGGTGGCTTTATTTTACAGAAATTGTTGAACTCTTATGCTTCACTTATATTGTTTTGAGAGTCCTTAAACAGCATGGTAATTTTCTTAGGTTATGAATTTAGTCCTAATATGATGGGCATCCAAGAGGAGTATAATAAAAACTTTCATATGAAGTGCATTGATGTGGCACCCCGGCTCAGAGAAAACCGGAACGCCCCGTATTCCAGCCCAGAGATCAAGGAGAGGTCTTCTAGAATACGGCACTGCTTAGCATAGAACAAACCAGCTTTCTATTATTACACGAATATGAATAGAAGGTCTCCGATATTATAATGAATAACATCAGCACGGCGACACTACGCCATCCTCAGTTGCTCTATGCAAGCAGCAGAACAACTCGAAGCAGCGGAAAAACTTCTAGCAGCGGAACAACGACGATAGTGGGGAACTCCACTCTGCAGGGACTCTGGCTTGAACGCTTATCCTAGCTCGAACGAACGGAATCCACGACAAGCAAGCAATCAAATCCGGCATGACCTGCAAACTGGCATGACACGCCAGGTCAGTATATTGAATGTACTTGCAAGCTCACAATAACCAGAAGCATTCAAGACAAACAACAGCATGGCAATTACAGGTTAAGCAGGAATTATCATGAGATCATCAGGATAACATGGCATGAACAACATGAACATATAAATTTGACGATACTAGCATGCAACATGATGACACTATATGCACCACTTATTCTGCTCGGGTTACCTCATAACCATCAGATGCATCACTTACCAACCTCGGACATCACACGATCATCTCAGGATCAAATCAAGCTTGGTATAAACAATACCGTAGTAATAATTAAATAACCACAAGGAGCTTGATCTTTACCCATGATTCTCGCACAACATCACGAATATCCAACAACTGGGTATCCTCGATACCACGGTGATCATTCACGGATCACAAACGGAACCACTCTGGTTCAACGGGTTACCTCGTAACCAAACGGTGATCATTCACAGATCACAGAACCAACTTATCCCATCATCGAACCGGGGTTGTTATTAAGCACATTATTATTATTACTGTTGACCCATAGTGTGACCAACTACGAACTGGGCCATTATCCGCGGGCGCGGCTATCGATAGATTTAGTATACACTCTGCAGAGGTTAGTACACTGTACCCACACTACGGAACCCATGGCCTCGCACTCCCATTCGGGTGGACCAACGGCGTCCTGGCAAAACCGTCTTAATGCCACGACACCCTCCCAGCCACTCCGACAAACTCCCCTCTGGGATAAGTCCTGGGTGGCCCCGTGCCTACCAAAGGCACCAACGGCCACCGTCGTGGCAAAACAAAACGGTCCCAAACAGGGACAAAAGCGCTTATCATCCAACTACGGGCACACAAGGTTATGTCTGCTTACCGGGCCAGGGTACCGCACGCCCATAACCTTCCCTCATTGGAGGCACCGGCGAGAGGCATGACAATAGTGTTGGGGAACGTATTCAAAAAAATTCCTACGCACACGCAAGATCATGGTGATGCATAGCAACGAGAGGGGAGAGTGTTGTCTACGTACCCTCGTAGACCGAAAGCGGAAGTGTTAACACAACGCGGTTGATGTAGTCGTACGTCTTCACGATCCGACTGATCAAGTACCGAACGCACGGCACCTCCGAGTTCAGCACACGTTCAGCTCGATGACGTCCCTCGAACTCCGATCCAGCTGAGTGTTGAGGGAGAGTTTCGTCAGCACGACGGCGTGGTGACGATAATTATGTTCTACCGACGCAGGGCTTCGCCTAAGCACCGCTATAATATTATCGAGGTGTAATATGGTGGAGGGGGGCACCGCACACGGCTAAAAGATCGTTGATCAATTGTGTGTCTAGAGGTGCCCCCCTGCCCCCGTATATAAAGGATCAAGGGGGAGGCCGCCGGCCAAGGAGGAGAGGCGCGCCTAGGAGGAGTCCTACTCCTACCGGGAGTAGGACTCCCCCCTTTTCCATGTTGGACTAGGAGAGAGGGGGAAGAGGTGGAGGGGAGGAAGGAAGGGGGGCGCCGCCCCCTCTCCTTGTCCTATTCGGACTGGGGAGGAAGGGGCGCGCGGCCCTGTGCTGGCCTCCTCTCCTCTCTTCCACCTAGGCCCAATAAGGCCCATTAAGTTACCGGGGGGTTCCGGTAACCTCCTGGTACTCCGGAAAAATCCCGATTTCACCCGGAACACTTCCGATGTCAAAACATAGGCTTCCAATATATCAATCTTTATCTCTCAACCATTTCGAGACTCCTCGTCATGTCCGTGATCACATCCGGGACTCCGAACAACCTTCGGTACATCAAAACATATAAACTCATAATATAACTGTCATCGTAACGTTAAGCGTGCGGACCCTACGGGTTCGAGAACTATGTAGACATGACCGAGACACCTCTCCGGTCAATAACCAATAGCAGAACCTGGATGCTCATATTGGTTCCCACATATTCAACGAAGATCTTTATCGGTCAGACCGCATAACAACATACGGTGTTCCCTTTGTCATCGGTATGTTACTTGCCCGAGATTCGATCGTCGGTATCTCGATACCTAGTTCAATCTCGTTACCGGCAAGTCTCTTTAGTCGTTCCATAATACATCATCCCGCAACTAACTCATTAGTCACAATGCTTGCAAGGCTTATAGTGATGTGTATTACTGAGTGGGCCCAGAGATACCTCTCCGACAATCGGAGTGACAAATCCTAATCTCGAAATACGCCAACCCAACAAGTACCTTTGGAGACACCTGTAGAGCACCTTTATAATCACCCAGTTACGTTGTGACGTTTGGTAGCACACAAAGTGTTCCTCCGGTAAACGGGAGTTGCATAATCTCATAGTCATAGGAACATGTAGAAGTCATGAAGAAAGCAATAGCAACATACTAAACGATCGAGTGCTAAGCTAACAGAATGGGTCAAGTCAATCACATCATTCTCCTAATGATGTGATCCCGTTAATCAAATGACAACTCATGTCTATGGCTAGGAAACATAACCATCTTTGATTAACGAGCTAGTCATGTAGAGGCATACTAGTGACACTCTGTTTGTCTATGTATTCACACATGTATTATGTTTCCAGTTAATACAATTCTAGCATGAATAATAAACATTTATCATGATATAAGGAAATAAATAATAACTTTATTATTGCCTCTAGGGCATATTTCCTTCAGTCTCCCACTTGCCCTAGAGTCAATAATCTAGATTACACAGTAATGATTCTCACACCCATGGAGTCTTGGTGCTGATCATGTTTTGCTCGTGGAAGAGGCTTAGTCAACGGGTCTGCAACATTCAGATCCGTATGTATCTTGCAAATTTCTATGTCTCCCACCTGGACTAAATCCCGGATGGAATTGAAGCGTCTTTTGATGTGCTTGGTTCTCTTGTGAAATCTGGATTCCTTTGCTAAGGCAATTGCACCAGTATTGTCACAAAAGATTTTCATTGGTCCCGATGCACTAGGTATGACACCTAGATCGGATATGAACTCCTTCATCCAGACTCCTTGATTTGCTGCTTCCGAAGCAGCTATGTACTCCGCTTCACACGTAGATCCCGCCACGACACTTTGCTTAGAACTGCACCAACTGACAGCTCCACCGTTCAATGTAAACACGTATCCGGTTTGCGATTTAGAATCGTCCGGATCAGTGTCAAAGTTTGCATCAACGTAACCATTTACGATGAGCTCTTTGTCACCTCCATAAATGAGAAACATATCCTTAGTCCTTTTCAGGTATTTCAGGATGTTCTTGACCGCTGTCCAGTGATCCACTCCTGGATTACTTTGGTACCTCCCTGCTAAACTTATAGCAAGGCACACATCAGGTCTGGTACACAACATTGCATACATGATAGAGCCTATGGCTGAAGCATAGGGAACATCTTTCATCTTCTCTCTATCTTCTGCAGTGGTCGGGCATTGAGTCTTACTCAATCTCACACCTTGTAGTACAGGCAAGAACCCTTTCTTTGCTTGATCCATTTTGAACTTCTTCAAAACTTTGTCAAGGTATGTGCTTTGTGAAAGTCCAATTAAGCGTCTTGATCTATCTCTATAGATCTTGATGCCTAATATATATGCAGCTTCACCGAGGTCTTTCATTGAAAAACTCTTATTCAAGTATCCCTTTATGCTACCCAGAAATTCTATATCATTTCCAATTAGCAATATGTCATCCACATATAATATCAGAAATGCTACTGAGCTCCCACTCACTTTCTTGTAAATACAGGCTTCTCCAAAAGTCTGTATAAAACCAAATGCTTTGATCACACTATCAAAGCGTTTATTCCAACTCCGAGAGGCTTGCACCAGTCCATAAATGGATCACTGGAGCTTGCACACTTTGTTAGCTCCCTTTGGATCGACAAAACCTTCCGGTTGCATCATATACAACTCTTCTTCCAGAAATCCATTCAGGAATGCAGTTTTGACATCCATTTGCCAAATTTCATAATCATAAAATGCGGCAATTGCTAACATGATTCGGACAGACTTAAGCATCGCTACGGGTGAGAAGGTCTCATCGTAGTCAATCCCTTGAACTTGTCAAAACCTTTCGCAACAAGTCGAGCTTTATAGACAGTAACATTACCGTCAGCGTCAGTCTTCTTCTTGAAGATCCATTTATTTTCAATGGCTTGCCGATCATCGGGCAAGTCAACCAAAGTCCATACTTTGTTCTCATACATGGATCCCATCTCGGATTTCATGGCCTCAAGCCATTTTGCGGAATCTGGGCTCACCATCGCTTCTTCATAGTTTGTAGGTTCGTCATGGTCTAGTAACATAACCTCCAGAACAGGATTACCGTACCACTCTGGTGCGGATCTTAATCGGGTTGACCTACGAGGTTCAGTAATAACTTGATCTGAAGTTTCATGATCATTATCATTAACTTCCCCACTAATTGGTGTAGGTGTCGCAGAAACTGGTTTCTGTGATGATCTACTTTCCAATAAGGGAGCAGGAACAGTTACCTCATCAAGTTCTACTTTCCTCCCACTCACTTCTTTCGAGAGAAACTCCTTCTCTAGAAAGGATCCATTCTTAGCAACGAATGTCTTGCCTTCGGATCTGTGATAGAAGGTGTACCCAACAGTCTCCTTTGGGTATCTTATGAAGACACATTTCTCCGATTTAGGTTCGAGCTTATCAGGTTGAAGTTTCTTCACATAAGCATCGCAACCCCAAACTTTAAGATACGACAACTTTGGTTTCTTGCCAAACCATAGTTCATAAGGTGTCGTCTCAACGGATTTCGATGGTGTCCTATTTAGAGTGAATGCAGCCGTCTCTAAAGCATAACCCCAAAACGATAGCGGTAAATCAGTAAGAGACATCATAGATCGCACCATATCTAGTAAAGTACGATTACGACGTTCGGACACACCATTACGTTGTGGTGTTCCGGGTGGCGTAAGTTGCGAAACTATTCCGCATTGTTTCAAATGTAGGCCAAATTCGTAACTCAAATATTCTCCTCCACGATCTGATCGTAGAAACTTTATTTTCTTGTTACGATGATTTTCAACTTCGCTCTGAAATTCTTTGAACTTTTCAAATGTTTCAGACTTATGTTTCATTAAGTAGATATACCCATATCTGCTCAAATCATCTGTGAAGGTGAGAAAATAACGATATCCGCCACGAGCCTCAATATTCATCGGACCACATACATCTGTATGTATGATTTCCAACAAATCAGTTGCTCTCTCCATAGTTCCGGAGAACGGTGTTTTAGTCATCTTGCCCATGAGGCACGGTTCGCAAGTACCAAGTGATTCATAATCAAGTGGTTCCAAACGTCCATCAGTATGGAGTTTCTTCATGCGCTTTACACCGATATGACCTAAACGGCAGTGCCACAAATAAGTTGCACTATCATTATCAACTCTGCATCTTTTGGCTTCAACATTATGAATATGTGTGTCACTACTATCGAGATTTAATAAAAATAGACCACTCTTCAAGGGTGCATGACCATAAAAGATATTATTCATATAAATAGAACAACCATTATTCTCTGATTTAAATGAATAACCGTCTCGCATCAAAGAAGATCCAGATATAATGTTCATGCTCAACGCTGGCACCAAATAACAATTATTTAGGTCTAATACTAATCCCGAAGGTAGATGTAGACGTAGCGTGCCGACCGCGATCACATCGACTTTGGAAGCATTTCCCACACGCATCGTCACCTCGTCCTTAGCCAATCTTCGCTTAATCCGTAGCCCCTGTTTCGAGTTGCAAATATTAGCAATAAAACCAGTATCAAATACCCAGGTGCTACTGCGAGCATTAGTAAGGTACACATCAATAACATGTATATCACATATACCTTTGTTAACCTTGCCATCCTTCTTATCCGTCAAATACTTGGGGCAGTTCCGCTTCCAGTGACCAGTCTGCTTGCAGTAGAAGCACTCAGTTTCAGGCTTAGGTCCAGACTTGGGTTTCTCCTCCTGAACAGCAACTTGCTTGCTGTTCTTCTTGAAGTTCCCCTTCTTCTTCCCTTTTCCCTTTTTCTTGAAACTAGTGGTCTTATTGACCATCAATACTTGATGCTCCTTTTTGATTTCTACCTCCGCTGCCTTTAGCATTGCGAAGAGCTCGGGAATTGTCTTATTCATCCCTTGCATGTTATAGTTCATCACGAAGCTCTTGTAGCTTGGTGGCAGTGATTGAAGAATTCTGTCAATGACGCTATCATCCGGAAGATTAACTCCCAGTTGAATCAAGTGATTATTATACCCAGACATTTTGAGTATATGCTCACTGACAGAACTATTCTCTTCCATCTTGCAGTTGTAGAACTTATTGGAGACTTCATATCTCTCAATCCGGGCATTTGCTTGAAATATTAACTTCAACTCCTGGAACATCTCATATGCTCCATGACGTTCAAAACGTCGTTGAAGACCCGGTTCTAAGCCGTAAAGCATGGCACACTGAACTATCAAGTAGTCATCAGCTTTGCTCTGCCAGACGTTCATAACTTCTGGTGTTGCTCTTGCAGGAGGCCTGGCATCCAGCGGTGCTTCCAGGACGTAATTCTTCTGTGCAGCAATGAGGATAATCCTCAAGTTACGGACCCAGTCCGTGTAATTGCTACCATCATCTTTCAACTTTGCTTTCTCAAGGAACGCATTAAAATTCAACGGAACAACAGCACGGGCCATTTATCTACAATTAACATAGACAAGCAAGATACTATCAGGTACTAAGTTCATGATAAATTTAAGTTCTATTAATCATATTACTTAAGAACTCCCACTTAGATAGACATCCCTCTAATCATCTAAGTGATTACGTGATCCAAATCAACTAAACCATGTCCGATCATCACGTGAGATGGAGTAGTTTCAATGGTGAACATCACTATGTTGATCATATCTACTATATGATTCACACTCGACCTTTCGGTCTCCGTGTTCCGAGGCCATATCTGCATATGCTAGGCTCGTCAAGTTTAACCTGAGTATTCCGCGTGTGCAACTGTTTTGCACCCGTTGTATTTGAACGTAGAGCCTATCACACCCGATCATCACGTGGTGTCTCAGCACGAAGAACTTTCGCAACAGTGCATACTCAGGGAGAACACTTTTATCTTGAAATTTTAGTGAGAGATCATCTTATAATGCTACCGTCAATCAAAGCAAGATAAGATGCATAAAAGATAAACATCACATGCAATCAATATCTGTGATATGATATGGCCATCATCATCTTGTGCTTGTGATCTCCATCTCCGAAGCACCGTCATGATCACCATCGTCACCGGCGCGACACCTTGATCTCCATCGTAGCATCGTTGTCGTCTCGCCAACTATTGCTTTTACGACTATCGCTACCGCTTAGTGATAAAGTAAAACAATTACATGGCGATTGCATTTCATACAATAAAGCGACAACCATATGGCTCCTGCCAGTTGCCGATAACTCGGTTACAAAACATGATCATCTCATACAATAAAATATAGCATCATGTCTTCACCATATCACATCACAACATTCCCTGCAAAAACAAGTTAGACGTCCTCTACTTTGTTGTTGCAAGTTTTACGTGGCTGCTACGGGCTTAGCAAGAACCGTTCTTACCTACGCATCAAAACCACAACGATAGTTTGTCAAGTTGGTGCTGTTTTAACCTTCGCAAGGACCGGGCGTAGCCACACTCGGTTCAACTAAAGTGAGAGAGACAGACACCCGCCAGTCACCTTTAAGCAACGAGTGCTCGCAACGGTGAAACCAGTCTCGCGTAAGCATATGCGTAATGTCGGTCCGGGCCGCTTCATCTCACAATACCGCCGAACCAAAGTATGACATGCTGGTAAGCAGTATGACTTATATCGCCCACAACTCACTTGTGTTCTACTCGTGCATATAACATCAACGCATAAAACCAGGCTCGGATGCCACTGTTGGGGAACGTAGTAATTTCAAAAAAATTCCTACGCACACGCAAGATCATGGTGATGCATAGCAACGAGAGGGGAGAGTGTTGTCTACGTACCCTCGTAGACTGAAAGCGGAAGCGTTAACACAACGCAGTTGATGTAGTCGTACGTCTTCACGATCCGACCGATCAAGTACCGAACGCACGACACCTCCGAGTTCAGCACACGTTCAGCTCGATGACGTCCCTCGAACTCCGATCCAGCCTAGTGTTGAGGGAGAGTTTCGTCAGCACGATGGCGTGGTGACGATGATGATCTTCTACCGACGCAGGGCTTCGCCTAAGCACCGCTACGATATTATCGAGGTGTAATACGGTGGAGGGGGGCACCGCACACGGCTAAAAGATCGTTGATCAATTGTGTGTCTAGAGGTGCCCCCTGCCCCCGTATATAAAGGAGCAAGGGGGAGGCCGCCGGCCAAGGAGGAGAGGCGCGCCTAGGAGGAGTCCTACTCCTACCGGGTGTAGGACTCCCCCCCTTTTCCATGTTGGACTAGGAGAGAGGGGGAAGAGGTGGAGGGGAGGAAGGAATGGGGGGCGCCGCCCCCTCTCCTTGTCCTATTCGGACTAGGGGGGAAGGGGCGCGCGGCCGTGCGCTGGCCTCCTCTCCTCTCTTCCACCTAGGCCCAATAAGGCCCATTAAGTTACCGGGGGGTTCCGGTAACCTCCCGGTACTCCGGAAAAATCCCGATTTCACCCGGAACACTTCCGATGTCCAAACATAGGCTTCCAATATATCAATCTTTATGTCTCGACCATTTCGAGACTCCTCGTCATGTCCGTGATCACATCCGGGACTCCGAACAACCTTCGGTACATCAAAACATATAACTCATAATATAACTGTCATCGTAACGTTAAGCGTGCGGACCCTACGGGTTCGAGAACTATGTAGACATGACCGAGACACCTCTCCGGTCAATAACCAATAGCGGAACCTGGATGCTCATATTGGTTCCCACATATTCTACGAAGATCTTTATCGGTCAGACCGCATAACAACATACGTTGTTCCCTTTGTCATCGGTATGTTACTTTCCCGAGATTCGATCGTCGGTATCTCGATACCTAGTTCAATCTCGTTACCGGCAAGTCTCTTTACTCGTTCCATAATACATCATCCCGCAACTAACTCATTAGTCACAATGCTTGCAAGGCTTATAGTGATGTGTATTACTGAGTGGGCCCAGAGATACCTCTCCGACAATCGGAGTGACAAATCCTAATCTCGAAATACGCCAACCCAACAAGTACCTTTGGAGACACCTGTAGAGCACCTTTATAATCACCCAGTTATGTTGTGATGTTTGGTAGCACACAAAGTGTTCCTCCGGTAAACGGGAGTTGCATAATCTCATAGTCATAGGAACATGTATAAGTCATGAAGAAAGCAATAGCAACATACTAAACGATCGAGTGCTAAGCTAATGGAATGGGTCAAGTCAATCACATCATTCTCCTAATGATGTGATCCCGTTAATCAAATGACAACTCATGGCTATGGCTAGGAAACATAACCATCTTTGATTAACGAGCTAGTCAAGTAGAGGCATACTAGTGACACTCTGTTTGTCTATGTATTCACACATGTATTATGTTTCCGGTTAATACAATTCTAGCATGAATAATAAACATTTATCATGATATAAGGAAATAAATAATAACTTTATTATTTCCTCTAGGGCATATTTCCTTCAAATAGACCCAGTTAGGGCCTTCCCATAAAGGCAAGCGTGGTTGCACTGGTCAGCTCGATATGGTGGCACCATGACTCAGCCAACAGTTGTTCAAGTTTAATTTAATCCGGTTAAACTTGAATGCAAATATGCCGAGCCATGATAAAATAACATGATGCAATTACAATGCATGAGCATGATATGAACATAAGCATAGGGGTGCAACATAACTATCAACCATATCAACAATGAATCATATCCAACTGAGCATGGCATAATGACGAGCATGAATATTACAAGTACAACACTACTCAAAGCATACCATGACCATTATCATCAACAATAAGTACCATGCAAGAACACATCAATAACATAACCGAGTAAGCACTTAACCAACTAACAGCAAAGGAACAATGCATATTAACGGTACTCGGTAACCGACGTTAGTCATGCACCGAAGAACATGACCAACCCAACATGTATTGCTATCAAGCATGACCAATATGAAATTAATACTAGCAGGTAGAACAGAGTGCAAGAAAACATAGCATGACGGTAATCACCGATCCATAAGCATAACCGAAATAACGACAGCAGTAGCAAAACAAACATTCAGTTATTAAAGATTCAAGTTGAAAACCAATGCTACTGCATGGCTATCATGCAAATGGTGGTTGTGGCTTGCCTGGGGATGAAGAATGCACCGGGGAGAAGTGCGAAACAATCGTGGAACAAATCGCCGGAAAAGTTTCTCTCCCGAAGGGGGCTGATTAGGGGAAGGGCAAAATGGTCATTTTCAGAATGTTAACACATGGTGAAAATGATACAAACAGAACAGGCTCAACAAGACGAAGAAGTGGGCTTTGGATTCACCTGATTTGGAGATATGGGTAAAAAGATATGATAGTTTTTCTGCCAGGGACCAATCTGTAAAATGTTTTTTGCAAACAAGCCCCTGGCTGAGAAAATTGAAAACGCATTCGGGCATAATACGCTTTCTGCAAAAAGAAAACGCACTTTCAGCCGAAGTAGACAGGGAATACGCTTTCGAACAAGGAAAACGTATTCTGGACAGAGGCCGCGGAGGTTTAAGCTTTCACTTACCGAAAACGTAAACGCCGGAAATACGTTTCCACTTATCCCGCATGGCAGTGGGGCCCGTGGCGCTGGGTCGCTGACAAGCGGGTCCCACAGGCTTTCTCTCTCTCACATGGCTCCCTTCTTCTTTCTCCCGTGTACGCGCGCCTGGCCTAGGGAGGAGCTCGCCCCGACGGCGATTGCCGGCGGCACAGGTCACCTCAGACGGCACCGGGCCTACCGGCGGGTTCAGGAGACCTAGGCGCGCACGCCCATGTAGGCCTCGACCGTTGTGGAGCTTGGGGAAAAACGGGGCGTCGGCCACCGGTGAGCTCGCGGCTACAAGCCACGGGAGGAGGAGGAGAGGCGATGGGGTGGTTCGGTAGTGGTGGTGGAGGCCTCTGGAGGTGGTGGAGCGGAGGGAGATGGCCAGGGTCGCCGGAATCGGGGGGGGACCTGAGGCGGCGATGGAAGGCCAGGGGAGCAGCTTGAGCTCAAACGAGAGGCTGGGGAGGTTGCTAGGAGGGAGGGAAGAAGCTTTGTGAGGTCAAGAGGCCTCGGGGTGGGCTTATATAGCCGCGGCGAGGAGGCCGAGCTGTCGTCGCCGCAGACGCGTGTGCGCGTGCTCGAGCTCGGAGTTAGGTGATGAGAGGGAAATAGGAGGAATGGCTCATGGGGAAGAGGCGGCCAAGGGAGCGCAGGGAGGAAGAGGACGGCGAGCTCCGAGCCAAACCGCCACTGTTCGTCCGTGGGCGCGTGGCGGCTTGCGTCGGTGAGGAAGCGGACGGAGGGAGAGAGGGGTCCAGGAGAATGGCGACGATGAGAGGAAGCTAGGGGGCATGCCCGTGCTCGCTGAGACGCCGAGCAGAGGAGGGGCCTGAGCAAGAAGACGCCCTGGACGCGGCCAACGCCGGCAGAGCGCGCGCATTGCATGCCAAAACTCGTGATCACCGCGTGAGCTGGAGAAGAGAAGGCGCCAAAGGCTAGCAAACGTTGTCTAGTGGTAAGTCCTTCCTGGGTAGGTTCCTACTGCGGTGGTAGATCGGTTAAAAGTGCTCTGGTTAAAAGGTAATCAACCACTGAAGTTTACTGCAGTAAACTTGGACGTGCACTGGTGATCCACAGGAACTTGATTAGAAGCAATGGAGTTGTCTGGGATGATTAGCTTAGGATGGACTATAATCCTTTAGAGTTTGAGGAGATTTGGATCAAGATTTAATGTAGTTGCTTAACAACCACATAAACTGGTCCAGAAGCAAGAACAGGAAGAAGCACTCACATGGAGAAGCCACTTGAGCTCAAAGTTGGCAAGGCTTAGTTATTTGGTCATAAAATGACGCTGTAAAAATTTCATACCAATTGGATTTACCAAAATGGTACTTGCTTCACAAACATCTCCTCTGGACAGAAACTTGCAATAATTTTGGAGAAATATTGGCTCAATAAAATGGTGCCAAATTTGGTGGAGAGAGGTTATTTGGGTAGGAGAACAATCTGGTATTTTCTCAGAATTAATGAAGCAATATAAAATGCACTTCCTTCACAACCTGAAAATATTGCCAGAATCAAATATTTGGTCATGTGCTTACATAGATGATTGGACGGGGCTGGAATTTGGAGGAGGGTAAATATATGAGCACATTAAGGAGTGTGCAAAATTTCAACTCATTTGAATAACTCTAGCTAGCACTTCCTTCACAATGCCTTCTGTCTGGCAGAAAGTTTGAAAAAATGCTGAGGAAGATTGGCTATGCAAATAAAGTTGAATTTTGGCATGAGGCAATTATTTGGACATAAGAGAATGCTCAAAAGGTTTGGGAGCAATCAGGAAAGTGTAGGTGGCACTTCCTTCACAGAAAGCCACACTGGACAGAAATGAAGAAAAACTTTTGGAGAATTATTCTTGGGCTAGGACAGGAAAGTTTGGGCATATTTGAGCAACATATGACCCAAAGGAATTATGATAATTATTTGGGAATTTTTGGATGGACAGAAATATAGGTTGCTTCACAACCTAGGGCAGACAGGGTTATTCCTTTAATAGAAAAAGGAATATTCCTGAGAAAAAGAAATTAGGGTTTGGTCAAGTAGTGAAGTGACATGATCTTGGCAAGGTTTTGAGAAGGATGAGCCACTTGGGAGGGGGGTGAGGATGATTTCCTAGGTGGCAAGGCCACAAAACCACTCCAAAAAAGAAAAACAGAGCAAAAACCAAATAAATCAAAAGAAAAAGAAAAGGGCCAAAATCCAGGCTGTTACAACTGAATACTATGAGAACTTTGATTCCTTGCATATTTTTTGAGATATAACGATGGTGATATTAGAGTCATGCTAGTGAGTAATTGTGGATTGGTAGAAATACTTGTGTTAAAGTTTGTGATTCTCGTAGCATGCACGTATGGTGAACCGTTATGTGATGAAGTCGGAGCATGATTTATTTATTGATTGTCATCCTTTGTGTGGAGGTCGGGATCGCGCGATGGTTAACTCCTACCAACCCTTCCCCTAGGAGCATGCGTGTAGTACTTTTTCGATAGCTAATAGACTTTTACAAAGTATGTGAGTTCTTTATGACTAATGTTGAGTCCATGGATTATACGCACTGGCACCCTACCACCATTGCTAGCCTCTCTAGTACCGCGCAATTCTCGCCGGTGTATTAAACCCACCATATACCTTCCTCAAAACAGCCACATACCTACCTATTATGGCATTTCCATAGCCATTCCGAGATATATTGCCATGCAACTTCCACCGTTCCGTTTATTATGACACGCTTCATCATTGTCATATTGCTTTGCATGATCATGTAGTTGGCATGGTATTTGTGGCAAGGCCACTGTTCATATTTTTTATACATGTCACTCTTGATCATTGCACCTCCTGATACACCGTCGTAGGCATTCATATAGAGTCATATCTTGTTCTAGAATCGAGTTGTAATTCTTGAGTTGTAAGTAAATAAAAGTGTGATGATCATCATTATTAGAGCATTGTCCCATGTGAGGAAAGGATGATGGAAGCTATGATTCCCTCACAAGTTGGGATGAGTCTCCGGACTTTATAAAAAAATAAAAGAGGCCAAATGAAGCCCAAATAAAAAAAGAGAAAAAAGAGGCCAAAGAGCCCAAAATAAAAAATATGAGAGAAAAGAGAGAAGGGACAATGTTACTATCCTTTACCACACTTGTGCTTCAAAGTAGCACCATGATCTTCAGGATAGAGAGTCTCCTATGTTGTCACTTTCATATACTAGTGGGAATTTTTCATTATAGAACTTAGCTTGGATATTCCAATGATGGGCTTCCTCAAATTGCCCTAGGTCTTCGTGAGCAAGCAAGTTGGATGCACACCCACTTAGTTTCTTTTTGAGCTTTCATACACTTATAGCTCTACTGCATCTGTTGCATGGCAATCCCTACTCACTCACATTAATATCTATTGATGGGCATCTCCATAGCCCATTAATACGCCTAGTTGATGTGAGACTTCCTCCTTCTTTTTGTCTTCTCCACATCCACCATATTCTATTCCACCTATAGTGTTATATCCATGGCTCATGCTCATGTATTGCGTGAAAGTTGAAACAGTTTGAGAATACTAAAGTATGTAACAATTGTTTGACTAATACCGGGGTCGTGCATGATTTAATACTTCGTGTGATGAAGATGGAGCATAGCCAGACTATATGATTTTGTAGGGATAACTTTCTTGGGCCATGTTATTTTGAGAAGACATGATTGCTTTATTAGCATGCTTGAAGTATTATTATTTTTATGACAATATTAAACTTTTGTTTTGAATCTTATGGATCTGAATATTCATGCCATAATAAATAAAATTACATGGATAAATATGTTAGGTAGCATTCCACATCAAAAAATCTGTTTTTACCATTTACCTGCTCGAGGATGAGTAGGAATTAAGCTTGGGGATGCTTGATACGTCTCCAATGTATCTATAGATTTTGATTGTTCCATGCTATTATATTATCTGTTTTGGATGTTTTATATACATTAATATGCTATTTTATATTATTTTTGGGACTAACTTATTAACCTAGAGCCCAGTGCCAGTTTTTGTTTTTTCCTTGTTTTTGAGTTTTACAGAAAACGAATATCAAATGGAGTCCAAATGGAATCAAACTTTCGCTATGATTTTTCTTGGACCAGAAGACACCCAACAGACTTGGAGAGGGGGCCAGAAGAGTCCCGAGGGCTCCACAAGCCCTCAGGGCGCGCCCTAGGGGGGGCGCCCCTAGCTTGTGGGCCCCACAGGACTCCTCCAACCCTAATTCTTCCGCTATAAATTCCCAAATATTCCCAAACGACTAGAAGCGTCCACCAAAATACTTTTCCGCCACTGTAACCTTCTGTACCCATGAGATCCCATCTTGGGACCTTTTCCGGCACCCTGCCGGAGGGGAATTCGATCACGGAGGGCTTCTACATCAACCCTATTTCCCTTCCGATGAAGCGTGAGTAGTTTACCTCAGACCTACGGGTCCATAGCTAGTAGCTAGATGGCTTCTTCTCTCTCTTTGATCTTCAATACAAAGTTCTCCTCGATGTTCTTGGAGATCTATCCGATGTAATATTCTTTTGCGGTGTGTTTGTCGAGGTCCGATGAATTGTGGATTTATGA
Organism: Aegilops tauschii subsp. strangulata; assembly: GCF_002575655.3. Classification (NCBI taxonomy): domain Eukaryota; kingdom Viridiplantae; phylum Streptophyta; class Magnoliopsida; order Poales; family Poaceae; genus Aegilops; species Aegilops tauschii. Next base: position 92,477,766 of record NC_053041.3, on the reverse strand, counting down.
TGAGATTATCTATGAATATTATTTGAGTCTTCTCTGAATTCTTATATGCATGATTAAATATCTTTGTATTTCTCTTCAAATTATCGGTTTGGTTTGGCCAACTAGATTAGTTTTTCTTGCAATGGGATCGGTACTTAGTTTTGGGTTCAATCTTGCGGTGTCCTCACCCAGTGACAAAGTAGGGGTAGCGAGGCACGTATTGTATTGTTGCCATCAAGGGTAAAAAGATGGGGTTTTCATCATATGGCTTGAGTTTATCCCTCTACATCATGTCATCTTACTTAAGGCGTTACTCCATTCTTATGAACTTAATACTCGAGATGCATGTTGGATAGCGGTCGATGTGTGGAGTAATAGTAGTTGATGTAGGCAGGAGTCGGTCTACTCGACACGGACGTGATGCCTATATTCATAATCATTGCCTTGGATATCATCACAACTTTGTGCTTTTCTATCAATTGTTCGACAGTAATTTGTTCAACCACCGTATGTTTTCTTTCAAGAGAGAAGCCTCTCATGAAACCTATGGCCCCCAGGTCTATTTTCCATCATATATTTTCAGATCTATAAACCAAAAAACCCAAAAATAGCTTGCTGCAATTTATTTGTTTTTACTTTGTTTTACATTTTAGTAATCTTTTATATCCTTCTCTCTCAGATCTCATCCTTGCAAGTGACCGTGAAGGGATTGACAACCCCTTTATCGCGTTGGGTGCAAGTGTTTGATTGTTTATGCAGGTGCATAGATTGGAGACTTGCTTGTACCTCCTACTGGATTGATACCTTGGTTCTCAAACTGGGGAAATACTTATCTCTACTTTGTTGCATCACCCTTTCCTCTTCAAAGGAAAAACCAACGCAAGCCCAAGAAGTAGCACGCCCCGGCCCCTTGGCGCGCCCTGGTGGGTAGTGGAGCCCACAGGCACCCCCTCCACCGACCTCTGGCTCTATAAATACTCTAAAACCATAAAAACCCTAGGGGAGTCGATGAAACACAATTCCAGCCGCCGCAAGTTCCAGAACCACGAGATCCAATCTAGAGGCCTTTTTCGGCACTCTGCTGGAGGGGTCTGAAGGAAATATGCCCTAGAGGCAATTCTAAAGTTATTATTTATTTCCTTATATCATGATAAATGTTTATTATTCATGCTAGAATTGTATTAATCGGAAACATAATACATGTGTGAATACATAGACAAACAGAGTGTCACTAGTATGCCTCTACTTGACTAGCTCGTTAATTAAAGATGGTTATGTTTCCTAACCATAGACATGAGTTGTCATTTGATTAACAGGATCACATCATTAGGAGAATGATGTGATTGACTTGACCCATTCCGTTAGCTTAGCACTTGATCGTTTAGTATGTTGCTATTGCTTTCTTCATGACTTATACATGGTCCTATGACTATGAGATTATGCAACTCCAGTTTACCGGAGGAACACTTTGTGTGCTACCAAACTTCACAACGTAACTGGGTGATTATAAAGGTGCTCTACAGGTGTCTCCGAAGGTACTTGTTGGTTTGGCGTATTTCGAGATTAGGATTTGTCACTCCGATTGTCGGAGAGGTATCTCTGGGCCCACTCAGTAATGCACATCACTATAAGCCTTGCCAGCATTGTAACTAATGAGTTAGTTGCGGGATGATGTATTACGAAACGAGTAAAGAAACTTGCCGGTAACGAGATTGAACTAGGTATTGAGATACTGACGATCGAATCTCGGGCAAGTAACATACCGATGACAAAGGGAACAACGTATGTTGTTATGCGGTTTGACCGATAAAGATCTTCGTAGAATATGTATGAGCCAATATGAGCATCCAAGTTCCGCTATTGGTTATTGACCGGAGACTTGTCTCGGTCATGTCTACATTGTTCTCGAACCCGTACGGTCCGCACGCTTAAAGTTCGATGACGGTTATATTATGAGTTTATGTGTTTTGATGTACCGAATGTAGTTTGGAGCCCCGAATGAGATCGGGGACATGACAAGGAGTCTCGAAATGGTCGAGACGTGGAGATCGATATATTGGACGACTATATTCGGACATCGGAAAGGTTCCGAGTGATTCGGGTATTTTTCGGAGTACCAGAGAGTTACGGAAATTCGCCGGGGAGTATATGGGCCTTATTGGGCTTTAGGGGAAAGAGAGAGGAGAGGATGCGTGCCCCCCCCCAAGGCCTAGTCCGAATTGGACTAGGGGGAGGGGCTGCGCCCCCTCCTTCCTTCTTTTCTCTCTTCCCTTTCCTTGACTCCTACTCCTACTACTTGGAAGGGGGGAATCCTACTCCCGGTGGGAGTAGGACTCCTCCAGGGCGTGCCATAGGGGGCGGCCCTCTCCCCCCTCCTCCACTCCTTTATATACGTGGCCAGGGGGCACCCCATAGACACAACAATTGATCTCTTGATCTCTTAGCCGTGTGCGGTGCCTCCCTCCACCATAATCCACCTCGATCATATCGTAGCGGTGCTTAGGCGAAGCCCTGCATCGGTAGCATCATCATCACCGTCATCACGCCGTCGTGCTGACGGAACTCTCCCTTGAAGCTCTGCTGGATCGGAGTTCGTGGGACGTCATCGAGCTGAACGTGTGCTGAACTCGGAGGTGCCGTGCGTTCGGTGCTTGGATCGATCGGATCGTGAAGACGTACGACTACATCAACCGCGTTGTGCTAACGCTTCCGCTTTCTGTCTACGAGGGTACGTGGACACACTCTCCCCTCTCGTTGCTATGCATCACCATGATCCTGTGTGTGCGTAGGAAAATTTTGAAATTACTACGTTCCCCAACAGTGGCATCCGAGCCAGGTTTTATGCGTAGATGTTATATGCACGAGTAGAACACAAGTGAATTGTGGGCGATACAAGTCATACTGCTTACCAGCATGTCACACTTTGGTTCGACGGTATTGTTGGATGAAGCGGCCCGGACCGACATTACGCGTACGCTTACGCGAGACTGGTTTTACCGCTGTGCTTTGCACACAGGTGACTAGCGGGTGTTAGTTTCTCCAACTTTAGTTGAACCGAGTGTGGCTACGCCCGGTCCTTGAGAAGGTTAAAACAGCACTAACTTGATGAACTATCGTTGTGGTTTTGATGCGTAGGTAAGAACGGTTCTTGCACCCGTAGCAGCCACGTAAAACTTGCAACAACAAAGTAGAGGACGTCTAACTTGTTTTTGCAGGGCATGTTGTGATGTGATATGGTCAAGACGTGATGAGATATAAGTTGTTGTATGAGATGATCATGTTCTGTTCAAGTTATCGGCAACTGGCAAAAGTTTTATGGTTGTCTCTTTATTGCATAAGATGCAAGCGCCAAATAATTGCTTTACTTTATCGCTATGCGGTAGCAACAGTTGCAACAGCAATAGTTGGCGAGACGACCATGTGACGACACATTGATATAAATCAAGATGATGGAGATCATGGTGTCATGCCGGTGACGATGGAGATTATGACGATGCTTTGGAGATGGAGATCAAAGGCACAAGATGATGATGGCCATATCATGTCACATATTATGATTGCATGTGATGTTTATCTTTTATACATCTTATTTTGCTTAGTTCGGCGGTAGCTTTATAAGATGATCTCTCACTAAACTTCAAGATAAAAGTGTTCTCCCTGAGTATGCACCGTTGCCAAAGTTCGTCGTGCCCAGACACCACGTGATGATCGGGTGTGATAAGCTCTACGTCCATCTACAACGGGTGCAAGCCAGTTTTGCACACGCAGAATACTCAGGTTAAACTTGACGAGCCTAGCATATGCAGATATGGCCTCAGAACACTGAGACCGAAAGGTCGAGCATGAATCATATAGTAGATATGATCAACATAGTGATGTTCACCATTGAAAACTACTCCATTTCACGTGATGATCGGTTATGGTTTAGTTGATTTGGATCACGTGATCACTTAGATGATTAGAGGGATGTCTATCTAAGTGGAAGTTCTTAAGTAATATGATTAATTGAACTTAACTTTATCATGAACTTAGTCCTGGTAGTATTAACATATCTATGTTGTAGATCAATAGCTCGCGTTTAGCTCCCCTCTTTTATTTTTTGATATGTTCCTAGAGAAAACTAAGTTGAAAAATGTTAGTAGCAATGATGCGGATTGGATCCGTGATCCGAGGATTATCCTCATTGTTGCACAGAAGAATTATGTCCTGGATGCACCGCTAGGTGACAGACCTATTGCAGGAGCAGATGCAGACGTTATGAACGTTTGGCTAGCTCAATATGATGACTACTTGATAGTTTAGTGCACCATGCTTAACGGCTTAGAATCGGGACTTCAAAGATATTTTGAACGTCATGGACCATATGAGATGTTCCAGGAGTTGAAGTTAATATTTCAAGCAAATACCCGAGTTGAGAGATATGAAGTCTCCAACAAGTTCTATAGCTAAAAGATGGAGGAGAATAGCTCAAGCAGTGAGCATGTGCTCAGATTGTCTGGGTACTACAATCGATTGAATCAAGTGGGAGTTAATCTTCCAGATAAAATAGTGATTGACAGAATTCTCTAGTCACCATCACCAAGTTAGTAGAACTTCGTGATGAACTATAGTGTGCAAGGGATGACGAAAACGATTCCCGAGCTTTTCATGATGATGAAATCGATGAAGGTAGAAATCAAGAGAGAGCATCAAGTGTTGGTGATTAACAAGACCACTAGTTTCAAGAAAAGGGGCAAAGGGGAACTTCAAGAAGAACGGCAAGCAAGTTGCTGCTCAAGTGAAGAAGCCCAAGTCTGGACCTAAGCCTGAGACTAAGTGCATCTAATGCAAAGGGACTGGTCACTTGAAGCGGAACTACCCCAAGTGATTGGCGGATAAGAAGGATGGCAAAGTGAACATATGTATATTTGATATAAATGTTATTGATGTGTACTTTACTAGTGTTTATAGCAACCCCTCAGTATTTGATACTAGTTCAGTTGCTAAGATTAGTAACTCGAAACGGGAGTTTTAGAATGAACAGCGACTAGTTAAGGGTGAAGTGACGATGTGTGTTGGAGGTGGTTCCAAAATTGATATGATCATCATCGCACACTCCCTATACTTTCGGGATTAGTGTTGAACCTAAATAAGTGTTATTTGGTGTTTGCGTTGAGCATGAATATGATTTGATCATGTTTATTGCAATACGGTTATTCATTTAAGATGGAGAATAATTGTTGTTCTGTTTACATGAATAAAACCTTATATGGTTACACACCCAATGAAAATGGTTCGTTGGATCTCGATCATAGTGATACACATATTCATAATATTGAAATTAAAAGATGCAAAGTTAATTATGATAGTGCAACTTATTTGTGGCACTGCCGTTTAGGTCATATTGGTGTAAAGCGCATGAAGAAACTCCATGCTGATGGGCTTTCGGAATCACTTGATGCTTGCGAACCATGCCTTATGGGCAAGATGACTAAGACTCCGTTCTCCAAGACAATGGAGCGAGCAACTGACTTATTGGAAATAGTACATACTGATGTATGCAATCCGATGAGTGTTGAGGCTCGCGGCAGGTATCGTTATTTTCTGACCTTCACAGATGATTTGAGCAGATATGGGTATATCTACTTAATGAAACATAAGTCTGAAACATTTGAAAAGTTCAAAGAATTTCAGAGTGAAGTGGAAAAACATCGTGACAAGAAAATAAGGTTTCTATGATCTGATCGCGGAGACAAATATTTGAGTTACGAGTTTGGTCTTCAAATTAAAACAATGTGGAGTAGTTTCACAAATTCATGCCACCTGGAACACCACAACATAATGGTGTGTCCGAACGTCATAACCATACTTTATTGGATATAGTGCAATCTATGATGTTTCTTACCGATTTACCACTATAGTTTCGGGGTTATGCATTAGAGACAACTGCATTCACGTAAAAAGGGCACCATCTAAATTCATTTGAGACGACACCGTATGAACTGTGGTTTGGCAAGAAACCAAAGTTGTCATTTCTTAAAGTTTGGGGTTGCGATGCTTATGTGAAAAAGTTTCATCCTGATAAGCTCAAACCCAAATCAGAGAAATGTGTCTTCATAGGATACCCAAAGGAGACAGTTGGGTACACCTTCTATCACAGATCTGAAGGCAAGACATTCGTTGCTAAGAATGGATCCTTTCTAGAGAAGGAGTTTATCTCAAAAGAAGCGAGTGGGAGGAAAGTAGAACTTGATGAGGTAACTGTATCTGCTCCCTTATTGGAAAGTAGTTCATCACAGAAATCTGTTTCTATGACTCCTGCACCAATTAGTGAGGAAGCTAATGATGATGATTATATAACTTCAGATCAAGTTACTACCAAACCTCGTAGGTCAACTAGAGTAAGGTCCGCACCAGAGTGGTACGGTAATCCTATTCTGAAGGTCATGTTACTTGACCAAGGCGAACCTACGAACTATGAGGAAGTGGTGATGAGCCCAGATTCCGCGAAATGGCTTGAGGCCATGAAATCTGAGATGGGATCCATGTATGAGAACAAAGTATGGACTTGCCGCATTTTATGAAATCTGGCAAATGGATAACAAAACTGCAATCCTTAATAGATTTATTAAAGAAGAGTTGTATATGATACAACCAGAAGGATTTGTCAATCCTAAAGGTGCTAAAAAATGTGCAAGCTCCAGCGATCCATCTATGGACTGGTGCAAGCATCTCAGAGTTGGAATATACGCTTTGATGAGTTGATCAAAGCATATAGTTTTATACAGACTTACGGTGAAGCCTGTATTTACAAGAAAGTGAGTGGGAGCACTACAGCATTTCTGATAAATATATGTGAATGACATATTGTTGATCGGAAATAATGTAGAATTTTCTGGAAAGCATAAAGGAGTATTTGAAAGGAGTTTTTCAAAGAAAGACCTCGGTAAAGCTGCTTACATATTGAGCATCAAGATCTATAGAGATAGATCAAGACACTTGATAAATTTTTTCAATGAGTACATACCTTGACAAGATTTTGAAGAAGTTCAAAATGGAACAGTCAAAGAAAGAGTTATTGCCTGTGTTGCAAGGTGTGAAGTGACTCAAAGCCCGACCACGGCAGAAGATAGAAAGAGAATGAAAGTCAATCCCTATGCATCAGCCATAGGTTCTATAAAGTATGCCATACTGTATACCAGATATATTGTATACCCTACACTGAGTTTGGCAAGGGTGTACAATAGTGATCTAGAAGTAGATCACTGGACAGCGGTCAAAATTATCCTTAGTGGAATAAGTCTATGTTTCTTGATTATGGAGGTGACAAAAGGTTCGTCGTAAAGAGTTACGTCGATGCAAGCTTTGACACCAATCTGGATGAATCTAAGTCTCGATCTAGATACATATTGAAAGTGGGAGCAATTAGCAAGAGTAGCTCCATGCAGAGCATTGTAGACATAGAAATTTGCAAAATACATACGGATCTGAATTTTGGCAGACCCGTTGACTAAACTTCTCTCACAAGCAAAACATGATCACACCTTAGTACTCTTTGGGTGTTAATCACATAGCAATGTGAACTAGATTAATGACTCTAGTAAACCCTTTGGGTGTTGGTCACATGACGATGTGAACTATGGGTGTTAATCACATGGTGATGTGAACTATTGGTATTAAATCACATGGTGATGTGAACTAGATTATTGACTCTAGTGCAAGTGGGAGACTGAAGGAAATATGCCCTAGAGGCAATAATAAAGTTATTATTTATTTCCTTATATCATGATAAATGTTTATTATTCATGCTAGAATTGTATTAATCGAAAACATAATACATGTGTGAATACATAGACAAACAAAGTGTCACTATTATGCCTCTACTTGACTAGCTCGTTAATTAAAGATGGTTATGTTTTCTAACCATAGACATGAGTTGTCATTTGATTAACGGGATCACATCATTAGGAGAATGATGTGATTGACTTGACCCATTCGGTTAGCTTAGCACTTGATCGTTTAGTATGTTGCTATTGCTTTCTTCATGACTTATACATGTTCGTATGACTATGATATTATGCAACTCCCGTTTACCGGAGGAACACTTTGTGTGCTACCAAACGTCACAACGTAACTGGGTGATTATAAAGGTGCTCTACAGGTGTCTCCGAAGGTACTTGTTGGGTTGGCGTATTTCGAGATTAGGATTTGTCACTCCGATTGTCGGAGAGGTATCTCTGGGCCCACTCAGTAATGCACATCACTATAAGCCTTGCAAGCATTGTAACTAATGAGTTAGTTGTGGGATGATGTATTACGGAACGAGTAAAGAAACTTGCTGGTAACGAGATTGAACTAGGTATTGAGATACTGACGATCGAATCTCGGGCAAGTAACATACCGATGACAAAGGGAATAACGTATGTTGTTATGCGGTTTGACCGATAAAGATCTTCGTAGAATATGTCGGAGCCAATATGAGCATCCAGGTTCCGCTATTGGTTATTGACCGGAGACGTGTCTCGGTCATGTCTACATTGTTCTCGAACCCGTAGGGTCCGCACGCTTAAAGTTCGATGACGGTTATATTATGAGTTTATGTGTTTTGATGTACCGAAGGTAGTTCGGAGTCCCGAATGAGATCGGGGACATGACGAGGAGTCTCAAAATTGTCGAGACATAAAGATCGATATATTGGACGACTATATTCGGACATCGGAAAGGTTCCGAGTGATTCGGGTATTTTTCGGAGTACCGGAGAGTTACGGGAATTCGCCGGGGAGTATATGGGCCTTATTGGGCTTTAGGGGAAAGAGAGAGGAGAGGTTGCGCGCCCCCCAAGGCCTACACCGAATTGGACTAGGGGGACGGGCTGCGCCCCCTCCTTCCTTCTCTTCTCTCTTCCCTTTCCTTGACTCCTACTCCTCCTACTTGGAAGGGGGGAATCCTACTCCCGGTGGGAGTAGGACTACTCCAGGGCGCGCCATAGGGGACGGCCCTCTCCCCCCTCCTCCACTCCTTTATATACGTGGCCAGGGGCACCCCATAGACACAACAATTGATCTCTTGATCTCTTAGCCGTGTGCGGTGCCCCCCTCCACCATAATCCACCTCGATCATATCGTAGCGGTGCTTAGGCGAAGCCCTGCGTCGGTAGCATCATCATCACCGTCATCACGCCGTCGTGCTGACGGAACTCTCCCTCGAAGCTCTGCTGGATCGGAGTTCGTGGGACGTCATCGAGCTGAACGTGTGCTGAACTCGGAGGTGCCGTGCGTTCGGTACTTGGATCGGTCGGATCGTGAAGACGTACGACTACATCAACCGTGTTGTGCTAACGCTTCCGCTTTCAGTCTACGAGGGTACGTGGACACACTCTCCCCTCTCATTGCTATGCATCACCATGATCCTCTATGTGCGTAGGCAAATTTTGAAATTACTACGTTCCCCAACAGGGTCAACGATCACGGAGGGGTTCTTCATCATGCGTGAGTAGTTTACCATAGACCTATGGGTCCGTAGGTAGTAGCTAGATCTTCAATACAATGTTCTCCTCGATGTTCTTGAAGATCTATTTGAATTAATGACTTTTTGCGGCGTGTTTCACTACTAGAAAAAGGCTTACTAGTGGCGCACCAGTTTTGCCTACTAATGGCGCACTACTGGTGCGCCACTAGCACCACGCCACTAGAATATTTTAGTAATGGCGCACCACAGGTGCGCCATTAGTATCTGGTATACTAATGGCGCACCACGGGTGCGCCATTAGTATCCCACAGGTGCGCCATTAGTAACTGGTATACTAATGGCGCACCAGATGGAAGTGCGCCATTAGTAACATTTTTTTAAAAAAAAAATTGTTTTTTCTTAATCTCAGGTCACTATTTCACATATGAGATATCCAACACATATATATACAACAAGCATCCATATAACAATCATATCCAACACACAAGTTTCATCATATATACATACATAGCCAACACATAGTTCCATCGTTACATATTACAAAAGTTTCACATTGTTCATCCAACATCGTTATCCATCCAACACCATATTACAAAACTTTCACACAGTTCAGTTCTCATTGTTCTTCTCCTTCTCCTTCCTCAGCCTGATGCGCCAAGAGCGGCGAGGCGGTGGAGGCAGCTGTGGGATGTTGTCTTCTACCACAATTGGCGTGGTCATGTCGCCCAGCTGTGGGATCACCGGTGTGTGGTCATTGTCAGGCACCACCACCATCGCGAGGCCACCTTCAGGCAGGACGGGCACGACCATCGCTAGGTCATCCTCAGCCACCACCATCTCTTGCCCATGGTCAGCCACAACCATCTCTTGCCCTTGGTCAGCCACCACCAGCGCTAGGTCATCCTTAGCCTGATGCCCATCGTCATCCTGCAGCTCCTCATCCCCACTCTGCTCCTCTTCTCCCCCACTCCAGTCCGGATCATCCTTCTTGCTGTCTTTGCTGCTGCCAGAATCGCTGCTGCTTTCGCTAAAGCCAGAATCGCTGTTGCTTTTGCTACAGCCATAATCGCTGCTGCTTTGGCTGTAGCCAGTGTTGCTGCTGCTGCTCCCATTGCCTGTCCAAATGCAACAATGGCCGTTAGCAATCGATGTGAGACAAAGCCAAATGTAGAGGAATAAGAAGAGGCAGAACGCACTGGCATCTTCGTCGTCAGCATAGCGCATGCGACACATAGTCGTGTTGAAAACCTTCACGATGAGCATTGTGGCGTCATCGTCGTACCTGAAGAGAACAAAGTACCCGGTCCGCAGGTCATAGGCACTGTAGAACTTCTCCCAGCCACGGCACAGGTACATGTGGCCCTCCTCGATCACCAACTCCACGTCCCACAGCCTGCGAACCCCGCTGCCGGCCTGTCGGAGCTTCACATTATCTGGAGGATCTTCACCCAGCATGTTCATAAAAGTGTCAAGCAGCCTCTGCAATTTGGGACAAGGAGTGATGTAGCAAACAACAGAGTTATCATAATGAGATGGGTGAAGGGGAGATCTCTCGTTTTATATACCTGCCTCATGGCTAATACTGAAGTCCCAAGTATGACACTGAAGAACTCGAAAGCATCCAACTCGTACTCCGGTGAGGCAGAGCGGCGGTGGCTGCTTCCCCCCATCTCTGATAAGCAGCAGAAGAGACCAATTAGTACCCTTACAACATCACATTGCAAATAGATGAATTGTGTAGGTATGCATGGATTTAAGATTATTTGTTCAAAGCCAATTTGTCAATGATTAATATGATATCTCAATTTCCACCAAATAATACATTTGTTATACACCACATTTTCTTTTCCTTTGGAAAAGAAAAAAGCACACTGCATTCAAGTGAATGTATCTTTTATTGCCCAACTATGCATTGGAAAATGTCCACAAATCCCCAACTATGCATTGGAAAATGTCCACAAATGGAGTGAGATCATTAACTGTCATGTTAATAGGGATAAGAGTACACTTATGATAGTTAATTGTCATCCCAGCAATTTGTTCAAAACAGGTTAGAATCCATTTCAGATTCAGAGCAATTCCAGCATCATTTTCCAACAATAAAAGGGTATCATTAGCATATTGTACTCTTATAATAGCACTCTTATAATGGAACTATTCTATGACCATACTCGAAAGGACTCCAGAGATTGCACTTGCACGCACAGATTGTGTACCACGGTCGAGGGGAGGGAGGGAGGGAATGGGGAGGAAGGGTGGAGAATTTTATTCACAAATTCTTAGTAGTTTTTTAATACAGTAGAATAAATCTTGAGATCTCATTCACAAATTCTTAGTAGTTTTTTAATATAGTAGCTAATTGCCTGATCTGGTTGGTGCCAAGATCAAGTGGTGACCTGACCTCTTGCCTGGAAGTTTCTATTCCTTGCAATCTACTGAATTTCTAGTACCTTGTTTTTTAAACTGCTAAGCTATTTTGAGCTTGAGCATGGGTTAATTCAGTGCCCTACAAGATGACTATCTTCTCAACTAGGAGAATTTCATTGCCTCTTTCTTTAAATTCCAGAATTTAAATAAGGTTATCATTTAATTTGTTCAAAAATTACAATTTAGTAATGCTAAAGGTTCTGCTTCCCTTCTTCCAATGGGCTATGTTGATGTATGTGCTGAATATAGATATATACAGTCTAGTTGGTACATCTATACACCTGATAACTGAGCACCATCGGCATCAACGCGCTACTATTGGTGTTATTAATATCAAATAGCCCTGCATACCTAGCCTTATGCAGTATTGTAGTTAATAAACCTACAAGTCACTCACTTCTTACTGATGATTGGTCTGTTGGTCTTTGCTTGCATCTATTGAACACAACAGGTTCCTTCCCTAAATAACTGGAACACAGCAGGTGTTGTGCCTGGTGATGCTAATTGGCTGTCGGTCACCTAAACGTACTTGTTTAATCCCTATGTGTTGCATACAAATATGTACATTCATCACCCCTTAGCAAGTTTATTTATGTTTAACTCAAAATCAGATTTTTTTTTTAGGTGTTGCATACAGATTTTTTTAGGTGTTCATGTATGTTTTTTTTGCTAGCTACTGAGGGAGGGAATGGGGAGGAAGGGTGGAGAGGGAGGAAGGAGGAAGGAGGAGGGGTACCTGGGCGGGCGCGGCTGGTCGCCGGGTGGCGGAGGACGGCAGGGGCAGGCGGGGTGTGGGCACGTCGGAGGAGGAGGAGGCCCTCGCTCGTCGGCTGCTGCAGAGGCCGGAGGAGGCCCTCGCTCGTCGGAGGGAGGAGGAGAGGAGAGGAGCACTCGGCCGATCTCGTTCGGGGGGCGCGGGGGCGGCGGGGGTGGAGTCCCGCGGGGGTCGGGGCGGCGGCGTCGGGGCAGCGCAAGACCACGGCGGCGGCGGCGTCACCGACGGCGTGCAGGCGCGGCGGACGGAGGGGGCGGAGCAAGGGGGCGGCGGCGTACGGTTGGGGTCGAGTGGGGGATCTGGTGAGGGAGGGAGGGAGGCCACAGTGCGAGGGAATAGGTGGAGTGCGGGATGTCTATCTAATGGCGCACCTCCCCCAAGTGCGCCATAAGTACGACGATAGCAATGGCGCACCTCACCCTGGTGCGCCATTAGAAATTACTAGCCCGACTGCTCAGGTTATATTTCCACCTAACCCTATCTCCATCAAAACACGCCCACTAGCCCGACTGGTCAGCACGCAGCACACACACTAGGAGGTCCTGGGTTCGATTCCTAGGCTCCCCAATTTTTGTTTTTATGCATTTAAAATGTTGTTTGATATTTATTTGTGTTTAAATATGTTCAAACTTGTTTAAATCATAACAGTAATATTTTTATAAAAACAGGGTGCGGGGGAGAGGGTACGGGGGGTGCTCGGCGGCGGTGGAGCGGGGGAGGGTGCGGTGGGTCGTCCGGGGGTGCAGGGGGTGCTCTGTCCTTGTCGTTACCGGTGTAGGATTCCATCGTTACCCCGGAGTTCTGATAACCATCGCTGTTCATGTCCTTGTCCTCGGTGTAGAATGTGTAGCCGTTGAATGCGAGGCGGAGGTTGCGGCGCGCGCGGGCGAGGGCGAGGTTGGTGTCGGCCCTGCGGCGCTGCTCCGGCGAGAGTGGGGTGGGGTCGGAGGGGAGGATGAGGAGAGGGAGGCGGCGGGGGCGCGGATTGGGAGCGGACGGAGAGGAACTGGCGCGAGGGAAAGGGACGAAGGGGAACTGGCGAGGGAGAGGGAGGAATTAGCTATAGGGGGAACTGGCGAGGGAGAGGGAGGAATTAGCTATAGCATTCATTTATGACAGTGGAGCAGGCCGGAGAGGGTGCAGGGGGTCGTCGGCGGCGGTGGAGCGGGCCGGGGAGGGTGCGGTGGGTCATCGGCGGCGGTGGAGTAGGGGAGCTAGGGTGCGGTGGGTCGTCGGCGGCGGTGGAGCGGGGGAGGGTGCGGTGGGTCGTCGGCGGCGGTGGAGCGGGGAAGGGTGCGGTGGGTCGTCGGCGGCGGTGGAGCGGGGGAGGGTGCGGGGGGTCCGCGGCGGCGCCCGGTGGAGCGGGGTAGAGGGTGCAGGGGGTGCTCGGCGGCGAGGGGGACCGGATCTGGCGAGGTGGGATAGCGATCGAGATGGAGGGGGATCGCTAGTAATGGCGCACTGTTCCCTGGTGTGCCATTAGTAGTTTTGCAAAAAATAAAAAATAAAAAAAATATAGTAGTGGCGCACTATGTGGCTAGTGCACCATTACTAGTTAGAACTAGTAATGGCGCACTGTGCCCTGGTGCGCCATTAGTATGTTTGGAAAAATAAAATAAAAAAATTTGTTACTAATGGCGCACCGTTTGTCTGGTGCGCCATTAGTGTCTTTCACACTAATGGCGCACCAGCACATGGTGCGCCACTGCTATATAGCAATGGCGCACCACATGTCTGGTGCGCCATTAGTGGCCATTCCATCTATAGCCCTTTTCCTAGTAGTGTTTGTTGGGACCCGATGAATTGCGAGTTTATGATCAGATCTATCTATGAATATTATTTGAGTATTTGTTGAACTCTTTTATGCATGATTGCTATAGCCTCGTATGTCTTCTTCGAAACTTTGGTTTGGTTTGGCCAACCAGATTGATTTTTCTTGCCATGGGAAGAGGTTCTTTGTGATGTTCGATCTTGCGGTGCTCAATCTCTGTGACAGAAGGAGACATGACACGCATGTATCATTGCCATTATTCCTACCTGAATAGATCTTGTCTACATCATGACATCGTTCTTATTGCATTACTCCATTTTTCCATGAACTTAATACACTAGATGCATGCTGAATAGCGGTCAATGTGTGGAGTAATAGTAGTAGATGCAGGAAAGAGTCGGTTTACTAATCTTGGACGTGATGCATATATACATGATCATTGTCTTGGATATTGTCATAATTATTTGCTCTTCTATCAATTGCCCAACAGTAATTTGTTTACCCACCGTATGCAATTTTCTCGAGAGAAGCCTCTAGTGAAATCTACAACCCCCGGATCTATTTCCTATCATATTAAAACCAAAAATACCTTGCTGCACTTTTTATTTATTTATTTTATTTTGTGTTTTTGCTATATCTATTTATCCAATCTCATACAATTTAATCTATCTCAATACCGAGGAGGGATTGACAACCCCTCTTACGCGTTGGGTTGCAAGTTTTTGTTGTTTGTGTGCAGGTGTTGTTTGCATAGTGTTGCTTGGTTCTCCTACTGGATTGATAACCTTGGTTTCATAACTGAGGGAAATACTTATCGTTACTGTGCTAATCATCCTCTCCTCTTTAGGGAATTACCAACGCAGATACAAGCAATCAGCCTCTAACTTTACCTAAAGGCAATATAACTTCTTGGGTTGATTGTTGCAGCAAATTCTTATCTAAGTTTTGTCCACCAGCAAAAATTATGCAACTTCGTTCTTAGTTTATAGGTCTCAAGCAGGAAGAACGAAAGCCAGTAGAAACTGTCCTAACCAAGGAATGGAGGAATGATTACTCCTTCATATGTTTTATAATGGTTTAAATCCTATGTCAAAAACTATGCTACAGCTGTAGGAGGAACAATCATGGGAAAACCCATACATGGTGTCAAGAAGCTACTTGATGATATGCAAGAGAACCATGCCCAATGGAATGCTGAGAGAACTACGACCAAGAGGGTGAATGCAATTGAAGAAAATAATACGAAGTTGACAGCCAAACTTGATGAACTCATCTCCGTCATGAAAGATAAAGAAGAGGTAAACATAAATGCCATCACTAATGAAGAAGTTAGTGATGTCATTCCCAACTGAAAAAATGGGTATGCTCCTAGACTTCCCTATCTTAATAATAGTGGAGCACCAAATAAGTTTAATGGAGCTAGTAGCAGCAATAGAAATACTCTTGAAGATACTCTGAAAAGTTTTATTGTTAGTCAAACTGAGCAGAATGAAAGCTTCAAAAATGTTTTGAAGAACCATGATAACTTACTTGGTCAGTTGACCTGTAAGATTGTTGGACTAACAAATGATGTGCAGATGCTAGATGGAATATCTAAGAATATGGAAGCACAAGTAGCTAAAATTGTAGAGAGCCAAACGTTGGTCCTAGCTAAGTTTGCAGGTAAACTGGAACCTAACCCAGTTGAACATGTCAAGATGGTGAGAAGCAATGAAGCAAAGGCAGAAGAGCTTGACAAAAGCCATGTGCCAGAGTACACCTATGCCATTGCAGACTTCGTCAAAATGATAGCAATGAAGCATCCACTACCCAAGGTATCCAATGATAAGGCATAATGTCTTTGTTGATCACAGTGCAGCCAAGGTACGTGAGATTGATGATGAAAGAAAGAAGCTTTAGAGTAAGTTACCAGCTAAGCAAGAACATGCTTTTGAGCCTACTATAGAGATTGATATTGGTTTAAATAAGTTCAATGCTTTACCTGATCTAGCGCTAGTGTTTCCACATCCCTAAGTCTGTTTATGACAGTCTCAATCTGAGTCCTTATGCTACTACTAAGATTAGATTGAATATGGCTAATTATACTTTTACTCAAGCAGTAGGGATTAAGCATGGAGTTATAGTTCAGATAAATGATTGCCTTGTCATGATTGATCTCGTGATAGTTGATATGCCCGAAGATCCTATTGGTCCAATAATTCTCGGTAGACCTTTTCTAAGGACTACCAAAGCTTAATATGGGGGCGACACGGTCGCTCACATGTTGCATGTCCTCCACTTGGCGGCGGGCTCTCACCTGAAGCTCGTCAAAGCGAGCCAAGAGGCGGTCGCAGCCACGGCCTGCCTCCACTGCCTCACAGAGGACCTCCTCGGCGGGCGCCTCAACTGAATCGATGAGGCACCGCTATTGTGTGACATGTTCATGGCCGGTGTAGTCCACCTCCTCAGCCACATATTTTCTCTTCTACAACGGAGAGTCGAGTGCCTGACCAGGCGCCGTCAGTGAGGGGGCGGATCCGACATAGTACCCGCTGGTGCCGAGTCAAAGGAAGGAGGGGGGTTGGTTCTGACGAGATCTGCATTGGGGGACGGAGGTGCCCTATGCGGCCTGCCGCCGACCATAGACATATGGGGGAAGGAGGGGGTCGTGCGCACCATCGTCGCCGAAAAGGGGATTGTGGATTTTCCTGGATTCAATGGTGAATGAGATGGAACCGCTGCTTTAAAGAGCGGTGGCATACTGTGGAGTGGTGGGAAATTGAACTGTGCGAATGCAGTCAAGTTTGACTATGGAGGAATAGCAGGAGACAGACAGATGCTCGACCGTCCATCTTCCACCGGATGGCGGAAAGTGTACTGAATTAGCTTTTTCCTCAAATTACTTTTCAATCCGGAAATCATCCTGGATTCGAATTCATACTGCCGTAATTTATTTTCACTAGTTCACTTTTGATAAGTTTTTTAGGAGTAATGTAAACTTTGTAATGTGTAAAAGCTATGGTATAATATACACATATGAAGACCATTATTTCAATTAACGTGTGCACAATGTCACATGTATGGATGGATCAACGTGTCCAGATTCGAATCGAAGTACAACCAAACAATGCCCTATTCGCTTGAGGCTTCTTCACCAAAGAATATGTCGTGCGCAGAACACAAGACATGTCTAGACTCAACCATTTCTTAAGTGACATGGAGCAAGTGACTGCTCAGTTCAAAAATAATTTGAGGGTTGGCTTGTGGAAATTAAACGCACACATGCATGTATGCATCAATCAACATGTCCAGATTCAAATCAAACTACAAGCAAACAATGCCCAATTCACTTGAGGCATCTTCACCAAAAAAAACCATGTCATATAGAAAGAACACAAGACATGTCTAGAATCAACTATTTTTCAAGTGACATGGTCAAGGCAAGTAACTGGTCAACAAAAAAAATGAGTGTTGGCTTGTGCAAATTAAATGCACACATGCACGTATGTCTCGATCAACATGTCCTGGTTCAAATGGAAGTACAACCAAACAATGCCCAATTCATTTAAGGCTTCATCACCAAAAGACCATGTCGTACACGCAGAACAAAAGACTTGTCTAGACTCAAGTATTCTTGAAGTGACATGGTCAAGGCAAGTAACTGGTCAGCACAAAAAATTTGAATGTTGGCTTGGGCAAATTAAACGCGTACATGTATCTATGCATCGATCAACAAAATGTCCGGATTCAAATCAAAGTACAACGAAACAATGCCGAATTCACTTGATGCTTCTTCACCAAAAGATCATGTCATACACGAAGAACACAATACATGTATAGACTCAACTATTCTTGAAGTGGCATGGTCAAGGCAAGTAATTAACTGGGCAGCACAAAAAAATTTGAGGGTTGGCTCGTGCAAATTAAACGCACACATGCATGTATGCATCAATCAACATGTCCAAATCAAAGTACAACCATACAATGCCTAATTCACTAGAGGCTTCTTCACCTAAAGAACATGTCGCACCCGAGCATGATGAGTAAACACTTGCCTTTGGAACACCTACAGACCACATGTGGAGCCGGCGGGTTACCAAATCTCTCCCTAATCGACCAAACCTGCGGATTTTTAAAATTAGTTCACAGATTTCAGAAAAAGTTCATGAACATTTGATTTCAAAAATAGTTCATTAATTCAGAAAAAAGTTCGTCAATCTCAATTTGAAATAAAGTTCATCAATTTTGAAAAAAAATCATCGATTTTGAAACAAAGTTCAGAAAACTAAAAAAATCATCGAATTTGAAAAAAGTTCCTGGATTTTCAAAATTAGTTCAAATTTTTTGAAAAAGTTCGTCAATTGTGAAAAAAGTTCACCAAATTTGAAAAAAATGCTCATGGGTTTAAAAAAGTTTATCGATTTTGATAAAAAAATGTCACATATTTCAAAAATAAAAGGGAAAGGGGCCAAGAAAAAACAAAAATGGAAAAGGAAAAAAGAATAAAAAGAAGTAACCCTAGACTGCATGTGGAGCCTAAGATCACCCTAAACTGCATGTGGAGCCGGCGGGTTACCGAATCTCTCCCTTTTTTGACATGAAATACTCTTTGTTGCATGGTGATCATAGTGGCATCATTTATAAGAACATTTAAAATTTCCTTCGGTGGTTCTTCCATCCACCCAGCACAGACTGTGCTCCTAGCTAAATTAGCTAGATCATGGGCCACACAATTTGCCTCTCTAGGGGTATGCTCAAAAATAACATGGAAAAAATCACAAGCTAAGTGATAACTATTATAAAATATTGCAGCCGCGATTCCCAAGGAACGTCAACCATTCTTCATCGTCTCAATCACCTCGATGTTATCAGAATTCACCTCTATGTGATTGCATCCAACTATTGTTGCTAAGTTGAGTCCAAAGCGCAAAGCCATTGCTTCACCCATAAGAGCATCTCCACACCATTCAATTTTCCTGTTTCCAGCCGCAATGAACTTGCCCATCAAACCTACGGTAACCCTCTAAAGGCTCACATAAAATACAAGTCTTACACGCCTAAGATATGAACAAACGAAAATGCTGCATCCTCATTATACCCAAAGTAGCACGCTCCGCCGTTGATAGCCTTGGTACGGCCACCATGTGCACGTTCATTTCTCCTGGTGCTAGCCTACCTGGTATTCCTCTGTTTTGCCACCCAATTTTCATCATCTAAAGAGCTCATAGGCTGATCTCTTAGGTCTTAACCACGTTTAGCTTCAGCCCGTTCATTAACCTGTTTGTGAACACTTTGACAATGTACACCCACACCGTATCGTCAAGCAAGAAACCAACAACGTCATCCAACTCAGAAATGAGATGTGCAGAGTTGGGTAATGCAATGTATGGTCGTAGGCGCCACCGGTATCATGCAATGCAATCATTTCTCACCCCCAATATCCAAGGTTAATGAGGAACCAATTTATTTATTTTCCATCACACGAGAGCTTTGTGTAAAGACTACTGCTAAAACTTGCATCTCATAGGAAATATAAATTAGAGCATCCAAACAGTAGATACAAAACAAATCAGTGCTGAGAATTTTTAACGTAAATTGTTAAGCGTAGTAGTTCAAGCTCGACTTCTTCTTGGCTTGGACTTGTATTATCCCCTCATTGAAATCCTCGTGAGTAACCTGCACAAGTAACGACCGGATCAGAAACAGCAAACACGATCGACAAAACAGTAATCAGATGTTCTCCGCATAAAGCACATATAACAATGCAAAGCAGAACACCGCAATTCCATGAGATGGACACTCAAAACATGTTGTGCAAGTATTGGAAATAGTAGTAACTATTGGATGCATGTCTGGATCCTAGTTTAGATTATGTGCAAGAAAAAATCACCACAAAATTGTTGTGTTAGAAAATATTTCCTGTGGTCATAAACACAAAAAACAATGATATAGTTGCAAGGGTTGTACAAGAATTTTCAGGGTGCAACATCAGTGATGATACCTCGGCCCAAGATCAAACACATCCACACACATGAGGCAAATATTTCTTTCAGTTTTAGGATGACTAATCATCACCCCACAAAAAAAAAGGATGATTAATCATCAATCCCATTTCCTCATATATCTATACTACTTATTAGAGTTCTACTAGGCCTAAACACACAAAACAAAAACCTACCCAGACTTAGAAACTCCTAGCACATTACAACTTCCAAACTGATTTCAATTCCTACTTTTTCTGAACACACCTTCATGTGCCAAGATTATCCCAACAAAGAACTCAAGCGTAGACTGAAACAGGAAGATATTAAGTAGGCAGCTTTTAAATTAAGAGTCATGTAATTTCTAGCCAGTTTTGCAAATTCATGCTTTAGTTTACTCAGTCCATCTGCCAGCTCTTAACTAAACTAATGGTTTTCTTCAAATCACCCGTTCAAAAGGTTTTCAAATGTAAGGGTGTTCATAAAACACCAAACAACATGGTCGATAACTACAAAGGTATCACTCATTCTACTCCAGCTAGGGATGCAAAGTACAGTTATGAGAATGATATAAAGTCACACCTCTGCGGCATCTCTCCGTAGCGCGAGCATACCAGCTTCTACGCATACAGCCTTCAGCTGCGCTCCATTGAAATCGTCTGTTGAGCGAGCCAACTCCTCAAAATTCACATCTGGGTTTACATTCATTTTTCGTGAATGGATCTGAAGACAGCCATAAATAGCACATTAGCTCAAGCGTGATTCACCAAATAAAGAAAAAAGATGAACAAACTTAAGCGGATAAAGCAACATGCTGTGGAAACCTACTTGCAAGATTCTAGCTCTTGCTTCTTCAGATGGATGAGGGAACTCGATTTTTCGGTCCAAACGACCAGATCGCAGCAGAGCAGGGTCAAGGATGTCAGCATGGTTTGTTGCAGCTATGACCTGCAAGTTAATCAATAATGCATCATCAAGCATATGAACAAAATGATCAATTAGAACTGATACACAATTATAACACAACTAAAAGGATTTCTAGCAAAAAGGTACCAATTAATGTACATTCAGAACATCAAATATTGACCAATGCATTCAGAACATCAAATATTGACCAATGCATTCAGAACATCAAATTGTGATCAATACTTTCTGAAAGCAACATGAGCATGAATTTGGCATCTCTATTACAATGAAACAATGTCTAATCTTGATAAGAAAGTGAATGGTCAACTAAACCACCAGGACAAGATGAAACCGAGAACGAATATTAGCATGTACCTTTATTCTGTCATCTCACTGCTAAATCCATCCAGTTGATTGAGCAATTCCAACATAGTCCGTTGAACTTCTCTATCACCACTAACTTCACTGGAAAATAAAGTAAATTTCTTGTTAACATATGTATGTAATAATGAAAACGTTTTTGTTTCACATGTTTCTGGACTAAAGCTTTCCCACAGAAGGAATTAGAAGCACAACAAGAATTCTAGCGTTTGTGATCATATATAGAAAATTAACACGTCTACACCACATCTGTGGTAAAATCATCCACCTAATACAATGTGGGAATGAAATAACCGTCAGAAGACATACACATACCTATCGAATCTCTTGGTACCAATTGCATCAATTTCGTCAATGAAAATGATGCAAGGAGCTTTTTCTTTAGCCAGCTGAAAGGCATCCCGGACAAGCTTGGCTCCATCTCCAATGAACATCTGAAGACATCCAAAAGAATATCATCTATCCCTCTACTGGTAACTACTCCCTCCGTTCCTAAATATAAGTCTTTTTAGAGATTTCAAATGGACTACCACATACGGATGTATATAGACATATTTTAGAGTGTAGATTCACTCAATTTTGCTCCGTATATAGTCACTTGTTTAAATCTCTAGAAAGACCTATATTTAGGAACGGAGGGAGTATATCCAAGTAATGTACATAAAAAAGATAAGATTATGCATGATAATGTAATGTTTAGTGTGATTGTTGAACAAGGATATTCCATGTTTGCCCTTCACAGATCTTTTATGCAGCAACATAATACACTTGAAGGTTACTATGGTATACGTGCACATGTTTTACTTTATGCACTTTTATTTCTCCCACCGATGTTTAACTAGTAATCATATACGAGGGTGTAGTCAACAACGGAAAGAACTAATGGAACAGCCATTTACAAAAAAGTTGCATTCACCATTACTATCCCCAACAAACTCTCTTTCAGATCAAAAGTGCACATAAAGAGCAAACAGAAACACAAAGTTGCAAGTATCAACATGGTCATACAAAAAGGAGCCACAAACTGATACATGATGGAGGCTAGTGAGTGAAGAAATTACCTGTACAAGCTGTGGCCCAGCTAATTTCAGGAATGTTGCATTAGTCTGTGCAGCACATGCACGAGCCATCAGTGTCTTCCCAGTTCCTGGTAGTCCATACAAAAGGACACCTTTGGGAGGACGAATACCCAACTTCTGGAACCGGTCTTTGTGTGTCATGGGCAGGACTATTGCCTCCACAAGCTCTTGAATCTATATCCAACAATACAAGATGCAAATGATAAGATAAGATCCAAGAGCAAGTGAGCACAGAAACATAATATTCTTGATTTATTAAGTGATGGCTCAACCTTTCTCGAAGGAGCAATAATACGACTAAGAACTTGCCACTTTTCAGAGAGGAAACACAAATAATTCCGACATTTATTCAGATAAAATACCTGCTCTTCAAGACCCCCAACATCATTATAATCCTCAGTGGGTTTTTCATCCACTTCCATTGCTTTTACTCGTGAATCATACTCTGAAGGCAGTGTATCTATTATAAGATAGCTATCCTTGTTGACTCCGACCAAATCACCAGGCTTGAGCGTGTCCGGGTCAACTAGCCCAGCCACAGGGAGGAATATAGTCTGCAGTCAACAAACAAATAAAGAACGTGAGTTTGATTTCTTATTTTCTTAAACTAAATGTCATGCTTAAGATCAAAATTTGGATTTCATAAAACAGTAAGAGCCTTTATCAATACAGATACATGTGAGTTCAGATGAGTCGAAATCATGACTCATGCAGGTATTTGGAAGTTAACAGTTGGGTAGGTACAGATTTCAAAATCATCTTTGCGCCAAATTGATTCGATGCAAAGATAAAGCTGACTTAAACTGCTAGCGTGGCACTACCAAGTATTTTAGTCGTTTTCATCATTTCAATCATACTAACTACTTATATATTAAACAAAAGGAAGCATCTCATTCATATGACGAAAAATCTATGAACCAGACAAACAGGGAGTTTCGTACTTGTCTTGTGGAGGTCTTCAAAACAACACATTTGCCTTTCCTTTGCGAGTCTAGATCAATGTTAGCACCATCCTCCTCTGCTTCATCCTCGGGGTTCATTTCCAAAACCTAGCACAATTTAGAAAAGCAGAAACCACATAAGTAAAAATAAAAACCATACAAAAAGCATATTCCAAACTAAAAAGAAAAATATTGTAAAATGTCAAAGCATAGGATGATAGGAAAGAGCAACTTCTGTAAATAACAATTAATTTTATCGCAATTGAAGTTCGGTCAAGGATGAAGTATATTTGAACACTTCAACTACTAAGAAGCACCATGCCATACTTAAATACACCATAATATATCATAATATGCAAATTATTAGTGTTAACCATCATATATGCAGGTTTAATGTTAATTTACCCATACTTTTTATAAGCTACACAAAGTTAATAGGTGCTAAAATAACAGTAACTAAGTTCCGACATAAATAAATGTTAGTATTCCTAACCAGGTCGGCTATAGCTGATAAAAGTAAAACACACAGATTAAAGCACTACTACTACAGTACCACTGCAAGGGCGGACTAGTTAACTCTACTGACTTACCACCAGACGTAATAGAAGCAATTTTATATTAAAAAAAACAACAAGTACTTTCTTACCATCAGAATAAATTAAGCAAAAGGAAATTTTACCAGTAAACATGCAAGTCATACTAAAGCACCTATACAAACATGAAGCTTTCACTAATCTGCCTCGCATGATCTAAGATTAGTCTAAGAAGCAGGAAAACACAGCACAATACACGATCTATAACCTGATTAAGGGCGCAGGAGTAAAATTCGAGGAGCAATCGCGGAATCTACAGGGGAATATTTGTACCTCGACGGTGTTGCCGACGAGGTAGGGCAGTTGCTTGTTGAGCTTAATTTTCTCCTGGTTCTCCTTGGTCTTGCTCTCGAAGGTCTCCACTTCCAGGTTCGTCCGTTGCAGCTCGTCCTGCGCGCGCCGGGGTGAGACAGAAACGCCAACCGATCAGGCCTAAACCGAAACCCTAACTCCCTAAACAGAGGCGCGAGTCCCGCGAGACCCCCTGCTCAGCCCCGGCGGAGGCGAGGGGGGTCTGGGTTTGGGAGGGCGCGGCTTGCCTTGAGGACACGGGTCTCGTTGTCGAGGAGGCGGGAGGCCCGGCCGACGTCCTCCACGGACATGGAGGCCATCTGGTCGTCCTCCGCGTCGTCAACGGCCATCGGCGCCGCCGCCGCGGGCGCGGGTGACGACATCGGCGTAGGGTTTACGGGTGCGGCGGCGAGGACGCGGCGTCGAGATGGAGTGAAGGAGAGAGAGAGAGAAGTTCCTTCGTGCTGAGTTGGCGTCGGACTCTGCGGGCTCTCTTCTTTGTAGAACGGTACACTGTAGAAATTTCCTATTCTTCAAGACGCAAACGCTCATATACACGCGCATACACTCACCCCTATAGATGCATAAACGCACACCCTATCTCTATGAGCACCTCCGAAACACTGAGCCGATATATCATCTTGAAATTTACGAAGTCGCCGTAGGCACCTCGTCGTCGACGGGAACGTCTCCTCCCACTGAATGTGCATCGCCGTAAATCCTGAAATAAATCCAGAAATAAATACGAGCACCAAGACTTGAACCTTGGTGGACTTGGGATATCACAGTCCATCTAACTATCCAACCATGCGTTGGTTCGCTCCTATTCTTCTCCTGTTGCGGCATATAGACGATATATCGCACAGGCAACAGCTACATGGGCAGACCATTTAAAGATTTTCTTTCTTTTCTTTTCTTTTTTCATTTGGTTTTCCTTCTCTTTTCTGAGTGTTTTCTTTATCTTCACCGGTTTTCACTTGGTTTTTTCTCTTTTTTAAATATGTTAAATATTTTTAAAATACACCAGCATTTTTATTTCTTCTTCTCTTTTCTATTTTTTTAACTCATGAACCTTTTTAGAACGTATGAAGATTTTCTGTATGTACGTGCATTTTTTAGACATATGAACGCTTTTATAAGATGAACATTTCTTTTAAAGAACAAAGAATTTTAAATTTTATGAACATTTTCAAATGTCTGAACATTATTTTGTAAATAAATGAAATTTGTACGCAAACGCACGTGTGCCCACACACACACACACATGTGACTATGGTTGTCTCACGACTCTGGGAAAGCCCATGGTGTATTCTGTAAACTCTGAAGGAGTCTAGAGGACCTCTTTGTAATTTATTTTACCGGAAAGGGCTATCGTTGTAGTTGTAGGTCTTGTTTGCTTAACCTTAACCGGGTGAATCCTATTCCACAAACGCCATATCTTGTACCGAGGCTGGGCAACCTCCCCCCAATGCTCACTTAAATCTCCCCTTGGGCCCAACCCATGTAAGTACACCAGATAGCAAAACAAAACTGAGAAAACAAAAGCCCACCATCGAAGATAATGCCAGGATCCACGGACTTGCCAATGCAGCAGGACGCACGTTCTCGTTTCGTTTCCTGGCTGCTGCCATCGACCTGATTTATCGCTCGCTGAACCTGAAACGTGCGCAGATCCAGTCCAGCCTCCCTACCGCCGCTTGGGCAAATTTGCTCCAGTCCGGCCTCCCTACCGCCGCTAGGGCAAATTTTGCGCCAGTCCAGCCTCCAAGCAAAGATCAAAAGAGCGTTGATTGAGGACCACCTATAGGTACACGGTTAGTCCTTCACCCCTTATTTCATCTCCCGATCCATAATTTGATCCAATTGATCATTGCAGTTTAGATTACCAATCGATGTGGGGAAGCAACGCCAGGATTGGATTGACATGGGGAAGCAACGCCACCATGAGCGGCCACAAAGCTGATGGCACATGACGTCTTCCATGCCTCTACTAGACCATAAAAGCGCGCGGCATCTTTACTCCGTTCCAGAAAATAAGTGTATTGATTTCCGTCTAAGTCAACCATTTGAATGTTTGACCAAGATTCTAGAATGAAATAACAACATGTGCAATAACTAATAGATAAAATATGAAACTACTTTTCATGATGGATCAAATGATATGAATTTTGTATTGTGACTATTGATATGTTTTCTAAAACTTGGTCAAACATGCACTTGTTTGACTTTTGAAAAAACAAATATACCTCATATAAAGGAACAGAGGAAGCATCAAGAACACAATAGGACGTCCTAACAAGGAAACTATATTAATATTGATGGGGGGGGGGGGGGGGGGGGGGGTGTAGTTATTTGTACCACTTGGAATAATAGAACTTGGTTCTATCTTCAGCTAGATTATTTTTATGTTCATGAATCTCATTTTGGATAAAAGAGTGCCGGTACAACAGTAAGTCATAATACCAAAGTACTTCTAAAAAGGACAAACAACATTCTTGTCCATCCATAGTGAGCAGACATTATGAAATCAACAATCACAAAATTAGAAGCAATATTTCAAGCAACAACTCCTAAAAGTATATGATTAAAGAAATGATTTTAAAGATGACATTGGAAAAATATTACAATTTAAAGAAATGAAGAAAGAATTGGAAATAACATGGATGCCATATAAAACTTTCTATAGCATTTCCCTATTAACTCATGATATATAGAAAGGTGATCTTTGGAACTGGAAGTCACAAATTCATCCCACAATGATTGTGATAAAGCTCCACAAACCAGAAAGAGATCACATTGTGTGGCAGGATTCCTAAATCTGAGGGATTGAGGGCAAGTAAGGGTTTCTCACATAATAATCGATGCAAATTGACATAATATTATTGGTCTCCCAAAATAATACGATCTTCGAACAATATAGTGTGCTCCATGTGTCAAAGGGCTGGCTTCTCACCTTTCTCACAATAGAAATCGCTTCCCAGGAGCTCAAAGCCTCATGCTTAGGAGAGAAAATAAAGTTAAATCATGTTCTATTGTTAACGAAAGAAAACAATGTGCATCCATAATCCTACAACTTCAGCATGAATCTTTTAGAAAATAATCTACCTTGTTAGACTATCCTGAACCCTATGCAATACAGGTTCTGCTGTGTACACGTTCGATGCATTTCATACTTCCTGCAAAGAGGGGAAGAACTGCCAGTTGAGAATTTAGATGCCAAACATCATACATATGAGAATGTAAAAAGGTATTGCTATTGAAAAGATGAAAAGTAATTGAAGATATACAAACTGAGATAGTACTGAACTACTAATTCTTCAGACTATCTTGAGCTGATGAAAAATAACCATGCTGACGAAAGTACTTGCAGCTATTGAGACATGTAGTCGTAATACAGAAAAAGCAATCTATTTAAATGAGGTGTATTATTACCATATTAGCAGATCGTCTCCTTTTGTTAAACATGCTTCTCTTCCCAGGTACCAAAATTTCTTCATCACTTTAACAGCCGATCAGAGCCTCCTTGGAAACTGAAACATAGTAAATTATTTTTCCATACCAACAATGGTTTGATAAGATAAATGGCGCAATCAAGCACAAAAACCTCTACAGGAGTAGCTGGCTTGCTGCTCCTTTGTGTGAACAATGTCAAACATACATCTATTATTTTCATAGGAAGCTATTTGAACAAATAATTATCTTACAACCTAAAGATATTCAGTTTCAGAGGGATTCACAAAAGAGAGATAGAGGCATACCTGAGGTAGCTAGACAATGGACCTTTATCACGACAATTACATGGCAGTTCCAGCTTTAGTCATGGAATGGGGAGGGACGCGCTGGCATGGATGCCGATGTAGGCGGAGTACAGCCGGTGACGGCCACCGACAAAGTGGGCGGCCACCACAGCCGCCATCAAGGACGCTGGCATTAAAAAACAACAAAATAAGGAGCTTGCATATGAAGAGTACATGGCAATCCAACCCCCCCCCCCCCCCCCCAAAAAAAAAAAGAGAAGAGTACATGGCAAGTGGAGGTCACCTATGTGGAGGTAGACGGGCAACAGAAGGTTGCCGGCGGGACGGAGGACAGCGGCATCGCCGATGAAGGAACGGGGACGTCGCAGACGAAGGAACAAAACACGAGCAGTTGAGTGGATAGCTAGCGCTGGCAACACACTGGATGACCTGGCCCGTGCGAGGGTAAGGGCGGGCAATCTTCATCGTCGACTGGGCGGAGGACTGCGACGGCGCATAGCGGACGGAGGAAGATGGCGCATACCGGACGAAGGAATAGGAAACGAGCAGTTCGGGGTGGGGTGTCGGGGGAAATACTGCGAACACAATGGACTTGGACCTTTCCGGCCCAATTGAGGACAGAAACAGACGCTCGCTCTACGAAGCAGCGGCTCGTGAAACGGCGTCTGCAGCGCTCGAGCGATCTGAGAACGGCCAAGCAGATCTACAGCGTACGTTAGCAGGATCTAACGGCTGAGAGTCTCAAAACGTTGTGGCGGCTTGTAGCTAGCCCTGTTATACTGTTTCTCAATGGTATGTCCACTCTGATAATTAACCTCATCTTAAATCTAAAAAATTCTAATAAGAATGACTGTTGAATCATTGACATGATCATTGAATTTGGAATCAATTAGTTATAGTATTATATACCAACTTTTCTATATAACTAACTCTAGAAACTGAAATTTTCTTGTTGAAGTAGACGAATTGGTAGTATTTTTGTAGTATTTACACCAGCAAAATCAACATGTGTTTACGCTTTAGTCGGTACTCTTCAGTCCATAAGAACTCAATTGTTGGACTCGCCCCCCCCCCCCCCCCCATACGAAATTCCTGGCTCCGTCCCTGCCCTCTGTAACTCTCTCCTCTACCTATCAATACAAAGATACGCATCAATGCGTATTTGTGAAAAAAAAATTGCATTCAGCAAGTTGGATGGATCTCTCACTTAAGGAGTTCTTTCAGTAGCCGTGTCTCTCCTCTCGCGACCGCGTCGCCCCCGCGGGCGACCGGCCGCATCCCCAACACCTCGCCCCCGAGCTCTCCCCCTTCCCTCCCTCCTTGCCGCCGTCACTGGCGTCCGGCGCTGGGCCTGGCCCGCGCGGCGCTGGCGGCGGCGGCCCCTGGCCTTTCCCCTCTCGGGTCGCACTGACGCGGGGCGGTGCGGCGCCGCGGGGTGCTCCTAGGCGGCGACGGTCCGGCGCGGCGGCGGGGCTCTCCGGCGTGGTGGCGGGCGATCTACTAGACGGCGGCGCTGCCGTTGGCGGCGGGGCGGCGAGGCGGCGCGATCTGGCGGCGCCCGCTCGGCCCAGATCTGGGCCCTCCGGGCCCCATCTGGGCCTGGGCGGGCCGGCGGCGGGGAGGGTCGTCGGCGTGGCTTCCGGGAGGCTGGGGAGCGACGATGGGCGGGTGGTGGCTGGCGGCGCTGGTGCCGCCCTGCTGCAGCGTGGCCGGCGGGGCTTTACGGGCCCGATTTGGGTCTGGCCGGGCCAGGGGCGGCCTGGTATGCCCTGCTGCTGCGTCCGGACGGTGACCGCGATGGTGCCGGAGACTCGGTCCTCCTGCACGACAGCGGTGGAGGTAGTTCCCTCCCGCGTGGCTCCGGTGCTGCTGCTTCCGTCGCCTCGTGCGTCTCTCTCCATCCTCTTGGTCTCGTGGTGGTGATCTCGGTGAGGCGGCGTGGGTGGCGTCAAGACCGCGGTGGCGCATTGGTGGGCGGCGAGGTGGCTGGTTGGCTCCGGCCTGGTTGGGCGGTGGGGTTGGAATTCGGGAGAAATCCCTTGCCGGCTTTTCCGGCTCCGATGCGGTGACACCCGCGGGTGCCACCATTCCTTCCTGGAGGATGTCGGAGGTATCCATCCCCCACTCCCTTCCGCGTGCCGGGGGAAACCCTAGGACACGTCCGGGCAGCAGCGTCGTTGGCGTCGCATCCCTTCTTGGAGGTGCTGCTTGGTACGCGGCAGATCGGAGCCTTGGTATGTGGTGGGTCGAGTCCGGAGGGCGCAGCGGTGGCGGGTCTCCGCGCTTTGTCAAGCTGCCGTTGTTGGCATTTCTTTCTTCTTTGTTCTTTCTTTTCCTTTTGGGCTTGTTGTGCTTCTCGCCTGAGCATGCTATGTGATCGATGTTGGTGCTTTGTAATACAAAGCGTGGGGAAACCCTTTTTCGGTTCAGTAGCCGTGTGACGAGCTCGTGGTTAACCTGTAGGGCGCGACCTACTTGAGGTAAACGAGCCGCTTTTCTCCATCATTTTTTCCTTTTTTTTGTTTCCACATCGTTTTTTTTGTTCTTTCTCTATTTTTACTGGTTTTTAAATCCTTTTTTCTTTGTTTGTCAGTTTTCTATGTTTCTTTCTCGGTATTAATTGCCTTGTCTTTTCTTTGAATTTTTTTGTTTCTTTATTGTTTTTCATTGGTTTTCTTTGTTTCTTTCTCATATTGCATTTGTTTTTTTTATTTTGTTTTTCCTTTGGTTTATTTTGTTTTTTTTTCAATTTTATTTTTTCATTTTCTTTGTTTCCTTAGTTTTCATTCTACATCTTTGTATATGCCAACAACATTTTTCTAATAAATCTTTAACATTTTTCCAATACAATTCAACATTTTTACATACATGGTAACATTTTTCTTATACATGGTAAACTTTTTCATACAAATTTTTAAACACTTTTAAAATGCTTGATCAACATTTTTAAAATACAAGATTAAAATTTTAAATACATGGTCAACATTTTCTCTATACACATTTAATATTTTCGCAAATGCTCGATCAACATTTTTCAAATACAAGATTGACATTTTCCGAATACATGGTCAACATTTGTTATACACATTTAACTTTTTTTCAAATGCTTGATTAAAATTTTCAAATAAAAGATTAACATTTTTTAATACACATTCGACATTTTTCAAATTCTTGATTAACATTTTTCAAATGCAAGACTAACAATTTTTAAATGCAAGGTCAACATTTTCTCTGTACATATTTAAAAATCTCAAACACTTGATTATAATTTTCATATACAATTTTAACATTTCTTAAAATCATGGCCAACAATTTTTCTCTACACATTTAACATTTTCAAATGCTTGATTAGCATTTTTAAATACAAGATTATTTTTTCTTTAATACATGGTAAACATTTTTCATACATATGTAATATTTTTCAAATACATGTTTAACACTTTTAAAACATGATGTAATATATTTTTTGTAATATATTTGTTTGGAATATTTGGAAGTGTAAATGAATGTAAAAAAGAAATAAAAAACTAAAACAAAGAACGTAAACAATAGAAACAAAAAATGACGCACTTGCATCCCGTGCACTGGGCCGGCCCATACGCTCGCACTACTGTGACGGGGCTTCAGAGAGTCGGTAACTCGTCTCGGGTAACGCGAGAGATAGTCGCGCCCATCCTATTCCCGCATAGATAGGCAACAGTCGACCAAGGGAGCAACTAGTTGAAGAGCGCTCCTTCGAGAGCCTTACAACGATCAGCGTCACTTGACGCGCTCTCAGTCGCCCGCCACGTGTCGCGCTCTGGCCGCTCCCTCTAGATTTTATTCTTTTTATTTTTCCACATGTTTTCAGCATTTTAAACGGTTTTTTTCTGGTCTTTTTTACGTTTGGTTTTCCACTGGTCTTCCTTAGCTTTTGGATAAAAAAATTCAAAAAAAAGTTCTTTTTTGCGCGAAAACAGGCGTTTTCTTTTTTTCCTTTCATGGGAGTCACGGTTTGCTTTCGCGAGAGGCACGGTTTTGCTTTCGCCAGAGTCACGGCCGTGCCTCTCGGAAACAGAAAAACGCGTTTTCTTTTTTTTTTTCCTTTCACGAGAGGCACAGTTTTCCTTTCGCGAGAGGCATGGTTGGGCTTTTGCAAGAGGCACGGCTGTGCCTCTCGTAAACGGGAAAAACGCATTTTCTATTTTTTTTTCTCCTTCCGCGAGAGGCACGGTTGTGCTTTCGCGAGAGTCATGGTCGTACCTCTCGAAAACGAAAAAAAAACGTGTTTTTTATTTTTTTTTCCATTCGCGAGAGGCACGATTTTGCGTCCGCGAGAGGCACGGTTGTGATTTCGCGAGAGTCATGGGTGTGCCTCTTTCGGAAAAGGAAAAGACCGCGCTCCCGGTCCGGTTTTTTCGTGAAAAACAAGTTCGTCAAAACCTATCAACATGGGGTATAGTTTTGCAGATCTCGACGCGAGGAATCCAACGGTGAAAACGGTTCGAGATTTTGGACGCACGGTTCAAAAAATAAAACATTCTGAATAAACGGATCTAAGAAAAAAGGGGAAAGCCCCAGGTTGTGACAATGGCGCACATGCAGCGCGCCACTTGTCGCAACCTGGGAAGGTGGGAGTGATCTTTGTAATGAGTACTCCTCAATTAGTGATTTCGGTCGACCAAGCGCACACCCCCTGGGTGGTAATGGGCTGGCCCACTCGATTGGACCGGGTTTTCTGAATTTTTATTTTCCTTTTTTGTTTGGTATTTCTATTTTTATTTTTTGTTTCCTTTATTTTTTTCCATTTTAAAATCCTTAAATATAATTTGGAAATATTTTTTATTTTCTTTTTTGTTTTGGAATATTTAAGAAAATAGGAAAATAACACTGGTGCGCGTCGGTCCTAAACAAACGGTTTAAAACCCCTTTCCGCGACGGCATTTGGAACCGTCGCCAAGTGAGTGTGGGCGACAGGGGGTCCTTCCCACACGACCTAGAAACCATTGGGGATAGGGCCCCTACAGTACTCCTACTCGTTTCTGCTCGCATTGCCATCGCAGTCGGTATTCTGTGGTGCTACGCTTACGATGCGCGGCCCATCACAAACGGTTCACTATTATAGAACGTGTATGATGCGCGGCCCGTCACAAACGGTTCACCGTTAAGAAACTTAGCTAATCGTCGTACGAGTGTCGGACAGGATTACGAAACGTCGGACCGTCGTAACATCGTCGTACACGACAACTATCGCACACGCTATTCTGTCATGCAACGTTTACGATGCATACTTCATCAGAAACAGAACATGGTTGCGAATCGTGTACGATAAGGCAACTAACACAAACATTTAGTTTGCCCGCACCGTTTGTGATATTGTGTGACATCGCACACGCTTTGCAAACGACAACTGTGTGCATGCTTGCACACGTTTCCTCTCTGTGAACCGTCTCGGATTATGGTGCATATCGCAAACATATGTGTTTTACCAACCGTGTGTGCCGTAACAATCTACAGAGCGTAATTTCACCGTAATTTAATTGCTGCTTTTCCAAATTGTACCAGATTTGGATTTGAATTTGAATGTATGCTACAGTTTTATTCATATCCATCGGGTTCGAACAACCAATGCATTATTCGATTCATAGGTACATATGTTCAAGAATTACATAAGAACCAAATAAGGAATAATGAACCACAGTTGTATACTTGTACTATTAAAGACGGTAAAGAAAGAGGCGAAATATATTCTGGTTGCTGAACAAGGTGAAGCGGAATGCCCATATTGTGCCCTCCTGCATGCAGAAGGCACACACGACTCTAGTCCAACCCCTTATGATGGCCGACCGCCCATCCTTCACGGTCTTCATGAAAACATATAGATAATCATCGTGTTCTGATAGAAATACTTTAACCTTTGCATGCCCACCAATCATGTAGTTTGAGAGGTAATCTTGAGTAAACTTTTTTGGCAACCACTGCAAAGGAATAAGATTTCAGACATTGTCATCTAACACAACTCATTATGGGCAGTAAAAAGAAGGCTGCAGAGTTCTTACTTACCATCCTGCAGTTCGTTGTTGTCTTGGATAAAGTGTAAACAAATAGTTTAATTGCCATCTTTGGACCCATTTTACTAACAATCTTTATCATCTTCCTCACTTGATGCTGGTTCATCGATATCTCATTGCCCCATACACAGAAAGGGTAGAAACATGGATCTTTACCAATGACATGTGTATCTAAAAGCACCAAGTTAATATTAGAAGCTAAACATCAATTGCACAATGATGTAGTACAACACTCTTTTATAATATGTCTATAAACATCCGTATTGTTGGGGAACGTAGTAATTTCAAAAAAATTCCTACGCATACACATGATCATAGTGATGCATAGCAACGAGAGGGGAGAGTGTGTCCACGTACCCTCATAGACCGAAAGCGGAAGCGTTAGCACAACGCGGTTGATGTAGTCGTACGTCTTCACGATCCGACCGATCCAAGTACCGAACACACGGCACCTCCAAGTTCAGCACACGTTCAACTCGATAACGTTCCGCGAGCTCCGATCCAGCAAAGCTTCGCAGGAGAGTTTCGTCAACACGACGGCGTGATGACCGTGATGATGATGCTACCAACGCAGGGCTTCGCCTAAGCACCGCTACGATATGATCGAGGTGGATTATAATGAAAGGGGGCACCGCACACGGCTGGGAAAGATTAACAGATCAACTTGTGTGTCTAGAGGTGCTCCCTGCCCCGTATATAAAGAAGCAAGAGGGGAGGCCGGCCGGCCCTATGGGGCACGCCAGGAGGAGTCCAAAAAATGCCAATAGCGGCCGCGCTGCAGGCAGGCCGCTATCTGTGGCCGTCACTTTGCCATATGGATCCGCGCGACCATTGTATACACCACGTATTTGATTTTTTTTGGCCCGTATTGACCTAGACATGGCCCACGCACATGGAAAAGGGCCCTAGCCCTCTGACGGAAAAGCTGGCATGTACTTGATGGGCGGCCTCCGTTTGGAACTTGTTCGGGCCGTGGAGACATGCATGCCGTGCATGCAAGCGTTGGTCATGGACTACCACAGGCTTAGCAAGTGAGGACGTGGACCACTGCCGTCCAGCAAACGTTCAGGTTCGCCCACATTTTTTCTCCCAGGTCAATGAGGTTGTTTGACACATTGACAGTATTAGATTACCATATAATTACGTATTCACAAAAATTACCTGCCATCATGGCACGACATTTTTCATGTGCCTATCAAGTTAGATAAAGTGGAACAAGTTTTGCAAGGCTTGTCGTAGTCAGGATTAATTTATAGTCAGCATCATTTACCAGATCTGTGTTTTGTATGCACACAGAAAAATGATCGGCATCACGCTGATATGTTTACTTTAACCCAAATAACTCAATTAGCGAGACGGATAAACGCGAGTTGCAGGTTTCGTGGAACAACACCTATCCGTTCAGGCCGGGTCGCTTACCCCCGAGACGTCCCGTCACGCAATTTACTACGCCCTTTCACCCCTCCTCCCTGTCATCTACCTCGCCCCACCCACCTTAGGCAGAGTCAAGGCAGACCTGTGTCTCTGTTCTTCGCCGCCCAAGGAGAATCCACCAGACGGAGCAAAGGCGGACGAACAGCCCCCTCGCCGTGGAGCTGGTCGACGGCGGCGAGGCTTACCCTCCTCCGTCAGTCAGCCAAGGTAACAGCCTGAGTAAGCAAGAGGAACTCACCACAACCACACCTCCAGCATTTACATGTTCGGTCGTAATGCTCGCTCCTCACTGTTCTTAGATCTTGCTCTCATCATATAGGATTTCTATTCAAGGGGCCTTAGTTCTAGAGGGTGAAGATGTCCGATTTATTTAGTGGGATTCAAGCAGCTATGGTTATCAATCGAGTAGAGAACAGTGAGCAGTCACCTGAAGATTGGAATAGCGACTGTGATGGATCCGGTGGTTCATCAGGTTTGCCGGGCACGCCGTGCTTTACGTCCAGGCTTTCTTTGCTCAAAGTTGGTTCAGTCATAGGCCAGTTTAGTGATTTTAAGCGACAGTTAATCAAGAAAACCGGATTCGATGGAATGCTAGAGCTCAAATCATGGCAGAAGATCAGCCTTAAGTACAGCGCTTACCTAATGGATAGGGTTGATGTAGATTCCAGCATAATAAATTTAGAGGGCCAAGGTGTGATTGAATTACGTGACCAACACTTTAATTCTGTTTTTGGCCCCATGTGGCAATACAGTCATAGAAGGTGAAGGCGTGGAGCCGTCAGAAGCATGTATTGAGTACACGCGTGTGGCTGCATCATTTAGCGAAAGAGGCATGCACAGTCTTAAAGCGGCTGAGGCGTACTTAAATCGAGCCATCACAGAATCATCCACACAGATAGAGAAGGACTGTTTCAAGATTGCATTTGTTATTTTTGTAGTCGGTAATGTACTTGCTCCTACTGCTAAGCACAATTATATATCGATAGACTTTTGGGCTGCACTGAATGATATCAGCAAGATAAAGGATTGAAATTGGGGAGGATATGTACTTAAGCATCTGTTCCAAGCTGTGAGGAAGTTCAAAGCAGATGTGTCCAAGAGAAACCCAACTGTCCACATAGTTGACCGTCATCTGTTCCTACAGGTATTTTTCACTATGTTTTCTTGATCTTCATGAATAATGTTTTTTCCGTACTTTTTGATGTTATTCAGATTCATATGATCATTTGTTTTGGCTAATGGGCTTTGTATCACAACTTTTCGTACTAGATAGTCTTGATCTAGGCGTTCTAAACATGTTGCGAGGTGTAACACCGCGGATAGGTCTGTACAACTATGATGCGATGAAGAAGATGGTGGAAAAAATTACAGTCAATGTTGGTGCGGGTGAAGTTTCCTTCCACGGTGCAACGGTACCCCCCCAGGTGCTAAAATAGATTACTGATTGGAAATGCAATCATTTTCATTCATGACATGCAATGACCATATTCGCAACTCAACAGGTACGGACCGAGCTGTCAGTGAGCAATCTAATTGGCTTCCCTTCTAAGGAATGTCCCACAGCAAAGCCAGCAAAGCCGGCACCGGCTCCCAAGAGGGGAAACGCCACATGCACGCCGATGTTGCGAAGTAGTTATGCCAAAACTGGTCCGCAGGAGTTTTCAAATTACATACGAACACGCTACCCAAGTATAGTAAGTCACTTATATTCAGTCAAGGAGGCATTCAAACATTTTTTGCAGCATCATCTTGTTTTCCCTCGCAACTAACCCAATTTTTATATTTTGATTACCCAGTCAGCGCAGAAGCTTGGTATACTTCTACGGGAGCAGAATGCTCGCGGCCTAGCAAACATATCAGAAATGCGTGAAGCGTTCCAGTCCAATATGTTCAGTTTCACAGACAAGCTTATGTCATGCTTAGCAGAGAGTTGCACTTGTTGTAAGGCACATGGCAACAAAAAATGCATCTTGGAAAATGAAGGAACAAATACTTGCGATCCCCCCCTCATGTATCAACAGATCAAACTCAATTCAGCATGCCGTTAGCCAGCAAGATTGGACCCCGACTACCAGCACCAGGCAACCCTGGAGGTAAACGATCCATCATGTTTACGTTATGAAATTTGAATGCATATACACGATGATCCAATTTGACACTACCCATTATCCATTTTTGCAGGTTGCCTGTCTGTCAATAGTTCCGTGTCTAGGAAAAGGGATGGCAGTTTATCATCAAGCATACAGTCGGGCACAGGAAAGAAAACATGTTCACGAGAGACAGAGACCGCCCTCGCCGCAATACCAACATGTGGGCAAGACCCACTCAATCATATCCCCATATCCCAGGATGCAACTGTCAAGGAAATCGCGAGCAAAATTGCTGCTTTTTATGATGACCTTACAGCCATCTTGGTAACTTAATATGCTGAGATACGTCCAGCCCCCGGATTCATATTGTTTGGATCAACCACCGATGGAGCACATGTGAA
This sequence comes from Aegilops tauschii subsp. strangulata, assembly GCF_002575655.3. Classification (NCBI taxonomy): domain Eukaryota; kingdom Viridiplantae; phylum Streptophyta; class Magnoliopsida; order Poales; family Poaceae; genus Aegilops; species Aegilops tauschii. The sequence goes on along the minus strand of NC_053041.3, from coordinate 92,439,483 downwards.
GATCGATCTCCCTCAATGCAAATTTGGAAGAGATCCGTGGGTCGCCGGATCAGTCCCAGTGCCACCAAACCCAACTGTACTCAGGGCCATAAAAGACTGGATGAGTGCAACCTCGATGTTAAACCTTGAGAGGCAAGATCGGCCCCCCTGTGCAGTAATATTTTTACTGAATACTTAGAAGCATTTTTCAGCTTCTCACTTAGTAACTGCATTTCCCCAATGAACCCACTGCAGGAAATGGATCGTGCATCCTAAGCCAAGACTCATAACATTAGAGGGTGTTGAAATCCAGCGTCAGCTTGCATCTAACGATGCAATGACCCATGAGATGGCTACAGCTATTTTTCGCAGGCTTGGGCAAGTTGATTTGTTTTTCTCAAAGGACAGTACTGGACAGATATGGAGGAAATTCGTCGAGCCCGACTTTGCTGTGAGTGTTCCCAGCATCCCCCCTATAATTCACCCCTTTTTTTGCTTTGATGAAAACCCCACCGAACCGCATTTTTGTAGACAACTGTTTTATCGAACGCCGACCCAATGACCATACAATCAATCAGGGCCAGCTTCCAAGAAGGAACATCATCCTGCAACCCAGCTTTGTGCCGAATGGTAGGTCGTGTTATCAGAAGTAGTGTTTAAGTTTGCAATGCCAATCACTGAGATGCCTATCCATATGCAGTGGTACATCCCGATGATACTACCTGATGATTGGACTGTCTATGCTTTTGATATGTTGCGGAAAAGAATAATTGTATTAGACCCAGCAGTTGGCCCGTTTGGCTATAGCAACCGCCGAGTCAGCATGCATGAATTTGTGAGCAACAAACTCCATGCCGCGTTGTTCACATGCCTCCAGAATTTCTTCAGCTCTTGGCATTGTGAATCAAGCCACTGGGGGCACACTTTTCCGATCATAATGAGGGAAAAGATTGAGAAGTATGCTTTTGGCCCATCGACCACTCGCCCTCTGTAATTAATTCACATATTACTCGCATTGTTTTAACTTGTCCCCTTGGCTTTTTTGAATCCACCCAAATGCAGAGAGCAGACTGGGTTGTGTGCCACCTTCTTTGCATGGAATTACGACGGCGACAAGCTACAGACACCACTAAACAAAGTATGTTGTTGTAACATCATACTCCCATGGAAAATGCGTTTTTTGCTAATCCACACCATCTCTTGCTGCAGGACACACTTGCATCACACAGCAGCCTAATGATCTACGAACTAATGAGGATGCAAGGCAACCAAACTCCAGTGGCAAACGACGTCCTTGAAGCGGTCAAAGTATCGTTCACTGCTCTTTAGAATACTGTTCTAACTACCGAAAATTTCTTCCCAACTGGATTGTATTATAACTAGAGATTACAACCATTTCAGGGGCCACCTGGCCCAAAACTATGTCTGACGATCGGTTACTACTTATTTGTGTCGAGTGCAAATTTCTAGCACATCTGATAGAAACCAAAGTTCATATGCGACTAGTTCACACTAGTTTACCACATACATTCGGAGGTACAAGTTCAACTTCTAGGACACAAACAAAGGCAAGTACTCAACAACAGCTGATGGGCTGCTAGGGTTACAACTATCACATCTAGAACACAAGCTTTTTTGTGTGGATGCAGTTAAAAGATCACTGCTCCTAACCGAAGAAGCACTTGTAACAGACTGCTGCCAGCAGCATGAATAGTGCAAACCCCTTCACATAGCCAGTCCTTGATTCACAGCTAAATTGTCTATAGGAGCAGGAGGTAGTTCTAACTGGGTAGAGCGGTGTTGTGCTACCACACTTGTTGCAGCTCGTAACTCTGAGTTGATCCTCTCTAAGTGACGCACCTTGTCGTGGAGATCAATGAGGAGTTGTTTGAGGAACGGATCCTCAATAGGATCGTCATGCCACACGTACATTTCACAGCCTCCAGTCTGACGGGATTTGACCACAAAATAACGTCAGCATGTATGAATCATAGATCAGCCAACAAGTTTTAGTAGAACACATACCCGCGACTTGGCGCATGTCTTGTATCTTCTTCCAGGGTTATCATCGCTCCAGGAGATCCACATGGCGGCCTTGGGTCTCTCCTTGCACTAGCATGGCGTCGCTGGTTCGTAGTCAAGAGGACCCACCCTGTATGGCACCGGCGACCTGCTTGGGGCAGCCTAGCGCCTCTAGGATGAACAAGCAGACCTTGAGCTCGAAGAGAAAGAGGACGACATCTGTTTGGGAAGTTTTGATGCTGGTGGAGTGAAGCCCAACGCGGTTTAGCCGACGTGGTGTATATATAGCCAAGGGCTCCCACCAACGGTCACCTTTCGGAAGCAGTGGTGGGCAACGGCTCTCACCGGTGTTTTTGAATTCACCTGCATGGCAGACCCGTCACGTGCCAAGGGAGCTGCTTCCAGAGCCATCCACGGTGATTTTCAGGGAGTAAACTTAACACTTAAAAACAACACAAGTTCAACCATGATAAATTCCGGCACACACCATTCATAGAAACAAACATTGATTAGTCATAGGTTTCAATGGCTGGTACAGTTCCATGCCAAAATACTTAGACAAGCACCACATAGGTTCAACACATAGCACATTGCAAAGCCCAGCACACAATGGGCTTACAGAACTGTCAACAAGACAGCTACAAAAAAGGTACAACTTCCATCCTCACCGGATATAATCAAACATGTCCTTGCACGCAGCAGCTCCAAAAGGGTGACATGTCGACAACATGGAGTCAAGTGTTCTACTCCTCCACCTCCACTTCCTCCATGAATCCTGGGTGAGGAGCGGTGTTGCCCGAGCAGGCAATTGTCTCATAGAGCATCCTTTTCCGACGCAGGGGAAGACCAACCTTTTTCCAACACACATGAACAAAACGTTCAGTTGATCATTACTTTCATTATGAGCACTAATTCATGAAGGAACCAAGATCATGTAGGTTGGTGCTTACTTCAGGAACGGCTTCCTCCAGCTCGTAAGCATTGAAGTTGTCCGCATAGTGCGCAATGTAGCCAGGCGATTCACCGCTGCAGATCACAATATAAGAGGAAGATTGTTAGCAGCCCACTTAGCAATATAAGAGCGCGGAATGATGTAGACTTGCACACACCTGCCACAAGCTATGTGCATATCAATGTTGTACCGAACAGTCCATTTGGAAATATCCATCTCCCAGTCATCAAACAGGATGGTGGCCAGGATTTTAAGCCCTTTAAGCAGCATGCGCACGGTCGCCCCGTGCTTCCTCTCGTACACTGGTGACCCCACCTGCGTGTACAATGGGTCCATCACCGTGACCCTGGTCAGCTCCATGTCGAAGGCGTACAGGGACCAGTCGTTAGCAAGCCACACAGGGAACAAGAGCTGCAATCAAATGCAGGCAGTTTTCAGTGTCCCAGCCATAAAGAAGAAATGCAGCTGCTAGTAGGATTGAACGTACCAGACAACACATGCAGAGTGGGAAACCAAGCTTGGACGTCGAAAGCATCGCAATGAGCACAGCACGGGCGTTGTCAGTATCAATATTTTCAATGTGGAGCTGCAAACAAAATACACGCACGCAGATCTTTCAGTTTGAATCACCATTCACACCCTTTTTCAAAATCATTTTCCTGCACATGATGAACTTACCACAACATCAGGTGGTAGCAATCCTCTCTAGTTTGGGAGATCAACGCTCTGCATCATGCTCCTCTCCCCGTCGTTCCAGCCACGCACCCAGGCATCAAGGCCATTGTACATCATCTCACCATGCAAACTGAATTGGTACTTCATCTTATGCCCATCTATCCGTAGCACCGTGGGGGTGTGATGCTCGAACCAAGTCTTGTTTAGGGACAACAATTAATTCCACTGTTAGCATGAGTCAAATCCGCTCTCTCCACATGCACATGTGCAAGCATTGGAAACAAACGCACCTGCTGAGCTCAGAAGCCTGACTGAGAAGTTCAACGCTCACGTACAAATCCAGGCATACGTGGTTAGGGTAGAAAAAATGTTATAGATCCAGCTCAAATGGAGAGTAGCCGTAATCACGTGCAGGTGGCAAAGCAGGAACAACCGCTGCAAGCACGTCAGCGGGGACACGATTAGCTACCTGACTTGCAATTTGCTTGAATAAGTGAACCATGTGTTTTTGTACTAACCAAGAGGGACCGGGTTGCTTTGTTCCCCATTACCAGGCAGTGCCAAACTCCTGTTCCCTATTGGTGTGGTTGTGGCAATTCCTGCAAGCCCATCATTTTGCATCTGCAAAGCATCCGGCACAACTGCTGCGCAGACCAAAAAATGATCAAGTTCTCATTATAAGAACAATGTAATTTTGCGAGCGACATTCATTTAACTCATCGGTTTTACATCATTACCTTCAGTCATATCAGTGTCTACAGACGCAACCACCGGATGATGGACAGGCACATGATCTCTAGAGGAAGAACCTGCCACGCCAAGCACCTCATGCATGGTTGTCTGTCTACTGCACCTGCGGTAGACCACTGTTTTGCAAGGTTTGGCAAGGCAAGCGTGTGAGCACATGCAAACCGTATATCATTAATTCATTTTTGTATCCATGTTAAGGATAGCATCACTTACCGTCAATAGCCGGCCCCTTGCCTTTGCGGTCCACAATCATAGGCTTATCCTCTGGTTCATCAACGGGCTCCTGGACAGCAGTTTCTACATAAAAAAACAAGGCATGCTCGAATTAGTCTACCATATAACCACCTCACATAACCAAGTCAACTTCAAAATCGTCAGTCTCCGTTATTACCTTTGCCAAGCAAACCCACAAGCACCCCAGGGCATGCATTCAGGTCAGGTCCTTGCACCCCCGTGGTTGCAGCAGCCACACCATGCAATTCTGCTAAACACATCCAACAAAACGGTGATCAGCTTTTTGGTGGCCCACCAACAATTTTCTGAATAATTTTTTTGGCTCCTTTCTTTTAAAGTGGTAGTACGCACCTGGCTGGACACGTGTCGCCTCGTTAGCAACAACCACTGACATCAAAGACCTCGCAGCTTCGCGTGAAGTTTCAGCCAGATCTTGGGCAACAGCTAAGAAATAAACGAGAGCCAAATCAACTTTCTTCGGGGCATGGTAATCAAGTGCCACATCAAGACACCCGAACACGACCACGCTTCCATGCCCCACGCATCGCATGCATGTATGGCCCATGCATTGCATGCATGCAGGATCAAACAAACCGGTGCCTAGCGCTCACGCATGCATGTATGCTCTCCCCCACGCACACGTACACAAAAGGTAATTACGTTTCTGGATCGATAGAGATAGAAGATTACCTGTCATCGTCCTGGGACGATGCGAGGTCTTGCTCACGTTAGGAAATGCTGCCGCCATTGGAGCTTGTCTCTTCACACGCTCCATGAAATCACCAAGAGTGTCCTCGAGGTCTCTGTGCCGTTTAGCATCCGCCTTGTTCCTGATTTCTTCAAACACTTTGTCCTGTGTCTCCTCAACCATCTTGAGGAATTCATCCTCACGTTGCTTCAGGCGATGTTGCACTGCTTCCTTCATGGCATCAAGAATCTACAACAGGAGACAACAAGAAGACAACACAAGTAGTTAATACTTGAGGACAAAACAGCAAGTTCGGCCACAAAGGGAACAAGTGTAGATGGCTAACCTCTTGGCTTATCGCTGGCTCATGGGCCACGCCAAATCCAGGGGGAGCGGCATGCACACTAGGACTCGGCGTGGTCTAGGCTTGGGCTTGAGCCGGGCTAGCAGAAACGACATTAAATGCCGGCGATCTAGGAACATCCGCAGCCTGCAAGGGAACAATCGAACTGGATCTTAGCAACTATACTATATTTATTGAACTCGCATTAAAGAAGAAGAAATGTACCTCAAACCCAGCATCCACACCATTCCTTGCTGCATGCTTTTTGATCTTCAGTTTCAATATCATATCCGAGTACGATGCTAGCCGAGGGAATGGCAGCACCTCGCGTCCCTCCATCCTGTGCTCATGGTAATCGCAAAAAATGATCTACGTTCATTTGGAAAAAAATGCAGTCAGAAGCTTGATTGCACAACACAATGATTTTGGAAGTAGTAAACCGATAAGCATTATTGCTAACCGGTGGGACAACAAGGCACCCCTGCAGACTAAGCTGAGCTGGCTCATGTAGTAGATCCTCCCTCAGCTTGGCCGCACCCTCTCTTAGACCCTCCACGACGTAGTCGCAGAAATCATAGTCGGAGATTTGATTTGGCTCAGCTAGCATGGGCAGCAGTTCATTGGCAATTTTTGGGTGTGCTCCCCTAGGTAGGAGAAACAAGGACGCGGCTATGATTGTACACGCCACCATCATCTTTTCTTTCTCTGCTCCTACTATGGCCACCTTGCTTGCGTTCTGGATGATTTTCTTAACTCTAACCACAGGAATCTTACAAGTGCGAGCCATGTTTGTCTCTAAGATCGCATGCAAGTTCTCTAGCAACCGTTCTCGGTCTACTAAGCAAGCGCCGCCCGGGATATCTATCTTCCTACCACATGGATTCAACCCTAAGCACTTTGCTACCTCCCTAGAGTTCACCTCAATGTAATCCCCATCTCCCATGTCCATCTTCATGGTTTTGGGATCGATCCTAGCTAAGAGGGACATGCTAAAGATACGGTTGTTGTTCCCCATATCCTTTATCTTGCACATTTCTTCCATCCCTACCCTGGAAAACACACCTTTGATGTTTGGATTCCATTCTCCGGCGATGGAATGGAGCAGCCCGGCATTGTACGCCGTGTTCAGTGTGGGCACCTTCTTGGCGGCCTGCATGGTCGAGGAAGAAGCTCCATCTGGCACAGCAGGAGGCGAGGAGAGCTTGGCCCGACGCCCCATCTCCAGCAGCAAACTGCATAATGTCACACAACGAAGAAAGTGGAGCAAGTGAGAAACTTGAGAGAATGGATCCGCGGAAGGAAGAAGAAAACCGAGAAGCCATGGAAGGACTAGTACAAACCTTTGGTTCCTCTCCTCCCGTCCGAACGCCAGATGGAGTGGTGCCTTGTCTCTGTGCTGCAGTCTTGGGCACAGGGAGCATGTTATATACACATGCGCCGGTACAGGGCGATAGTGTGCTCACGTCCACACCCTGGACAAGTGGTTATAAAATGGTCCATGTACGCCTATGATAGGCATCACACCTCCCTCGCCCTTTTATCTCGTTTTTTAGATTTGTTTAGCAAGTCGCACAGCACCACTCAACTCGTTTAATTCAGGGTAACATACACATCTACGAATAAACAAAACAATTTGCATGCAAATGTTCCAGCCCGCAAGTTTAATCAGTATCTCACATGCAAATTTAAATAATACTCAATGGCCGGACTTTTTCCATTTTAGCGACACACACACAGTGAGAATGAAACTGAAAAATGCACGTGGCGAACAACACCACTAACACCTTGAAGTACGTTTAGTTGACATTCTAAGCAACACACACGGCCTCAAACACTTGCATGCATCAACCTAATACATTATGTCGTCATATCCTTGGACGCTTGCATGGAGGGCTCTCAGCGTCATCTTCCTCACACCCAGCTTCAGCATCCCACGTCCCTGACATGTGATCCCCATCCAACAGCTTGCATGCACCCACCGGCCCCGCATGCCCCATGCAAGGGTCAGAATCCGCTGTCTCTTCCTCCAACCACAACTGCGGGATCTCCGTGTCCGGATCAGCCCGCGAACAAAATGTTTTGATCCTCATGGATTAGAACACATGCACATGTTTGCACAATCCCGGTAGGAAAAGCTAATCAAAACTCACATTTTCAAATGATGCACCACCGGAAACAACATCTTCTTCGGCCCCCGCACCTTGCGCCATCACACTAGCCTACGCGTGTCAATGTAAGCATTTGTTTTTAGTCAAGTGAAAACAATGCTAAATCACTCGAAATTATGGTAGAAGCAAAGACCTCGTCGACCAGACTGTCAACTACAGATGAAGGATCAGGGAAAACGAGAGCATCCAGCCCTACAGCTTCACTAACCACCTGCGCGGCATGCATGATCAAATGTAAGCTTTGCGCAGTAGATGACTCGATGGACATGGTTAACTCCCAAGTGAAGTTACTAACCTGCACCCCGCCTACTGTCAAGGTGGAGCCAGATGTTTCGGTCAGCTCTGAAGTTGGCGAAACTGTGCTGCTTGGCGCCATCTCTACTCTCGTTTGGATCGATTTCCACTCCCCCGCGCCACGTACATATATAGACAACGAAAATTTTCGTTTTCCCTCCCGAGCAAGCACATTCAAAATTCAAACCAACATGATGGGATGGTAGCCGAGGTTGGAAATTTGAATTATGTGGATGGGAAGCACACATGCCACGCCTAGCCTTTCTCCCACCTATCGCCCATGGCTCTCTGTGCGCATTTATACCGGGAACAGATGGACGGCGCAATGTATCTGTGCACACATCTTGTCACCAACTGCCCGGCCTTTCGCAGCACGAAAAGGAGCGTCATCATGCCCACCATTAAAAGTTTTCGGGAGCAGTGTTTCCATCACCTGTCAACTCGCATAGCCAATGGCATGCATCGCCTAAGCATGGGCAACGCTCCCCTCCCCCAACGCCCCCATGCCATCCATGAGAACAAGCCATCTAGCCGAGCAAGGCACAGGCACAGCACAACACTCAGTGACTCACCCCAAAAAAATTGGTCAATTTTTTTTATCTATTGTTCCGGAGAAAACAAATAATCATGCGTGGAGCAAATATCCATCTCTGGCGATTTTGTTTTTTCTAACGAAAAACATAGCCTGATGCCACGGCCAACCAAATTTCATCTCATGCCATACCTGTTCTTGTAGTTAACAATTCGCCAATCGAGAGAGGGCGTGGCCATTCAATGCATGTACCATTCGCCAGGCACATCTGTCTCCGTCAGACCAGGCGTGCTCACCCGTGAGGTAGTGAATGGGCCTAGTCAAAGCTATGATCGTGGCCCTGTCAACTTGTCGTTCACCGTCGCACGTCCCTTTGCCTAGCTGTCAGGATTCATCGTCATGTACACATGGGAGCCATAGATTTGCGAGATCAGAGTTCTTGGATTTGCTTTTTTTAGGCCAGGCTGGACCGTTTGACGCACATTTGTTGTAACGGTCACAATCAAAGCCAACGAAAATGCAAGCTCATCTAAACATCATCCTGGTGATCGATCCAACACAGTCCCCAGCACACCCATGCAAACAAAACAGTGTCTCGGATGAAACCAACACAAACATGAAAAAAAATCAGTGTCTCAAATGAAACCAACGTTTGAAGCATTAAAACAAATTCTAAATTGTCAACAGGATGTCAACGATCCCATCACAAATTCATAATAATTCATCCCTGATAATGAAAACAGTATCCACAGAGCCAACATACTAAGTTCCTCAGAGAAAGTTGGGTTCAAAAGGTCCAGACTTCTTCGTGCCACAAGCATTGCGACGATGCCCAAGCACACCACAATTTGTACACTTCGGCAATTTCCTTGGCATTTTCGGCACGTCGCCTCTCTCAGGGCAAGTGGTGCTCTTGTGCCCTTGCCCCCTGCAGATAGTACAAAACCTTGATCTCTTCAAATGTTGCTCATACGGAGCTTTGTCTCGGCTAGTTGTCGGTCTCCCTCTCGGGCGTTTATTCTGCTGCCCAATGATCCCTGAACAACTTGTTTCACCATCACAAGCAGGCCTTGTGCTGCCCCCTTCTACCTGAAGCGCCCCTGGGTGCTCCTGAACTAAAACCTGATTTTGTTGCTCCCTTTCTGCTAGCCCCATCCCGTCCTTTTCGGCGCTTAATGGTCATAAAAACATCATAGCACTTAACATTGCTATCGCCAAGCAGCACACACTCTAGTGCCTTCATGTACATTGTGTGATGTCTGAATGTATTGCTGGAAGGAGGCCCTCTGTCTTTCTGGTATCGGACCAAATGTGCAGGGAGAACATCATTTGTATCTCTTGTCCAGTGTTTCATTATATGCTTCTCTGGTATCTTTGACAGGCGGAAGTGGACCATAACCTGCATAGCAAACAGCAAATTATTTTCATTCCCCTTTCATCGTGAACAAACCGAGTACGAATCAGATGAAAATGTTGACCTGCAATGCATGGCAACAAACCAACCCAGCGTGTTCAAACATGCCGCACTCACAACTGAAAAAACTCTCTTCATCATCCACTTCGATTGTGAACTCACCCTTACTCCATTTCTCTCTTGCTGCAGCATCTACATGTGTTGATCTATAAACCTTCCTTGGTACAATCTCATCCAATACATGTGCACCACACTTATACAGCTCTTCACCGAACTTCTCAAACATAGCTCTCGTGTACACCTTGCTAGCATGCCTCTCTAATGGCAGGTTATTTCTAAGCGACACAACACTCTGCAAAACAAACACACCACATATTAGTAATTGGCAAAATCTTTATCATGAGACAGAACATGCACAAAATCTGTAGCATCTGCAAAGGGAACAATTACCAGCAATGTTCTCTTCTCCTGGAAGCTCTGCTCCGACTCCCTGTTAAATTGGAGTTTCTCAAATTGTTTCAAAAATAGGTGCATAGGACACCCTGGCGGCACGTAACCTTTCAACATGTGATTTGCACTCTCACTCCGATGTGTGCTAGTCATTTTCGCACAAAACACTCCTCTAAAATATGGCTTTGCCCACTTATGGTGCACCTCATATATCTGCGTCAAGAATGGATGCTTCTTCAGGGAGTACCTTTCCAGCATCAGCTGCCAACCAGCTTCAAATTCTTCCTCTGTGATCATGTGATGGACTAGCTTGTGGAACTCCATCTTAAAGTCACTATTCTTGCTCCATAGCGCACCCATCGACTCCTTTGATTTCTTCAGAACATGCCACTTGCACCAACGGTGTACTGTGTTTGGTAGTTCAGCCTCGATAGCCAGCTTGATCTGCATGATCTGCATTGTTACAGTCGAACCCACAATCAGTTGGTTAGAACTCTACTATTTGTACAACAGAAACAGCTGCATGTATCCAGTCGCAAAAAAACAGAGCTTGAGAGGGATACTAACCAGTTAGGATTGTCTGTGGGTGTTTCCCGCCCACCATACGGATGAACTCTTTAAAAATCCACTTGAACGTCTCCTCCTTCTCATCCCTCATCATGGCATCACCAAAAATTATGCTTTGGAAGTGGTTGTTTACACCAACAAACAACCCAAACGGCATGTCATAAAGATTAGTACGTTAAGTTGTATCAAATGTGATTGCATCTCCGAAACACCTGTACTGGTCAAAACCTCTGCTTGTTACCCACATTAGTGTCTTTACCCTGCTCTCCCCATCCACTTGCACCGTGTAATTGAAGTCAGGATCGTTAGCTTTCATTTCAGCTAGAATCGCCATCGTCTTGACTGCATCCATGTCAGACTATTCTCTATTCAACTTTCGGCACAAAGTCTTCAAAGACCTCTTGGTAAATGGCACTTTATCCACTGTCCCGAAAAAACTTCCAACAATGCTACACTTTCCCCAGCCCCACATTGTTGTCTCTCAGCTGTTTCACTAGATCTTTTGTGTATCTGTCTATATGCTTATGCGACTTCCAATGCATTTTATGGCCACAGGTCAACGACAACGGGTGGTTATGATCATCCTTGTGTTCTGCTATATACCAGCCCTTGTCGTTCGACCGCAGCAGCCTAATCATGGCATTGCATCCGCACCTGGTCGAGCGGCTGTTTTCCCTCAACGGTTTCCCCTGCAAAGATAAAACGACAAGAAGAAATGCCGTCAGTCGCACAGGATCCACAATGACAGAACAATCAGACAGCTTAGGATGCGAATAAATTTGCCAGTTGTTCAATTAACATACCGCACAAGCGCACACAATCTCTTGCATGCATCTCTTCCTTTCAACATTCAATCTGCTCTTGGCAAGTCTAACACCAAACCCGCACTCCCACGAATACAGATTATAGAATTCATAAGCTTCATCCAACGAGTCAAAACTTGTCCCAATGCTTGGGTACACAACAGTTCCATCCCTCTTCTCTGCATAAGCACGGACAGACAATTCCAGAGCTGATATCATGTTCGGATTCATCTCCCTCTCCTCGGGAGCTTTTCCAACCCTGACCCTGCATAAGCATCTCAGGATGAGACGACACACACGAAAGAATTAATGAGTACCTTGTTATTTTTGAAAGTACACTAATAGTCACATAAAGAGCCGGCGGGACACGACACACATTAACAAACGTGCATATCATATCCGGCACAGGCAGTTCACAGTTTCTCAAAAATCAACAAAAACAGCTCCCGGCATCATGTAGACTAATCAACTGGCATCCACATAAATATAATCAACTATGCAATCCAACCTAGAAAAATGCATTGAGAACACATCAGCAGTACAGACTCTCTCAAACTAAACAACCCGTCCAGAACAGCCTGAATCAAATTCTAATGCTTCATGAACTAATCAACTATGCAATCCAACCTAGAAAAATGCATTGAGAACACATCAGCAGTACAGACTCTCTCAAACTAAACAACCCATCCAGAACAGCCTGAATCAAATTCTAATGCTTCATGAACTTCAGCAACAGTAAACCCCATAGCTCACTGCCAAAATTTTACGTGCCTGGGAACCTAACAAATATGGAAATAAACTGCTTCGCCGCTACATCCGAATATAATGTGCCTCGTTAGTGAACCCAAACAACAACATATACCACGCATACACCAATCAGCACGTTTCTATGCCTAAGAACGTAGAAATGGTCCAGATTTAAGATTGCAGAACAACAGACAAAAAAGAAATAGAGGTGATTGATTTTCACCGACCTGCGCATCCAGCCGCTGGTGCCTTCAGAGCACACCTCGCCCACCCCTGCATCCACAGGCGGCCGCGCACAGCCGGCAGCACAGACAGCGCCTTTTGGGACGCTCATGGAATCCTGTGACTCCACTGGGAAGAAAGAACCGCTCATTGCCCCGGGTGCAGCACACATCCTGTGAATCGACGGAGCCGCAAATCAGTTAGGAATACCTAAAATCAGTGCCAGTTTCTACCAATGGCTGTTTGCCGGAGAGGGGAACAAAATGTACCCGTTAACCTCGACGCCATTGGTAGACATCCGGCCGGCGATAGAACAGCACGGCCGCCGCTGTTTGACGAACTGATGCAGATTGGGACGGGGGAGACGACCCGCTGTGTGGCTCTCGTTTATCAGACGCAGCCCCGGCGTGCGAGGGGGTGTGTTGGAGAAGATTCTCTCGCATGTGCTATTTCGAACGACTGGTCATGGGCCCTGACCTTGGTCCAAGCAAATGACACGGGGGCACAGTCAGTTTCGATGGGCCGCACACAATACGCCTACAATTCGCTAGCCGTATCGTGGGCTGTATTTCACTCCATAGGCCTGCCACACACTGACGGGGGTGCATATCCCAAGGCCCAAACCAACATCCACGATACTGGCCTGCCTGTGGCTCGGCCTCTGAAAATCCGCACTCTAGGACTCCCCTCTTTCCTACTCCTACTAGAAGGGGGAAAGGAAGGGGGAGAGGGAGAAGGAAAGGGGGGCGCCGCCCCCCTCTCCTAGTCCAATTTGGACCAGAGGGGGAGGGGCGTGCGGCCTGCCCTAGGCCAGCCCTCTCTCTCTCCACTAAGGCCCATAAGGCCCACTATTTCTCCCGAGGGGGTTCCGGTAACCCTCCGGCCCTCCGGTTTTCTCCGAAACCACCCGGAACACTTCCGGTGTCCGAATGTAGTCGTCCAATATATCGATCTTTATGTCTCGACCATTTCGAGACTCCTCGTCATGTCCGTGATCATATCCGGGACTTCGAACTACCTTCGGTACATCAAAACACAAAAATTCATAATACCGACCGTCACCGAACTTTAAGCGTGCGGACCCTACGGGTTCGAGAACTATGTAGACATGACCGAGACACGTCTCCGGTCAATAACCAATAGCGGAACCTGGATGCTCATATTGGCTCCCACATATTCTACGAAGATCTTTATCGGTCAAACCGCATAACAACATACGTTGTTCCCTTTGTCATCGGTATGTTACTTGCCCGAGATTCGATCGTCGGTATCTCAATACCTAGTTCAATATCGTTACCGACAAGTCTCTTTACTCGTTCCGTAATACATCATCCCGCAACTAACTCATTAGTTACAATGCTTGCAAGGCTTATAGTGATGTGCATTACGGAGTGGGCCTAGAGATACCTCTCCGACAATCGGAGTGACAAATCCCAATCTCGATATATGCCAACTCAACAAGTACCTTTGGAGACACCTGCCGAGCACCTTTATAATCACCCAGTTACGTTGTGACGTTTGGTAGCACACAAAGTGTTCCTCTGGTATTCGGGAGTTGCATAATCTCATAGTCATAGGAACATGTATAAGTCATGAAGAAAGCAATAGCAACATACTAAACGATCAAGTGCTAAGCTAACGGAATGGGTCAAGTCAATCACATCATTCTCCTAATGATGTGATCCTGTTTATCAATTGACAACTCATGTCTATGGTTAGGAAACATAACCATCTTTGATCAACGAGCTACTCAAGTAGACGCATACTAGTGACACTCTGTTCGTCTATGTGTTCACACATGTACCATGTTTCCGGTTAATACAATTCTAGCATGAATAATAAACATTTATCATGATATAAGGAAATAAATAGTAACTTTATTATCACCTCTAGGGCATATTTCCTTTAGTCTCCCACTTGCACTAGAGTCAATAATCTAGATTACACAGTAATGATTCTAACACCCATGGAGTCTTGGTGCTGATCATGTTTTGCTCGTGGAAGAGGCTTAGTCAACGGGTCTGCAACATTCAGATCCGTATGTATCTTGCAAATCTCTATGTCTCCCACCTGGACTTGATCCCGGTTGGAGTTGAAGCGTCTCTTGATGTGCTTGGTTCTCTTGTGAAATCTGGATTTCTTTGCCAAGGCAATTGCACCAGTATTGTCACAAAAGATTTTCATCGGACCCGATGCTCTAGGTATGACACCTAGATCGGATATGAACTCCTTCATCCAGACTCCTTCATTTGCTGCTTCCGAAGCAACTATGTATTCCGCTTCACACGTAGATCCCGCCACTACGCTTTGTTTAGAACTGCTCCAACTGACAGCTCCACCGTTCAATATA